>NC_090743.1:8005356-8015356 GCF_036898095.1 Palaemon carinicauda
TAAAGATCCTAATTTGGTTGAAATGGAAGTTAAAATAGCTTCAGTTGGAGAAGATGAGATGAAAACGTGGCTGTATGGAAGTTAAAATAGCTTCAGTTGGAGAAGATGAGATGAAAACGTGGCTGTAAATGTAATTAAGACTAGTAATTGAGATAAAAGGGAAGTGAGCAGAGAATATAGAGATTATACTGTACAGTAATTGTAAAATTGGCTATGGGCAAACAATTAAGAGTGAAATTCCAGGATGGGGTACTAATGAGGGACGTTAGCGCTTATAGAAGGGTGAAAACGAAAAAACAGTGGTTGGATGAGAAAGATTCAGAGGTTTATGGAAGAAAATAAATAATGGTATTGGTGCAATTGCGAAACAGACAGCATAAAGAAAATAGATAAGACAGGAGGAAAAAGATACTGTTAAATATCTTAAGGCAATATAAATATTGGATAAAGTAGACACTAAAAGTAAATAAAATTACGGTGTTTCACAAGGGAAAGGCTCCAAAATGTGTGAGAACAACTGTTTGTTTGTTTAAGGGTAAAGATGAGAGAGAATCTGTAAGAATCTTATACTTTTATGTTTTATTCAGTTTTCCAGGGAAAGTGCATGGTAACATTCTGTTTGAGAAAGTAAGACGGGTGAAAGAACAGTGTGAGTTTAGAGGAGTATGGATCACATAGTAAATTTGTTATGAATCTCTACAGTAAATACAAAAATCTGCATATGGCAAATGAGGGCCAAAAAAGGCATATGATAGTGTATATTAAGGATAGATGGTGTGAAACTAAGAGTAATTAAGTGTTCATTATTGAAGCAAAACCTGTTTTAAAATATGTAGAATTCAGATGAACTAGTTTGGTGTATAAATAGAGTTAAGACAGGTATATACTATGTATGTCTCCACGACTGTTAAATACCTTTATGACAGGGGTGATGTAGGAAGTCGAAGAAAATATAATATGTGGGATAGAAATGTAGACCATGAATGAAGTGTTGAATACCTGTTTGTAGAAGAGAGTTGTGACTATGAATTGTGAAGACTACATGCTTAAACTATTAGCCTTTTTTAATACTACAGTATATGTGAGAGTAGAAAATTGAAAAGTAAATATGAACAAAAGTTCATGGGCACAAAAAAAAAAAAAAAAAAAAAAAAGGTAGGAGTCATGAATGCTACTAAGGATTATATAAATATGGAAGTACTTAATTCATATGGGTACTTTGGAGAAACTACAAACGATAAAGACATAGTGAGAGAAATGGAAAATCAAAGCGTGCCAAAGACTGGGGAGGCACATGCTATGTAAATGATAGACAAGGGTAGAATGTTTGAAGGGATTGTTAAATCTAATTCCCTAAATGCAGACAATACAAGAATGCTGAATGTGAATGAAAGAACAATCCTAAGGCATACACAAATATCTCAGAAGTGCGTATCAATATGATGTTTCTTCTTATTCTTGTGTGGAAACCCATCAGGTAATGTAGTTGAATTGGAGCTATGATCGGCCTTCTTTGCTACCACTGAAACTTCAACCTCATCTTTTATCAATTATATCATGAATTAGGCATCACACCAACTACAATTTCTCTTTTAGAGAGAGAGAGAGAGAGAGAGAGAGAGAGAGAGAGAGAGAGAGAGAGAGAGGAGAGAGAGAATGCTGTCATGCCAGCTAGTAAGGAATGTCGTGACCAGCGCTGATAACCTTCGTTGTATGTGAATTGGTTTTTTATGTGTATTGGGTGTATTGTTTTTTCCTCTCTTATTCAGAAGGGTTCCTAAAGAAATTCACCCAAAGATCACCCATCCTAGAAAATAAAAAAAAACAAGAGATGAATCACGACGCTGATAGAATTATGTTAAATCTGATGAAGTGTATGTTACATTATATATATACAGTATATATATATACATACATATATATATATATATATATATATATATATATATATATATATATATATATAATATATATATATATTTATATATATATATATATATATATATATATATATATATATAGAGAGAGAGAGAGAGAGAGAGAGAGAGAGAGAGAGAGAGAGAGAGAGAGAGAGAGAGATGAGTGGAACTAGTATAATGGAATTTGGGTAAAATGAAAAGTTGGAGCAATCCTATTTGACTTTCCTTCAAACCATTTTGAATCACAGAGGCCTTGGAATCAGAGATTAATGTAATATACAACGACACTAAAGAAATTAGAACAATATACTCCTTTCAGGAAACTGATATGTTTACATGTTCTGGCTTTCCAAGAAGTGTCGTTGGCGGCATCATTTGAGAGAAGATTAATAGATGTGTATTCCTTAAGCTTTCTTACCAAGAGATTATTTATATTCATAGCTAATTCAATGGAGAATCAAACTATATAGATTATTAATGTATATATTAAACATGATAAGGACTTCACTGCAATTCGTTGTATCTACGATTGACGCTAAACGTAGCAGATATATAGTAAGTGAATAAACTTTGCCACTATGTCAAGTTATGTCAAGTTTCTATGACTAACCAAAAGTACATTGAAATAAGTCGACACGTATATCACGAAATGTGGCCAGACCGTGAAAGTGAGTGTTTTTTTCTTTTGCGGTACAAAAAAAATGCCTTTCCAAATCATCTGTAGAGAGAGAGAGAGAGAGAGAGAGAGAGAGAGAGAGAGAGAGAGAGAGAGAGAGAGAGAGAAGAAAAGGGATGTCAGAGGTGGGCCCTTAAATACCAGTTGTCATCTCGACTGCTATTAACCACGGAACAAGAAAGTGCGCAACGGATCGTCTTGAAAAAATATCCACGCTGCTGAGGATGATGATCCACAATACCTGAAAAGTGTGTGACCTGGATAGTTGAGGAAAAAAAATAGCTTTCGTTCTTTCTAATCTTCAATAAACTCTTCAGTAACAAGGATATATAGTTGTTATCTATAATAGTGTACACAAAGACACTTTATATGTTAAAAGTCTTTTTATAGTTTATATATGACATATCTGTTTTGATGTTGTTACTGTTTTTACAATTGTTTATTATTAATTTTTTCTCATCGTTTATTTATTTCCTTATTTCCTTTCCATACTGGGCTATTTTTCCTTGTTGGAGCCCTTGGGCTTACAATAATAATAATAATAATAATAATAATAATAATAATAATAATAATAATAATAATAATAATAATAATAAAAGCGATGACACAAATATACGAATATTTCTTAATTGTCACTGTCAATAGTGGTTACTTAGTACAAAGTTATGTTGTACTTTTCGAATAGATGCCAGAAAACACGTTCATAACACACCACCCTTCATTAAAGATACACATTCGAAATGTATAGTCTTACCATTGTTATTTTCCTTAAAAAATACCGCTAAATACTAGTTAAGAAAAATCAGTCACAACGAGAAAGGAAATGAAGAACCTTTTTGAAAAAAAATCATCATGCAAGCAATTGCCCTGAGAAGTGATCTGGAAGGAAAATTACATGTTTTGTAGTTTACACTTAAATGTTGCAAAATAATCACACTACTCTTTCCAGAAGACAGTGTGCTCTAGAGTCGAGGTATTTTTCGACTTCCACACATAATTCTCATTCACAAACAGTTTCATCACAGGAAAACAAGCCAAGGAAAGTATAATGATTGAACTTATACTTTTACAAACCTTTGAATTTAAACTCTCCGTTGTCTATCTATAAATATCGATAATAATCATAATTTTTAGTTTAAATTAGTAAGATTTTTCTTTCACAGGATTAGCAGGTCAATAAATTCGCCTTAATGTCCTCTGTCTTTTGTATTTTATGCCCGAATTCTAAATATAGTCTAACTCTTTCTTCACTTCCGTTTTTCCATGAGTTTCACATCATCTACTTCGAACCATTAATTCATAATCCGATCATTAAATTATCCGATTTGCAACAAAACTAAAAACCATAAGACTTCGTAATGTCCAAGACAAAAATGATACGAGATACCTACTTTTCTATTTAACCTCCCCCCTCTTTTTTCCCATTGTTCTATTCATCATCTCTCAACTTATCCTCCTTCCCCGTTACTGCACCTGCGTCCAGACCGATTTTCTTCTTTCAATAACCCTCCAAGACCCCCTGGTGTGAGAGAGCGTAAAACGAGAAGGTGGTGTGGTGTCAGGTGCTCCAAAATAATCATCTCTCGAACTGCCATTGGAGACCAACACGACCAGGGCACGTAAACATAACGGGGGAAAAAACATTGCGTAAACATTACAGGGGAAAAAAGGCGTTGTGTAAACATGGACAACGTCACGCATAGTTTCAAGCTCAACGGTGCGTGATAATGCAGGATTCCAATGCGACAAGGATTCATTCAGGATTCAGTTACATAAACAAGGTGGAGGAACACCGATTGATAACAACAACAATATATAATGAAACAAGAAATTTATATATTTTTTGAATGGTAGCATTCACGAAGATAAAAAGATACGTGGATATTTATTTTACATATTTTTTTTTCAAAAGCCTTTTATTTCTACATTTTAGTGTATAATGATGAAACAAGAAATTTTTAAATATATTTTAATGGTATCACCCTCGAAGATAAAAAGATACGTTGGTATTAAGTTTTTAACTTATATATTTTCCATTCTCACCAAGCCTTTTATTTTTAAGTTTTTATTTTATATATTTTTCATTCTTAACAAGCCTTTTATTTTAAAGTTTTAGTGTATAATGTACCATAACTCTATTGCAATAGACCGTAAAAAACTCAGTAATAGAGAATACGGATCAAATTCTAATAAGAAAATAATTCTACAAATAATCATCTTAGCATTCAAAATTCCATAATTCAATCCTTACAAACTGATAGGCACGAGAGATGCAGTCTTCTTCTTTGATAAAAAGACAAGAGTAAAAGAGATAGAGCTGGAATCAGAACTAGAATTAAACCAAACTTTTAACTTGAAGTTACAACCAACTTCGCTCAAGCTTACCAGAGCCCAAATTCATTGAAGTTCGTTTTTAATCTGTGCTAATGACTGTTGAACGAAAAGCGAATTTATTTTTTTTTTTAAATATTCCCAGGACGATTCAAGAGGAAAAATTAATACTACAAACGGAAGACTTGGAAAGATAGATAGCTTTTCTTATAAACATGGCTTTGTCAGCACAGGTGTTGCAGCTCGTTTGATTGATCATTATTCATTAGAAATATATACGAAAGACTTGCAAATACTAAGTCACAACATAACAAGAACTATAAGAATTCAGAAAAATAACTAAAAATAGTTGATAATAATCTGGAAAAATTACAATTTTTATTTTTACGTTAAATCCAACTTGAATGAAAATTTATGAAATTGTAATGCTACAAGCAGCTAGAGAAAACCACAAGTTTTATCCCAGATGTGACCAGCGATTAAATACAAAATTAAACAAGCGTTAAAACATCTCAACTAGAACTTAAATTTAGCTATGGCTTATAATTCTTCTTTTTTTCAATTTATTGGGAAGATGGGTAAAGAAGAATGAGGACAATTATCTAGCTTATAAAATCCGACATTCGTTGGAATAATAGCTGTTATTCATCACAGACATTAGTTGCAATAGCAATCGTGTTTCCATCAACCATCAAGATTGAAAGTTTTAATCTCTCAATGCTATTGCCGCTGGCACTATATCCTTCACTGTTTAAGAGGGCGGGCTTGTACTTCATTATATTCACTCCACAATTCATAATTATCTTTTAACCAGGTTTTCACATTCATTGTTATTCCCACTCGACTAGATAAAGAATACGAAATTGAAAGAATGGACGAGATGAATGTCTTTCAGAACAGGTTCGTTGCGTAAACTTTCTCTCTCTCTCTCTCTCTCTCTCTCTCTCTCTCTCTCTCTCTGAGAAAGGAAAAAAGAAAAGGCCCAAAAGAGGCGCCAGTCGCAGCCTCTTCATGGTCGATTCGTAGAGACGCCAGACAAAATAAAAGTCCACCGGCCGCATTAACATAATCTTTGGGTCACGGATCTGGTAAACAATAATGAGGAGAGCCGATGCATAGACAACATTTCCAACAAGTCTATTCAGAGGGCGCTGGGTCCTCAAAACAACCTACCTGCACAATCAAGCTTACACCGGGTCATTCTTTTTTAAGAAATCTCCGCTTGATATTCTGTGGGGGAATTATAAAGCAATGGGTGGATTTTTAAAAAGTGTTTTTCCACTTTCGATTCAGTAAAATAGGCTTGGGTCTGGTTCATGCCGGTGTGACTGACGTATTACGAACAAACTTTCCTTTCCGCCCTCACACGTAACTGATTCTCTCTCTCTCTCTCTCTCTCTCTCTCTCTCTCTCTCTATACACACATAGAACCAATACTTTTGCCCTGATGTTGTAACTGCAAAAGAACGTTTGCAAACCAACACACAGTTTCAAAAGGGTCTTTAATAGCACGATATTATTTATAATTATTATTATTATCACAAGCTAAGCTATAACCCTATTTGGAAAAGCAGGATGCTATAAGCCCAAATCTTCAAACAGGAAATAAATAAACTCCAAGAGAAGAAATACGCTACTCAAATAAAATATTTTGAGAACAGTAACAGCATTGAAATTGACCTTTCATATATAAAGTATAAAAACTTCAAAAAAAAAGGAGAAAAGAAATACAATAGAATAGTGTGTCCAAATGTACCCTCACGCAAGAGAAGTGTACTCCAAGACAGTGGAAGACCATGGTACAGAGGCTATGTCACTATCTAAGACTAGAGAACAATGGTTTGATTTTGAATTGTCCTTCTCCTAGAAGAGCTGCTTACCATAGCTAAAGTGTCTCTTCTACCCTCATCAAGAAGCAAGTGGCCACTGATCAATTGCAGTGCAGTAGTTCACCCCTAGAGTGCAAAAGAATTGTTTGGTAATCATAACGTTGATAGGTGTATGAGGACAGAGGCGAATGTGGAAATAGGCCAGACTATTCGGTGTATGTGTAGACAAAGGTAAAATGAGTCGTAACCAGAGATAGGGATCCAATGTACTACTGTCTAGCCAGATAAAAGGTCCTAAAAACTCTCTAGCGATAGTATCTCAATGGGTGGCTGGTGCCCATGCCATCCTTCTACCGGTGAAAAGCAAATTACATGAGAGAGAGAGAGAGAGAGAGAGCGTCTTGCCACAATTGCAACAACAAGTACCGAACCCAATCATTAAGTTTGAAACGTCTGCGTAAACAAGTTCGCTCCTTTTAAAAGCTCCTTCAAACCTTGCATTAATTTGAAAATTGTTTCGACTGATTGGTCGTCCACGTTGTTCGTGTGGGACGTAGCTCCTAATAACTATGTTTATTTCCAAAATTATATCTGCTCACGATTATCTCTCTAAATTCTCTATCTCATTACGTCTGAAACAGATTTGTTAAAAAATTTTATCTGCTTGGATATTATAACTAAAAATCAAGAGAGATAAGAGTAGAAATGCTCGCTCTCTCTCTCTCTCTCTCTCTCTCTCTCTCTCTCTCTCTCTCTCTCTCTCAGTTTAAGATGAAATTACACAGTCTTAGGAAAATAAGATGTAAATTAAGTATAAAACGCAAAATATCTACAGTGATTACCTAAAATGTTGGGTTGGAGCTCTAAGGTTTAACGCGACCACTTAAAATCCATCGACATACACACACAGGGTCCTAAAACCATCTATGGGTCTATTAAATAAGCTTTATGTCTATGCAGATTATACTACTCCCTTTGCATCAATTCAATCTCCTAAATGCAGAATTATGCTTGCTGGTTCACTATAGAACTAGCTAAAATTAATGTTTGGTGCAAATTAAAAGGGGAGAAGAAGCCCCCCTAACAAAACAAGTATGATTAATAATAGGTCAAGGGCAGAGGCTCCTCGACATCAAGATCTTTATATTGATAATATCTCTAACTATTTACAAATCATTTTAATTTATAGGAGTGATTCGTGACTGGAAATTTACCTTTGAGAAACACACCCAGTCTGTTTCTTCTTCAAATACACAAAAAAAAATTGCACATAAAAGAAAGTCTAAGAGTTTTGGTGATCAGTCAATCCTAAGGATATAGTTTCAATTCTTTCATTCTACCCTGTTTTGAGTATTTGTTCTGTCTGAACTTCAGTTGCTGAATCTCCTTCAATTTGTTAAGAGAAAAAAAGTGTTGCTTACTAAATTTCTTATCCCTGGTCTAGATATTAATCTTTGACAATCGATACAGAAACGCTAACCATAAAAAAATAGTACACACACACAGAATCTATTTATCTATTTATCTATCTATATATATATAATATATATATATATATATATATATATATATATATATATATATATATATATATATATACATACATATATATATATATATATATATATATATATATATATATAGGCCTATATATATATATATTCCACGGAATAAAATCCTATTTTCATTTATTCAATGGCAGAGAGAGAGAGAGAGAGAGAGAGAGAGAGAGAGAAGGACTCGTATAAAAAATAAAATTCTTCTTAACACGAGTGGGTCCGTAAGGGTACAAAATTGGCAGTGTAATATATTCTCAAAGAACCCTTGACAAAAAAAGGAGAGAGAGAGAGAGAGAGAGAGAGAGAGAGAGAGAGGCCATTATCCTACTCGGAGGATTCAGGCAGCAAGTTCATGATCATGAAGTCAGGGTCACCATTTGCATTAAACAAAAGAATTTCTCGTTGCGCATAAAAGTAAACAATTACTCAGAATTTCTTCGATTTCAGTACGCCCTATTGTCTGTTATTATTATTACTATTATCATTATCATTATTATTATTTTGATTACTATTATTCATTCTCTTTCAGTTTTACTAGTTGTTGTTATTGTTATTATTATTATCATTATTATAATTTCTTCTCTTTCATTATCATTATTACTATTATTATTATTATCATAATCACTAAAAAAATTAACATATATTTACTTATACATATATCAATTTTTCTTAATGAAAATTTACACATACCGTAAAAATGATTCATAACAAGATAGTGTGATGACGACAGTTCCTAACCTCAAGAACCTTTTTACTTTGAGTCATTATGACACCCAATGCCGAGATATTGCAAATATTTAATCAACTCATCTTCGAACATTAAACCTTTATCGAAATAATCAACAGCATAAATAGTTATGCATTCTTCACCAATATCCAACCATAAAGAAACCACTTAATATTAGCATAAATGTTTATTGAGAGTTTTATAACATTAAACGTAGCACAATTCTCTCTCTCTCTCTCTCTCTCTCTCTCTCTCTCTCTCTCTCTCTTTTGCAAGCACACCTTCCACATTTGGGAATCGGCAAATAATGTAAGAATACGTCAATAAACTTTAAAAAACACCACATACACAATCACACGCTCATTCATAAACACACATACATGGATAAGGACATGTAGAGGCCTTTGTCCTGCAATGGACTAGAAAATGGTGTATGTTTTATATAAATACAGTATATATACACATATATATATACACATTATATATATATATATATATATATATATGTGTGTGTGTGTGTGTATGTGAGTGTTTATGTGTGTGTGCGAGTATAAAAGTAGCCCTCCTTGATCATCACCTTCATAACCAGTTTCGAAGACGTGCATGACGTCATGAGTGCGTTCCTCAAAAATGCAGAGAAAGAAAAAAAAAGTGAGGCAGCAAACCGGTTTCTGAGGACCGTTTGCCATTTCCTCCGATTCGTGCAAATCTTCAACATAAACATGTATAAACACCTTTTCGATATTTCACCTAGAAAGCGACCCTGTTCCTGGCGCGACTGTCTTTTTTATTTCGGTATTTTATTTTATTGTTATTATTTTTCATTCCATGACAATTTCTCCAAACACCTAGACATATATTCATATGCTTCTCTTTCCAGCATTCCATTCATGTATTTGAATACTTTTGACAGTTAGTTATAATTATTTAATTTCATATATATATATATATATATATGT
>NC_090743.1:8030356-8052856 GCF_036898095.1 Palaemon carinicauda
TCTCTCTCTCTCTCTCTCTCTCTCTCTCTCTCTCTCTCTCTCTCTCTCTCTCTCTCTCTCTCTCTGGCAAAGGTCATTGTGAAACCAACGCAAGTGCGACAAAAGAACTTATCAGGGCGTAACCAGTTCCATGAAAATAGTGGCTTGGTGACACCATACGAAATTTGGAAATGCATCATTGATAAAGAGATTGAAAGCTGGGGTTTTTGCATTCGCCGTAAATAAGGGAACCTCAAAGCCGTCTTGCTTGCCAGACACAGGCCATTTTGAAATTCATTCATTGCTTGGACATTCCAGACAGTCTAGCCAAGAGCGCACTACGTCAATCCATCTCCTGGTTAGATCCACAGAAAATAAATATTCCCAAGTATTTGTTTCCTATTTGGCTGATTACAATATAATATTAAAAAACTGAGAATATTGTTCGTCAAAAATATGTATATGAAGCAATAAAATTTCCCGCAAGTTATAATGATATGGAAGTAAATCTTTGGCTAACTAGCATCTCTCTTCAAAGAACCCTCAGGATTGGAGATTACTTGTTATGTTATTTTCAATTCATACAGACTTACTTAAATTGATTTAGCTCATGAATCAAAAACATAAATAAAATGAGTAGAAATAGCAATAACTGATATCATATTTGCTAGTAGCATTCTTTGGTTATTTATATTTTCCATACAGTAACAAAGAACTTCAATCCGCCAACTACAAAATTCCAAGACTACGTTACATTCCAGTAAAGTCCTCATTAATGCGATGTGTAACCTTCAAACACAAAGAAGAACACGAAAAAAAACGCCTTAGTCTAGCGAGTGACGGATGGGAAAGTCTAATAAATTGCAATGTCATTATGGGTGTTGTTCCAAATGCGCTGACAGTGATAAACAGCCTTCAGTCGATAGGCGATTCTGATCTTTATGATGCCGGGTAATAAAGTGCAAAACATCCCCATTAGTGAGTTTGATCTTTTTATTTCTAAGAAAACCGAGAAATACCTAAATTTCAGCACGCGATTTCAACCCTTGAACAAACAAGATTTTGATAATATTTCCTAGGGCGAAATTCTTCTAAAGTTACACTAATTCTTACATTCAACAGTAAATTGAAAATTATTTTCATAAACTATTTTTATTCCTATATTTTTGAAAAACTGAAGAAATATTGCTTCTGATATACTGTATGTTAAGTCTTCCGTTGATTATGATTTGAGTGAGATAAAATGGGAGAAATAGTTCCGAGATTAATAAAACTATAAAATATTTGTGAATCAAATATTTCATAATATATATATATATATATATATATATATATATATGCATATACATATATATATGCATATATATATATATATATATATATATATATATATATATATATATATATTTGAGGTAACTTTAACAAAGCCTAAATACTTACAATTCAAAACAAAACCTAAATTCGAAATAATAGATAAAATACTTCCGTCTATGAGGGCGGTAAGCCTCTTGTAAATGTTATTATTTCTATTTCTAAGACAAACCAATTTTGTCTTATCAACGACAGTGGAAAACCTTTTAATAAGAACTGGAATTTGTTTTCGTATATAGAGGATGTACGATAGAATAATTTTACATTGGCTGTGTTCACTTTTCAGGCACCAGTGAGACAAGGCAAACAAGTAAATATTAATAAAAAGGAACATGGGTATGTCTCATATATTCTTCCTGTAATATAATTTTCCTTTGTTCCATTCGGAATTATATTAGGCCTTCCATCCAACTAGTTTCGACACCCGGCTCTTCAAATATACCTTTGAACCATTTACTTTTCACGAAATACCTTTTTTTTATTTCCACGCACCAAATGTACCTAGATAAATTTTCTCTAAGATTATTTAAGACGATAATGTTATCTTATGTAAACTACATGGAAACTAAAACAATTATGATTAAAGACTTATACCATCTTACCAATTCATATAATTTCTTTTGTTACACTTGACTAAAATTCTCTTTGCATGAATGATCATAAGATGGACTAAATATTTAAGTGGGTTCAACTTACAACGCAGTGAACAAGAATCCTTCAAATTCCTGCCATTAATGGGGTAAAATTCTAATTTCAAGCCAAGTGAAAATTACTTTTAAAAGCAATAAATTTAGTCGCACCAAAAAATTTACAAGATTACACAGAAAAAGGAATAGTGAACTGATTGATGATTTAGAGAGGGATGTCGTTTCTTGTAGGATGCTGATTAAGATTGATATCAAGAAAAGGATACAGCGAAGAATAATAAAATTAAGGCATTGCGTCAATGCAAAATAGTTCTGTTGTAGATGAACAGACTTTATCCGGGCGAAACCAAATGGATTTATAACCCTAACTGGATTAATCATTATCGATTTGATGATAAGTGATATTAACGCTTGTGTAAAGATGTAAACGAGTCACTGTAATCATTATAATCGGGTACTGAATATGACATTAGTTTAAAAGTACGAGAGAGAGAGAGAGAGAGAGAGAGAGAGAGAGAGAGAGAGAGAGAGAGAGAGAGAGAGAGAGAGAGCTAATAGACTTATATGTTTATTCTGAAGATGAGGGTCATCCACAGAGAGAGAGAGAGAGAGAGAGAGAGAGAGAGAGAGAGAGGAGAGAGAGAGAGAGAGAGGAGCCTTATGATGTTTATTCTGAAAATGAAGGTCCTCCACACAGACGGAGAGAGAGAGAGAGAGAGAGAGAGAGAGAGAGAGAGAGAGAGAGAGAGAGAGAGAGAGAGAGAGAATAACAATATCAAATTAAAGCCCATGCAATTTAAGTCAGACAAATAAAAAGAAAATATCAGCGTTCGAGAGTCATTGAAAGCTATTGAAAGTCTTCTAAGAAATTCAAAGGAGCACACGCAAAACACCACTCTGTAACCGTGTCGAAAGCAAGCTGTTTTTGTTCCGGGCTCTTCCCCATTGTATTTTCCGGCTTTCGAATGCTGTGCTCATATTCAACACTCGAGAGCATCCTTGCATTCATTCCGAAATGATTTCTCTGTTAGAATGTTAAGATGAAATGGATAACATACAACTGTTACTAAATGAATGGCGAAGTATTTTCAAATGTATATTTATGGATGCACAGGCATTACCGTGGTTTCTAATGTCAAGACTTTCATATTAATGTTAATGTCTCTCTCTCTCTCTCTCTCTCTCTCTCTCTCTCTCTCTCTCTCTCTCTCTCTCTCTCTCATGATTTTGAATAAGAGAAACAAAGGAATAGCCGGTACAAACACTTTCACAAAACGTGTCCGGATTTTCCCGGTAATCATCTGTAGTTTATAATCGCATTAAGCGAGAGAAATTATCCTGTTATATCTCTTTCATCATACTAACAACTCTGTTATACTCAGAGGCAGAATGTTAATATGAGTATACTCATGTGTATTATACTAGATTAAGATAATCACTGTTTTTTTATTATCGGTTATAAAGGATTGATTGATTGAGAGATAGTAATACTACAATGAGGGTACAGGGTTGAAAAATCTATACAACAGAACATACATGCAAGACGACGAAGAATAAACAGAGAGAGAGAGAGAGAGAGAGAGAGAGAGAGAGAGAGAGAGAGAGAGAGAGAGAGAGAGAGAGAGAGAGAGAATCTTATGAATATCCCATGAATGATCAGATTAGTTCTTTTGTTATTCAGTGCATCCCTGCAGAGTATTTAGCCTAACTCCAAAACCCGGATTCAAACCTCTACCTGCTTTGAATATTACCAATTATACGCCCAATGAATAAAAGAGGTTAAGAATTACACAAACTTGAAAATTCTAGTTTTCTCGTCTTGCCAACAGAAGTACAGAATATGTTTTTATGTTGTTATTATTATTATTATTATTATTATTATTATTATTATTATTATTACAACCCAAGTTACAACCCTAGTTGGAATAGCAGGATGATATTAGCCCAAGGGCTCCAACTGGGAAAAATAGCCCAGTGAGGAAAAGAAACAAGTAAATAAACTACATAAGAAATAATGAACAATCAAAATAAAAGTATTTGAAGAACAGTAACAATAAATTATAGCTTTCATATATAAACTATAAAAACTATAATAAAATCGAATATTGTGCCGGGTGTACCCTCAAGCAAGAGAACTCTAACCCAAGACAGTGGAAGAAAGTACAGAGGCTATACTGTTATTAATCTAAATATCAGTAATGCGCACACGCACAATTTTCATAAACACACTGTACATATATCTATAATCATATATATTTCTATCGACATCATTCTCACTTTGTCTAAGTCTATTGCAGTAGTGTTTAAAAGTACCGTCAATTGCAAGGTATTTCTAGAATGAAAGTGTACAGGCATTACGAAATCATGTGATATAAATCACAACCATCTGTTCGAAACAAACAGAAAAGGAAGCTAAGGATGATTACAACAGCAATCATCGATCTTTAAGGCGTAACGAGTGGTTTCTTATTATTATTTTCATCGGACAACCTGAAGACCAATTGCTCAACGATTTGTCTTTCATCTATACCATCAATACATATCAAAATATGTTTCAGTCATTATGGAAAAGTTGTTAATATTTAGTTTAATATTATAGGTGTTCGCATCCTTTGTATTTCAGCGCTTTCTAAACACTACTTGGGAGATTTTATCAGTTGTTTAGTTAACTCATGTTTGAATGATCAGCTTCTATCTTGCATTTTGGCCTAAAGTGTATATGTTATTTGATCAATTCAGTTTATAGACATCAGTTCTTGTCGTGAAGCAATATGCAAATAATTATTGTCTTTTCATGACATCAATTATTTAATAACTGACATCACTTATTTCATAATTGACATCACTTATTTCATAACTAAGACAGACCTTGAAAATAGGAAAATATAAAAAAAAAAAAAAAACTCTTCACCAGCCCTGCGCCTTTGCGTTCACCCCATAACCGAGTACGAATAAACGTCATTTACACTAATTTACCTTAGAAATATAGTCTGTGGTATGTACTGCAGACTTTCCTAAGGCCACTGACTCTGTTGTGAACGGACAGTCATCCTTGAAGGACGAAGTCCAACTTGAATGTGTTTCCTCGATCATAAAGAATTCTAGGAGTCAATACACGATCGCGGCTGCCGTAAAAAATTATAACTGTGAGTTGCTATAAACGCACAACTGTAACTCTTTTTTCAGGGAAAGTATAAAGCGGTGTTTCTCTGGAGACTTCAACGCGCTGGGTAGAGTGGTTTCTTCAATATAAGACAAATAGATCAAGAAAAACTCGGTTTACTTCTTATTAAAGTTACAATTCCTTCTTTGGAAATAATTTATTTTCATAAAAAAATAATTAACCAAGTCGTCTGTTTTTACAATACAAAGAAATTACAAGAAAAATTTATTTTGTGAAAGAAACGCCATTTCCTACTTTTATTACAATTTATCTTTGTTCATAATCCCTTTTCGATTGATACAATATATCAGTCCTTATGCTAAAAATTCAAAGGAGGCAATATTACACTGAGATACTATACAAATGGACGAGGATCTAAAAGATTGAATTATCGATAAGCTAATTCACGCAGGAGTAACAAAACTGTAGAATGGACTTTTCAACCTTCACGCCACTCTAAACAAAATCTACTTTACACACAATTCCATTAAATATGTAACTAGAAAACTTTCATACCAACCGCAATTACCTTTGTATAATTTATTTTTCTTCCTACCAATTTTTGGTCTCTCTCTCCTCTCTCTCTCTCTCTCTCTCTCTCTCTCTCTCTCTCTCTCATTTTCCATCTATGAGCCTTATTTACATTTATTTTGAAAGTCATCGATCTTTTAAAACTGATTCATAGCACTGTTTATTTATAAAACCATCAGCATCCAAGCACAGGTCAGTCGAGGCATAAGATAAATCAACACAACGAACGAAAACAAAACAATAATAAACAAATAATGAACTTGAAAGCAATGAATCCTCTGCTTTTATGACGACACAATAAAGTCACGTAACTTCCTCTTGTTTTATTTTTCCCGACAACAAACCCTCTTTAATTGTATAGTTTCATTCAGGACTCTACATCCTTCTTCGAGAAATAAATAATGATGCTAATGACATGCGGGATAAAGAAAGATCTGACAATGGAAGGATATGACGGTCCTTTGATACTAATTTAAGTCATCTCTCTCTCTCTCTCTCTCTCTCTCTCTCTCTCTCTCTCTCTCTCTCTCTCAATGCATATATCTCGTTACTTCGAGATCCGCTTAAGCTCAATATTTTCTAATTGTGTTTGCCATCCAGCTATCCCTGTGAGCTAGGAAAGGGGGGGGGGGGGTTTGAGCAAGCGTATGGATCTACCTGCTGAGTCATCAGCAGTCATTGCCTGGTCCTCCCTGGTACTAGCTCAATGAAGAAGGGGGTTGGGGGCTGATCATAATGTATATATCGTTAGTCTCTAGGACTCACAAACCGTTCCATCTGGTATTTACATATCTGTTTACTTATTTTATTTACTTACACGCACATAAGGAAGTAAGTTGTCTCATCTATCTGTGTGTACACACACATATATATACATGTACACACACACACATATATATATATATATATATATATATATATACAGAGAGAGAGAGAGAGAGAGAGAGAGAGAGAGAGAGAGAGAGAGATTTTCTTGTGGATTAGAATCCAATCAAGGAACCTTTACGTAATTTAACAATAACTTATAAAAGAGACTCAAACTCCACAAAGACGGATATCTATATATAGTTATTGCAGTAAAATATCCCTATATATACTATATATATACATATATATATATATATATATATATATATATATAAATATACTATACATATATATATATATATATATATATATATATATATATATATATATATATTATATATATATATATATATAAATATTTATGTATATACATATATATACATATATATATCCTTAAGATATTTCACTGAAGACTCAAAAGCACTGCAAAGAAATTACTTCAAATAAATAAAGAATGCAAACAAAGTCTAACAGGAAATTCCTTTAAGAATCAGGTATGGGTTGGGGCGGGATGTGCAAGGAGAAAACATCTAGGAGACTGCTTTTTGTTTGTGAAAAGAGAGAGAGAGAGAGAGAGAGAGAGAGAGAGAGAGAGAGAGAGAGAGAGAGAGAGAGAGAGAGAGAGAGAGAGAGAGAGAGAGAGAGAGAGTTGAAATCCGAAACCTTTTATGACAATGCTTTAATCTGCCCGTAAAGGGAATATCTTATTTTCACCCACAAAGGACCTAAGGGTTAAGGACTGCCTTGTGGAGGCCCTAACCACTTAAAAATATAGCATATATGCTAATAAAACCCTGAATTCTCACGTCTAGTATATACAGTATATCTGTGATCGAAAATACCACATGAATAGAAGCTCAAAGCCGTATACGTATTACGATAACAAGAAAATTATCAAATATCTATTCTTTTTTTATATAAAAATTAAAACTTGGATAAAATCTTAAAAATTACAGAATACATCCAATATGCTACCATTCAATCATGGCTTTGGAAATAAGCTTCCCATTTAATTTTACATATGGGAAGAAAGAAAAATATGATAAGATTAATTAAATAATGTTAAATGAAAGAAAATCAGCCACTCTCTATTGACGTACGAACTACACTATATAATAACAGAGCTGCTCCTTACTTCAAAGATCCGGTGAGTCAAGTGAATAAACAAGAACAGGATATGGCATTGTAGAATAAAATATATGGATCATAAATAACGTTCAAATCTGCTTTTAACCCCAAAATATAAAGTTTTATTTAAACAACAAAAACTATATAACTATTACCACTACTACTACAGTATAAGCACCAAACTTCCAAACAATGCAGAAAATATATTGTATATTGAAAACCATGGAAAATACAAAAAAAAACCATGGAAAATATAAAAAAAAAACCATGGAAAATATAAAAAAAACCATGGACAATATCGAAAAACATGGAAAATATAAAAAACCATGGAAAATATCGAAAACCATTGAAAATATCGAAAACCATGGAAAAGATCCATTATATTGATAAGTAGGTGAAAAAAACCGTACCCGAAAGACAAAGAAATCATGAATAAAATGGATAAATATGAATGGTTGGGGGAATGAAAAATCCTGGAAGGACAATGGCCGTGACCCTAACAAAAACTCTCCGGGTAAAAGGAATGAATGGAAATGCGAGGTGAATAGGATCGCAAGGTTAAAGAAATTGAAGATGGTATTAAAAAAGCGTGATGGGAGATAGTAGAAAGATAAAGGGGAGAAAGGAATAAAAAGGGAAAGGTAGAAAAAAAGATGACAAGGTTAAAGAAAGGGAAGTATGTAATAAAAGAAAATTGGCATTCAGAGGAAATGGGCAATTTACAAGGTCATAAGGAAAAATCGTAAAAAATAAGCATGGGAAGCGAAAAGAGATTACTATGTTAAAATGAAGAAAAATACCGTATGAAAAATAGGAGTGAAATATAAAACATTGCAAAGTTTAAAAATAAAAGAGAACGTTGAAAAATATAGGAAAGTTGTAGAAGAAAATTAAATAATTAAAAAATTAGATTATCAAAAGTGGAAGACGTTGAATTGTAAAATTAAATTACTCACATGATTAAGAAAGGGTAGACGGAAAAAATAGAGGATAGATGGGTCACTTAACCTGAGGAATGAAATCGGCAGGTAACATGATACAGACAGACAGGCCGACACAGTGACGGAATGATAAAACCATTGTACAATTAATTAAGGGAAGAGACTGAACACTAAAGAGTTTTAAAAATTTTCATGAAACGAAATAAAAACTACTCTTAGCAATGAAGATTATCTTCAAAAGAATTCAAATATATTAACAATAATGATGACAGTGACGATTATAATAAAACAAGAAGAATGTATCAAGGATTAAGAATCTTATATGACCAAAAGTTGAAATAAATCTTGAAGGTGCTACTTAAGTTGGGAAATTTTGAATCACTTGGCTGTACAAAATGGTGCAGATCTGAAAAAGAAAACAATTGACATTCTTAAAACTAATCCAAAAGGAAAAAATATTGTATCAAAACGAAAAATAACAAACAGTAGTTACTCAAAACATTTACCTAAAGACATACTCTGTCTGTAAATAGAAAAAATAACCTTTACTCACAAGACAAGAAAAAGAAAGATAACAACATGGTGTCAGGTGAACTAATAAAAACACAAATAACAATATGACTCATTAATCAACAATTCTTAAAGTGTCGGGATGAACAAAAATGGCAAATGAGAGGGGCGCTGGGGAGGGGGTCCTGGGAGAGGTGGTGTTGAGCAAGGGGTAGGGTGTATTAAATGAGTACATAAAAGGACTGGCTGAAACGACGATATGAATAATGCATAACATTGCTACAGTACTTGCCGCTTGCAACATGGCGCCGATTCTACAAGACGTGCTTTATTCGGCAAACGCATTGTTACGCATTATTGCGACGCATTATTATAAGGGAGATAAATATTGATTTGTTTATTATGAGCTGATGATTTGGTAAGTATAAATGCTTCATTATATTGAATGTGTGTTCTTTGAAGGCTGTGATGGAAACCAAATATAGTTGAATTATTTCGTATGATTTAAATGATTGGCCTTGTCATGGCTTCGTTACAGGAAAAAGTCCCTTCATCTTTGACAAGCTTCAATTGTTTTTCCATTACTTGTCTGCTGCATGACAAGTGCTGAGCAGAATGAAACTCAATGCGAATCAACTTTAGTGAGTAAATAGTTTCTTGATAGTGTTTCCTCGTCTGGATAAAAGAACTGTCATAAAACGGTAACCATCACTAAACTTACACCGGATATAAAAATTCTGGGGAGAGAGGAAACAGGTCACAATAATAGCCAGGCCTTCATCATGAGGCTCAATACTACACAGTATTCTAGAGGTTTTATTCCAGCTGTTACCAAGTTGTGGAATGATCTTCCTAATCGGGTAGTTGAATCAGTAGAACTTCAAAAGTTTAAAGTTGCAGCAAATGTTTTTATGTTGAACAGGCTGCCATGAGTCTTTTTCTAGTTTATATATGACATATCTGTTTTGACGTTGTTACTGTTTTTAGAATGATTTATTGTTAATTTATTCTAATCATTTATTTATTTCCTTATTTCCTTTCCTCACTGGGCTATTTTTCCCTATTGGAGCCATTGGGCTTATAGCATCTTGCTATTCCAACTCGGGTTGTAGCGTGGCTATTAATAATAATAATAATAATAATAATAATAATAATAATAATAATAATAATAATAATAAGGATTCAAAACTCAAAAATGAATAAATGGGGATGATCTCCCTTGGCGCCTGTTATTCATCTCGAGTTTGGTCATTCATGGAATGGAAAATGTCTCGCGTACATTTTTTTTTGCTGGAAATTATTAACTTTTACCGACATTCTCTGGATAGTGCAGAAAAAATGAGGACGTTAGCCTCTTCAAAGTGGTGTCTGTAGCTAATGCTATTTGAATGCGTAGTAGGAAAGCGCTCAACATTTAACTTTATTTGTATTTATATGAAAGTATGTATCTATTTAAGTATATATGTACTGTACATGCTTCAGCGATAGTACACACATCCAAATGTGTGCGTGCGTGTGTGTGTGTGTATGTATGTATGTATGTATATATATATATATATATATATATATATATATATATATATATATATATATATATATATAAACACTCATCTATTCAGCAATTCCCTTGTTCTTTAAGTCTGTTCATGAGCATAGTAAGTGCAAAGTTAACGTTAGTGGAGTCCTATCAAACGAATTTCCAGTAAACAATGGTGTACTCCAAGGGAATGCGTTGTCACCTATGTTGTTTATCCTCCTCGTGGATTTTGTAATGCATAGAACAGTTGAGGATGGTGAAGAAGAATTGGACTGAATTAATAGGAAATTGGCTGACCTAAAATAAATTGATGACGCTGTCCTTTTTAGCAGAACACCACAGGATTTGCAATGCTTGCTTACCAGAATGCAGGAAATATCACAAGATGTTGGGCTTAAGATAAATAGATGAAAGACGGAGATGATGAGAACGGAATATGCAATGGAAGAAGAAATATCATTGGAAGGAGAAAGAATTAATATAGTAGAATTGGAATCTAATGATAGATTGAAAAAAGCAAATCAGACCATGGCAAGGTTGAGTAAAATTTTGAAATTAACTCACCTGAAATTACATATAAAAATCAGGCTATTTATCAGTTTAGTGAGGTCGGTGTCAATGTATGGACATGAGTCGTGGTATGACACAGAAACAATATCCAACATATTTTGTAGATTATAGAACAAAGCCCTCAGAAGAATATTGGGAGTGAAATAGCAGAGCACGATTAGAAATGAAACTATAAGAGAGATTGCTCGTGTGCCATATGTGGATGAGATCATAGTGAGGGGTAGATGGAGAATGTTTGGTCATTCCCTTCGCACTCCTCAAGAGAGATTAGTTCACCAAACTTTAAACTGGGCTCCTCAAGGCACTAGAAGAGTTGGAAGACCCAGACCTACATGGCTGAGGACTATGAAGCCTGCAGTAGGAGATGATGATTGGATACTTATTGATTCAAAAGCTCAAGATAGGGACGACTGGCGAAATATAACCGAAGCCCTTTACGTCAATAGGCGTAAGAGGAGATGATAATGATGACGATACATATGGGGTTAATATTCTTCTTACTTTTCACATCACGACAATATATACATTATCGAACTATAGCTACTATAAAGGAATTATTAAGTACCCATGATCTAAATTTAAACCATTTTCAAACATACTTTTTTTCTGTATCGAATGGCCTCATAATATCTGAATACTTTTTTTTATCTACAGTATATTCAATGTTTGTCCTCCGATGAGTATTTATCTCTGTTGTTATAGCTTTTAATATTCATTAATGTCTTAGCTGATATACAGTACAGTACATACTGCATTCACATTTAGTAAATAATTACTTTTTTTTTTTTTTTTACTTTTTACCATGCATGTGCATTGTAATTTACGGAAACTTACTTTGCATGTTGATGACCAAGTTCCCCATCAAGTTTTGCACATTTTGATTTATATAAAAAAATTTATGTTTCCCTCTGATAAATGCAAATAATGCGGAAATTGCACATGTCAATTGCCATTCTCTCTGAAAATCATAGCTTTCAAAAGCTTTGAGTCTTTCTGATAACTCGTAAATAACCTGTTGTCACCTATTATGGCAATGAAGAACAATTTTTCTTATAGCTTTTCTCGTTTCCTTTCGCATTCAAACGACATAGGAAGCTTAGCTTATGGTGTTTTCTCACTCGCAGCATGTTGGTGCTTAATATTTTCTCACTTCTTAAGTAGTATTTTAGATCTTATCCCGTGGCAATACAGCGATTTCTACAGGTAATAAAAAAAATACCTTGTGATGTGCCGTCATAGCCACACTAATAACACCTTCCTAGCAAATTTTGGTATTTTTTGAAGTTCGTCCGCGTTTTTACTTTCGGACTGACATATGGCTAACGGGAAGACCTCACTTTTCAGAGCCCATAAACAAAATTACAAGTCATTTCAGGGAATGATTGCAAACGAAAACTGAGAAACACGAGCAAATAATCGAATTAGGCGTATTGCCTGACTGAAATATTGCAAATGACGCCTTCATTCACACGACGGGCGGTGGATTGGATGAGACACATGAAAGACACTCAAAACTAAATTATGGTAAGAAAAGGAATAACGGGGAATAACATATTTCATGAAGTTCTGTTAGAAGCAAAGGAACTGGAAGGATCCCGGAAGTGAAAGAACTCCTATTATTCAAGAAAATCAAACGGGCATCAAACAGAATTTATAAAACAATGAGATCAAAATGCATATATGCCACGTAAAGGATTCAAGAAAATATGAAAAGTAAATGGGAAAAGGAAAAAGAATAATACATTGTGTTTCATTAAATCATTACAACAACGTTCAACCGATTGAAAGATAACAGTTTACTTTCTCTTTCTTTATATGCCATCATAAAGGTATGAGACTTATCGAAGAATCTTTATTTCATAAGACAATTCAGCGTTCTGTATTCTAAAGAAAGATAGCGATGGGAATTTTGTCTGCAGAAATAATAATAGTAATAATAATAATAATAATAATAATAATGATAATAATAATAATAACAACAATAATAATAATAAAAATAATAATAAAAATAATAATAATGATAATAATAATAATAACAATAGTAATATTAATAATAATGATGATGATGATAATGATAATAATAATAATAATAATAATAATAATAATAAGATGATGATGATGATGATGATGATGATGATAATAATTAATAATAATAATAGTGAACTAAAAACTTATAATAATCATGATAATTTCAATAATAATGATGATTTTAATATAATCCCACAGATACACATGAACTTATCATATGTACGTTACTAAAGCAACGGTTAATACATTACATTAAAATGACAACTTTATACAGGGCTTTAAAATTCACACGTTTGCTCCTTAAAGAGAAATTCTTTCAAAGCTTCAGCTAAAGGCTTTAAGGGCGATTATATGGCTTTCACTTATGCCTGTTTTAGATATGATAAATTAGAGAAAACACGGGAGACCTCTGGTGATCAGTATTTCTATTATCATCGTATTTATCATTCTATTTTTCCCTGTTGGAGCCCTTGGGCTTAAAGCATCTTGCTTTTCCAACTAGGTTTGTAGCTTGGATAATAATTATAAATAATAATAAATAATAATATATAATAATAAATAATAAGTCATAAATAATAAACAAATAATAAATAATAAATAAATAATAATAATATTAGTAATATTAATAATGATAATAATTAATAATAACAACAACAACAATAATAATAATAATAATAATAATAATGATAACCCTTTCACTGCCAGTGGGGGGTTCAACTAACCTTCTAATGAAGCAAAATCTTTCAAGATCACACAAATCCTAGCTTGATAGTATTCATTGGAGAGCATTCATCAAGACCTTTCCATTGAATACCAACTTTCTATAGTTTGTGTGATTTTAATAGGATTTCCTTTTTAAATTTTGACGAAGTCACCAATGACAGTGAAAGCGTTAAGGGGTTTCAATCACGCATTTTATGGCTATGAAAAACCCCAGATATCTAATGATTACTATTTCTATTATCATCTTAATCCTCCCTTTGATATAGACACTCAAAAATCAAACCATCGTTCTTGGGTAGTGCCATAGCCTCTGTACCATGGTCTTCCACTCTCTTGGGTTAGAGTTCTCTGACTTGAGGGTACACTCGGGCACACTATTCTATCTTATTTCTCTTCTTCTTGTTTTGTTTAAAGTTTTTATAGTTCATATAGGAGATATTTATTTTAATGTTACTCTTCTTGAAATATTTTAGATATCCCTAAGTTTCCTTTTCTCACGGGGCTATTTTCCCTGTTGGAGCCCCTTTGCTTATAGCATCCTGCTTTTCCAAATAGAGTTGTAGCCTATCAACTAATAATAATAATAATAATAAAATTAATATCATGAATACCCTACTGTCACTTCTTAACTAATGTGCTCTAGCTATTTCAGCGGTATGAATATCTGTATGCTGACGGGCGAAGTAACATAGGATAGTTACCTACAAATCTTAAATCATACACGAGCTAAGAGATATATCATTGTAAATAGAAATGATTTCGACTGCATTACCGAAATCTTGTCAAATCAGCAACTTATGTAAAATCCTCCTAAAACCTCCGTCACTTCGAAATGAACCCAAAGAAAGCTAGCCCAGTAAACAACTAGCTCAAAGGAGAACCTCTGGGCTGCAATGAAAATATGATTCTATCAAAAGGGTGTCTGTGACATTTGACTTTGGTTTGATATAAACTAAATAAAATGTAATAATGAAAACCTAGCGAACACCTCCACCACTAATATAAAATGAAATACTTGCATAAAACTAACGACACCACAAACTGCAATGAAAACACTTACTGTAATCGTGTTTGCCTCTAAAATTTATTACGTGAAATAAATTGTATCACATCTTTATAGAAATTATTTCAAATCGTACAAAAAAATAAAATTATGAAAATTGCACATTTCGCCATTGTGGTCAAATAAATTACAGAGTTGACAACGAAATGAATTAAGCGGTTTCGGAAATGACTCGCCCATGAACAATTCAGATAACCAACGCGAGGTGCAAAATTGTACAAAGATACAAATAACAGAGAACGGAAACCATGAACAATCGTGTGTGGAAAATATTATTCTATTGTCAATAAATTATCATCATGTGCACTTCCTGGGAGACCAAAAATGTACCTTATGTTATTACATTTCAGATCAACAATAAACCAGTGGGTTAGATATCTCGTGGAAAAGAGAGAGAGAGAGAGAGAGAGAGAGAGAGAGAGAGAGAGAGAGAGAGAGAGAGAGAGAGAGAGAGAGAGAGAGAGATTAAATTAATGTTAAAATGGTAACATAGTATAAGATTTACATTTAAACAAAATTATAGATGTTCACCATTTACTGTACATTGAAGAGAGAGAGAGAGAGAGAGAGAGAGAGAGAGAGAGAGAGAGAGAGAGAGAGAGAGAGAGAGAGAGAGAGATCAGAAATTAAAATAATGTTAAAACTGCAACATATGCAAGATTTATATTCAAACAAACAGAAAGTTGTCACAATTTACTGTACATTGAAGAGAGAGAGAGAGAGAGAGAGAGAGAGAGAGAGAGAGAGAGAGAGAGAGAGAGAGAGAGAGAGTCTCACTAATGGTTACACCCTATGGACTAAGGCAGGTGAACCCAAGTGAAACAAGCTTCCCCTAACCGAGGTCACCCCCCCCCCCCCCGTTTACATGATAAATATCTTGAAGGAATGATAGACACTTACGCCTGATGGTTTTTATTTATTTCCGCCCTAGTAGCGAATAAAAGCGGTCTACTAACCACTTAGGTCTGAATACACTGCTTAAGTCAACAGAGGCATTCTAGGTTTGAGTAACGTCCATATCATCCATCCTCGTTGTATTTAATAAACGAATATTATCATTCAGTTTCCGAGGTCCATGAACTACTATTATACCAGGCTCAGAACAGCACCACGAGAGAGAGAGAGGGGGAGAGAGAGAGAGAGAGAGAGAGAGAGAGAGAGAGAGAGAGAGTGACGCCCCTATTTCAAGATAAAGTATACATCTTTTTTTGTCTAATATGCAGAGGTCAACAGGATAAAATGCAAGACACTCGAACCACATGTCTGTAAAAAGGGAGAAAAGTAAAAATAAATGGCTGTTAACTAAGATTTGAAAAGCAACCCTATTTCTAAATTAAAAAATCTTAATTTTGACTATTTTTTTCGGGCATTACGGTAATATTAGGATGAAATTTAAAAGGATGATGGCCCAAGCAATGTTGAGGTACGTCGGTCAGGTCAACTCTGAATGTAGCCAGAAGTGTAGTTTATTAGATGAGAAATGAACAGTTGTAGATTTTAATGGGGAATCCTCTATATACTGAGAAGGCAGAAGAAGGAAGACATCACAATTATTTCCCTTTTCTTATAGATTTGTGTTATTTCAAGGTCAATTACCAGGATAAAAAAGAGGGGTTGCGAGTAAAGTTAAGGCTACTGAAAGCTTCTGTTACTAAAAATAAAAGGTAAAAACATAAAAAAGTAAAGTTAATATCTCTTAACTATCATTCAGCTTCTTTTCTATATTTCTATAATTCTTGGAGAATATTTATCGAGTATAAAAACTAAAACCACAGTTTGAGAAACGTAATCCAATACCACACGACGTCATAAATCTAATATTTATTTTTTCGTTCATACAGGGTTTGGAACTTCCCATTATAAATGAGCTGCCTACCTACACATATAAATCAACGTCTCTTCATTGACCAATCACATAAGTGATCGGGGAGTTAGCGAAGCGAAAACCTGCATGACAGGGTGTTACTCAAAAAGACATAACACGGCTTCCTTCTTGCAATTTGATAGCCATAAAACTGCAACTATTTTCTTACAGATTAAGAGTCAATGTCTCTTCTGTATCCCACCACATTGGCGAAAGTATCGTGATTTGCAGAACAAGTCCTACTACTAAATACAACGGACCAAGCGCTTATAATTATCCTTATGAATGCAGTTAATCTATTACAAGTCTAAATTTAATGGCTCTTCATAATCACTCAATAAAAAAAAAAATTCATCCCAACCCTTATGAATGCAGTTGACCAATTACATATCTAAGTTAATGCCTCTTCATAATCACCCAATAAAAAATAAATATAACAATCTTACCCCAATCCTTATGAATGCAGTTAACCTATGACAAATCTAAACAAATGCCTATTCATCAAAAAAAAAAAAAAAAAAAAAAAAAAAAAATCAACGACACCCGATTACACGGAAAGACCTCATCTAGGAATCTTCCCATCTCCCTCTACGCCCATGTGAACTTGACACTTCGTCACAAAGAACGTGTAAACAAAAATGCCTGAGCGTAACGGTGGACAACCGCCGTGACCAAAAAATGGGACGTTACGACATTCAATGTAGGGTGAAAAGGCATAACGGGTATTCTTACGTGAGGACTTTCCTTAACGTCATACAGGATGTTTAGGAGTCATTTACACCAGAGGTTCTACCGTGTATGCTAACGATATGAGGAGAAAGTTATACGTAAACAGCCTCTCTCTCTCTCTCTCTCTCTCTCTCTCTCTCTCTCTCTCTCTCTCCTTTTCAATTAGGTTATCAAATCAAGATCAAGATGTCTTATGAAAGTAAGTAGCACCGCTTTACTATTTTGTTTCTTATCTAATTTGAATTAGTTCTTATTACTTTCACTTAAATTCTCTCTCTCTCTCTCTCTCTCTCTCTCTCTCTCTCTCTCTCTCTCTCTCTGTGATTTTAGCTTATTTACCTTAAGGCTTACAAACTCATAATGAAATTTACAAACTTAAAAAAACATATAAATATTCTATCAATCAAAAACCATGCGATTACAGATTTAAAAATACCCAAATGAAAAACTTCTGATACCCACAAACAAGAACATAAAACTAATAATTACGCATGGAGTAAATCAGCAAATAGCCCATTCTTCCCACGACCTTGAACGTCGTGATCCAGACTTAAAAGTCAAAGGTCAAGATACGAATCTCTTCGAGCCCATACTTGGCACCTATACCCCAATACAAGGTCCCCCAACACAATTAACCATAGCCTACTCTCTACTATGCTATAATAATAGCCCTGAAGAGGGTGAAATAAAATTATTCTATCCTATTGTAAAACTGATGATTTTGCTTTACAGAATAAATCTAATTAGAATGCAAATGATTAAATTTTATTTTCATGATGAATTATGAAGGATGAAAATGAAAAATTAAATGTAAATTTATAGTATACTTTCTTCGGGAACTAAGACATACCATTAAACAAGCGCTCAATAAGCACTTCCCTTAGGGCAGGAAGAAAATAGCAATGGACATAATGTTCATAGATTCAACCTGATCAAAGACCGATGTTACATCTTTTAATGCACAATCAACAATACAATAATCATCAATGATAAAAGCTAAAGGGACTATAATTCGTTGCTCCTCTATCTGTTATTATTCGCAGAGTATTACTCCCAGGATTCTCTCTCTCTCTCTCTCTCTCTCTCTCTCTCTCTCTCTCTCTCTCCTTTTCACACACATTTATTTGGAATGACGTTCACTGATACATGCTTCTTTTATACTAAATTCAAACGATGAAAAAATATTGCAATATATTTACTCAACACTTAATACCGTAAGATAAATTTTAGCAATAAATTTTGCTAGTGACAAACAAAGAATGTCATACAGGCGCCATTATTTTGATTTTCCATGGGACTGAATCATTACCCAACTCTTAAATAGATATATTATTGTATCCTTCTGATTTCAGTATCGTCATAAACCTAGAGTAAAGAAAAAAAAAACATTTAAATATACGCCCAAAACATAACAGGACTTAATTTAGTAAGACACAATTAGCCCGAACAGCCTTCAATGTTTGAAGCTCCTCTTACTGCAAAACCATGAAATGCCTCCTTAATAATCTCGTTACCCACTTTTACGATCTACGAAAGAGCTCGTTTAGATGACCATATGATACAGTATACTTGAAAATGATGACCACTGAACATTCTTGTACGACAGCCAAAACAGCTGGAATGGCGGGAAGACAAAAAGAACCACAGACTCCACGACATGGTTTTACACTGCTAACTGTAAAACAAAATTAATTACTGGTGTTTGGTGACCCTCAACGGACTACTTCTGAATTGTGCGATCAAGCTTAATACCTTGGCTGAGAGCTGTAGAGTTTTGCAAACGTTAGATAGGACCGTGGATGCTTTCAACTTAATATCAGCTGATAAACACAACTGTTCTATAAGGTGTCAGTGTCTGTTGGGGTCAGAAAAATAGCGTGGGTTAGCATCCCCTTCCTGAATACTTGCTAAGAACCCCAAAAAGAAGAAATAGAGAGAGAGAGAGAGAGAGAGGAGAGAGAGAGAGAGAGAGAGAGAGATAAATGTTATAGAAAAGCTTCACATAAACCATATACTGTCAGAAAAGTAAACATGAACACTAATTAGCTGTACCAAAGAAAATAAACAAGCTCTTGGCACTGGATAAATAAACATAACTAAATACTCTACAATGTACAGTTGGCTTCATTAATTCAGGCACACTTCACGGGAAGCAAAGGAGACTTCAGAGTACCGAATTAATGAAGCCAACTGTATCATCACTTCCAGAAAACGCGTGGGATAAGTACCTACTTCAGAGAGGACAGATGACATTTCCCAATGAGTTTTAGATTACATCACTGACAAGATCGACCGCAAAGGAAGGAATGAAACCAGAAGATTGATGCAGTAATCAACGGGAGTGTTTTGTTTAATCTTGCTCAAACAGTCCAGTACCCAGTGAACCAACAGAAGAGCGCGTCTGATAGATTCCAAAGCCTTTAACTGCCCTTTGAGTGGGATTTCATAGGACGCGGGGATCAAAAAAAAAAAAAAAAAAAAAAAAAAAAAAGAGACAGGATGTGTCATTTACATAGCCATTACGAATAGGATGCAAGGTTGAATAAATAATTTAGCTAACAACGCTTCACTGAAGATGATAGGATATTTCTTGAACATTTTTTATATAAGACGGGGTACTTAATTATTATGAAAAGGTTTTACTATAATAATCTTTTGATATTTTAATACATTACTTCCTTCATTTGATCCTTCTGATAAATCAACATAAAAGATTTTTCGAGTTGTATTTTGTATGTTTGGAATATTTAGAGGACCTATAAATAAAATAAACATTACATAAAATTTTATAAAAATGTACATTCACTAACACACCAATAAAACCCCTTCCAAAATTAAAGACAAACTCGTTAGGAAATGAAAAGTTTGTACAATTGTCAAAAAAGTGCTAAAGGATTAAAAACCTCAAAGTAGTTCGGTAGAAGAAAAAAAAATTATAAACAGAATATTATCCTTTAGCTGTGACATTTTAAGGGCGCTTATCATGACATGAATTAAGTAATGTCAGCCAATTTATTCTATAAACAATTCCAACTGTTCATCAGATTCAGAAAACCTAAGGTAGGTTCAAACCATCAATAAAAAATAAAAACCACGAACCATTTTACAATTTTATCCTTCAGTTGTGACATTTTACGGACGCTTTTCGTGAAATAAATAAAGTAATGTCAACCCATTCATTATAAATAAAAAAAATTCAACTGTTCTCAAAGTTTAGTAAACCTAAGACCCCATTATGGTAGGTTCAAACCATCAATAGAGAATAAAACCACTAACCATTTTAAAATTTGCTACGGTTCACCAGAAAATAGACGAGGAGGGGGTGTGGTGACAATCAAGTAGACAAGGTGGAAAAGAAAAAAGAAAATAATTTTCACTTAAATAAATAGGTGGGAATACTTTACAAAAGATGATTATGACCCTCATAAAGTGATATCTGCGATTGCAAGGGTAAACCCCTCATTTAACATTTATTTATCGTCTACAATTACCTAAATGGTAAAGTAGTATTAATAATATTTATGGTATTAACTATAAAGTGGTATTAAAATGAATAGATGCATATTTAAACTAAACAATAAATGTCAAAATCAGATTCATAACATAGGCCTACCAGGGCTAAAAATCTCACCAAACTAATAAATTTGTAGCAAAAAATATCCTTAATAAAAACACACACATAAAAAACACGACTGTCAGATTTAATACATAGGCCTACCAGGGCTAAAAATCTCTCCAAACTAAAAAATTTGTAGCAAATAATATTCTTAATATAAAACAAATACATTAAAAACACGACTGTCATATTCCATTCAATCCACTCTAATTTCCCTTCTACGATCCAATTCCGCTATCATTATCCAAATCAAGGTCAAGCATAAAATCTTCCCAAATGCTTCTCGCATGAGCGACGTACCAAAAAGAACGCACGAATGCACGAACACCCCATTAACCACCGAATCCAAAACCTACTGCTTACGACTTCATGACATGGAGCAAGTAATTCACAAGATCCGACAGGGAATGTTTACTTGCGCCCACATCCGGCGACCAGACGCCAGAGTTCTGTTTCGTTCCCATAGAAATGAAGAGAATATTACCACTTCGTGTACAGTACAAGTCTACCTTACTTGACTGTGGACGTGCAAATATTTCACGGAGTGTATAATTCCATTTGCCCGTGAATATCACTTCATTGTTTATACATTTTCCTTCATATTAATATTTACTTCCTCATACACATACGCGCGCGCACGCACACAAACACACACATATATATACATACTGTATATATTATATATATATATATATATTCACGAATGTGCGTGACTATAAAAATGAAGGGTAAATATTTACATGACATGTACACACACACACACAAGCGCATACACACTGATTCAACCGCCCCCCCCCTCCCCCACCATCCCCACTCACCAGAGTATACTTACTCAACCCCCTCCCGAGGAACGAGGAAAGACCGAGTAGTCATAAGTTTGGCAATCGCTTAGGGTAACCACAATGGAATTTAATACCGAATTCTACCTTTGGGAATGTATATCCATTACACGGACTCTAACCAACCATGCTTTGATAGCATGTTTGGTTAATGTTGCAGAGGTTCGAACCTAAGCCTCTTAGCAGAAACCATGCCTGCAGGGACTAACATCTATGTTTACACTAACCAACCATGCTTGATAGCATGAAACTCTGCCCAGCCCGAAGTTATTATCATAAATGAATTCTCAGTGAATATACGTATCGAAACGTAGGATTCAATTTTAAATACTATTGTGGTTGATATTTACATCGATTAAAATTGATATTTACATCGATTAAAATCACAAGTGTG
>NC_090743.1:8055356-8062856 GCF_036898095.1 Palaemon carinicauda
CGTTACGGACAATTTTTCTGTACCTATACATACACCGAATAATATGGCCTATTCTTTGCACCTATTTTCCTATACACCTGACAACATAAGATAATAGAAGTACTCTTCTTCACTCAAGGGGTTAACTACTGCACTGTAAGTGTTCAGTGGCTACTTTCCACTTGGTAAGGGTAGAAGAAACTCTTTGGCTATGGCATGCAACTCTTCTAGGACACTCCAAAATCAAACCATTGTTCTCTATACTTGATTAGTGCCATTGCCCCTGTACCATGATCTTACACTCCTTTGGATTAGACTTCTCTTGGTACACTCAGGCACACTAATCTGTAACATTATTTCCTTTCCTCACTGGGATAGTTTCCCTGTTGGAGGCCTTACAAATTGCTATACAAATTGTTCCCGTAATATCTGGATTACTCTTCATTTTTTTGGTTACCATTATATCAACCTCCACCGGGTTCACCAGTTAAGATTTTTTTTATTTTTTTTTTTATTTAAGGTAGTTTGAGTTCCTTTTAATAACTTGATGTTCTGACACGTAGATGTTGCGGATTGGATATCTTTAGTTTTTATTCTATTTACAGCTTAAGAATGTTTTCTTTGTTTCCCATGTGTTGGTAGCCATTACAACACTGAACTCAAGGTACATTTTCTATAAAATGTCAATTTTCTAGTACCCAAAATTACAGCAAATGAAATATTCCATAAAACATCAGTAATAAACATTATATTTAACCGAAAATCGAATGTCTCCAAATCTGAATACAAAAGAAACTTATCCAATAATATATTTCTCTGCAAGTATATCTAAATCTTTCATGCCTAATTCTAGATCGAAACCTTTAAGCTCTTTTACTCCTGTCACCCCAATCCCTTTTCATATACTCAAGAAGTAAAAAAAATATTATAAATAGCTATCAAAAGAATTGCCTTGGATACGTTTGGTGGCAACCATGCTCACTCCAAAGACTTTGGTAAGCCCCTAGTTCAGATAAGTTTCTGACATTCTAAGGTAGTAAAAATTTTGATATAATGAACCAGAGAGCGATCTCGAATTGACCTTGACTTTTAGAGAGTTGGTAATAGTTGAATTAAAAAACCTATTTTCACAGGGAGACAAATTACATTGAAAACACACACATTATATACATACACACACACACACACACATATATATATATATATATATATATATATATATATATATATATATATATATATATATAGATAGATAGATAGATATAGTCATGAAGGAAGTAATTTTGTCTTATTAACAGCATCAGACTCAAAGTGAATATGAGGACGTCTATAAGACGAACGTATAACTCCTATGAATTTTGTCACATCAGAGCAGTAGAAATAACTATTACCATTTCATAAACAAAAAATCTAAATTATACTGTCACCTGATTTACTGGTGAACATAAAATCCTCTTGTAAGAGTCGCCACAAAAACATAAGAGCTTCAACCTACCGTTTATGCACACATACATCACATAGTCGTACAGTATATAGCTACACGCAAACATCACATACAGTGTGCACACTATAGTCAATTCTTTTTAGTGAGGCAGATTTGCACAGACTCGCAGGGGTGCACTTTTAGCTCGGAAAAGTTTCCTGATCGCTGATTTGTTGGACAAGATAATTCTAACCAATCAGATAGCAGGAAACTTTTCCGAGCTAAAAGGGAATCAGTGCAAATGCGCCTGATTAAAAAAAATCAGTATAGTCAAGTTTCAAGAAATCAAACATGACGATTGTACATAAGTAGACTGAAATCCTGACGACTAGAGACTATTTCATACATCAAGGTTAGAAACAAAAAGTTTAGTAGAGCAACTATAATAGAAATCAGCATCTGTCATCCACTGTTCACGGTCAAGCTGCTGGAAAAGTTCAGCTCTAATTCTTCAAACGCAAAGTGTGACCGTAGGAAGAAGTCTGGACTCTACCGCTTGTCTCGTGCCCGGTAGCCTGGAAGAAGTATGTATGCTGATGAGCACATGGTGGTAAAACACAGCGAACAGGAGTATGCTGGCGGGTGGGGGACATTATTACACCTCCTTCCTCCCTCTTTTGTATATTTCATCTCCCACCCCTTCCTTTCCCCTGTGCGCAAGCCCCTTCCATCCTGCTTCCAGGGCCGTGTTCCAGTCCTCCTCGCCCATTCCCTGCTCTTCGCCCTCCCAGATTTTGAGTCATTCTTGACCTTGAACCCTTGGGAGAAACAGGGAACGGAGCAACTATAATAGGAGCGACAGGGTCCTGTGGCAGATAAGCTGGTTTGGAAGGCCTCGAGAAATCCTTGCTACAATTAGGGTCTACTGATATTATGCGTGATTACAGAGCAGACGACAATACACACAGCCCGCAATTACTAGCAACAATGCATTTCTCATTCCAGCAAAGGATATCTCTCATAATATATCAATTGCTCGACGTTGTCATCTATTCATTGGATATGTTGTCTATGCTGAGTAATTTGATTTCTCTTATTTTAGACGACAAAGAATCCATTAAAAAGAAAAATTGGGATCAGACTGACAATCAAATGTATTTTAATAAAAAATAAGAATAAGATTAATAAAGGAATATTTTAAATTCCGCATATAAAATGCAAAAGCAAACATTGACCTTAGATTTCTATGCAGTTTCCGGATACATAAACAAACGCACCTATACATGAAAAAGGGGGTTATTTTTCCGTAAGTAAAAACCTCACTTCCTAATTTGGTAAGGTGAACATTACGTAAAAATCAGCATGTTTCGTACGCCAAAACTCTCAACAACTATTCAATAGCCTTGGTGCAGCAAGTAAGTTACAAAGCGGGTCCTTACAACAGCGGCGATAATAACTCAAAACCACCTAGGGGGCTCAGGATATAAGGTATAGCTTCAATGACGTCCTTTGTACTGTCTCCATTGTACCTGCATTCTGTATTTGAGTAGGGCCATTTACTTGAATAAATTGTATTATTATGACAATAATAATAACAGCAACAACAACAACAACAACAACAACAACAATAATAATAATAATAATAATAATAGTAATGATAATGAATAATTATTATTATTATCATTATTATCCTTATTATCAACAAATTAACTGCATGTTTAGCGCTAACGTTGGCAAAAAAAAAAAAAAAAAAAAAAAAATCAGTTTTAAATCAATAGAATATAACTCATTACGGGATCTTAGATGGAATTTGCAAGAAGAGCCGATTTTCTTAAAACTTATCGAATTCTAATATAAAATTAAATTAAGAAGTAAATATTAACAAAATATTAATTTCAACGGAACTGGTAGAGAATGCGTATAACAAGAAGGAACGCCATAACATCAGGTCCCTCTTTCGACTGTTATCATAGTTTTGAATCTGGAGACCTTAACAGAAATGTCCTATGTCAGAAAAGGCTCTTGCTCTTTAGATCACCTTTCAGCTCTTAGATATGATAAGAAATTAATAATTTTCTTCCTTACCTCTTCTACAGAGACGCATGACAACATTTATTACATGTTCTCATTCCACTCCCTCCACCTTCAATTGTCCCAGTCCCTCCACCGAGTTCCCGCCCTTCCTTACCTACTTCCGCCCTCAGAACGTCACTTTCTGTCCCACAAAACAACAACAAGGTTTCCTGTTACACCAATGTCGTTATTTTCTATATCAAGTTTCATAAACTTCATGAGCAAAGGAGATTTTGTGTTAAATGTCTTGAGAAGTCGTAGATTTCCATTATCGGGGTTTCAAAATTCCACGATCGAGGAAAATCTAAAGTTGAAAGTTTTCAGTTGAAGATTAAGAAAAAAAAATTTATTCCTGTCCCTTAAATATCAAAACAGAAAAAAATTTGGTTAAGCGTTCAAATGGTCTTGCATTTTTAACTTCAATAAAATAGTAATTAACAAAAGCAATATAACAAATCAAGGTGGAAATGTAATGCTGGAAAACATGAAAATACGTAGAATTCAAACATATTTCATGAAACAATAGTAAATTGTACATGAGCATATGATACGAAACCTACCCACATATGAAATATTGTTTCTTTCGTTTTTTTTTTTTTTTTCGGAAATACCCCAAACACAACATAGGATTTTTCAAGGTCAACTTTCTCATGCGATATCTGGCAGCCGTGTGACCAGTTCCCTAGCATGACGATCCGCAGTGACCTTGAAAGAGGGTTTTTGGCAAAAAGAATGTGCACTGGACCTTAAAGAGTCATTATCGCACCGCCAAACTATGCAAAAAGAATGAGGAAATAACAGTCGTCAGTGAAAGAGTTGAGGAACGAACAAGCAGGTACTTTATCTTATATTGAAATAAGCCAAGAAACAAATTAAAGACTATCCCTTAAGGGGATGAGGATGCAACAGTCCAGTGACGTCTTGCAACGGGGAAGTGCAAGTAATAAACCTGGTATCCATATTATGTCCGAGCGAGTTTTTGCAAGAGTCCTCGATGCTTGGCAGTTTCAGACCAGTAGTAAATTTTTACAGCAATCTAATGAATCACTTAGAGCTAAACGTGGAGATTTTAATGCCGAAACCACTAATTTAACGTAAATATGTTTTTAGATTCTGTGATTCAACTTAAGGCTTCTATATATATATAAAAAAATATTTTATTTGAATGGACATAGATATAAAAAGATCAGATTTTACCAAAAATTTTGACAAGATTTGAAGGATATTACCAAAACTTTTTCTGATCAAGATGCGAAATTTTGATGAGGGCTTTGTATAAAAAAAAGATTTTATCTTAAAAGTATGAAAAACTAATCTAATTTTACAAAATTATTTCGAAATATAATGAAAATCATAAAATTACTCCAACAGATTTTATACCCCAAAAAAGATAAGATTTTCTTAAAAGATGCAAAAAAGGTAAATTAAAAAATTATATTAATATAAAAATACCAGAGGACATCTAACTCAAGTAACCTTATTTCCCCAAAATCAAACTGCATAAAAGTAAAAAATGAAGAACCTGCAATGTCCACTAAATGACCCCTGGCAAAAAAAAAAAAAAAAAAAAAAAAAAAAAGGTAAGTTGTAGCGCAGAGCAAACCAGCAAATGTCCAGTGCCATAATCATGTCCCAGAAGACCTGTACTTTACCAGCAGGTTTTCTTGACTAATAAAGGGAAGAGGTTAAATAATGACAAGTCAGCAAAATCTTTCATCACATCCTTATATTGTTGTTCCTACAATATCATATGCCCGATTACCACCAGACGAAGATGGCTTGGGGAAGGGAATTAAACATTATCTGAATTCAAGGATAAATAACCAGACTCAAAATGCAGAGAATGTTTTCATGTTAAACAAGCTGACATAAGTCTTTTAATAGTTTATATATGAAAGATCTATTTTAAAGATGTTACTCTTCTTAAAATAGCTTATATTAATTGTTCATTACTTCTCTTGTAGATTACTTATTTCTTAATTTCCTTCCCTAACTTGGCTATTCCCTGTTGGAGCTCTTGGGCTTACAGGATTCTGCTTTTCCCACAAGGGTTGTAGATTAGCTAATAATAATAATAATAATAATAATAATAATAATGCAAAGTATTCCAAATGGCAAGACCTGAGTTTCTGGGCGAGGAGGGGAAAGAGGGGGGGGGGGGGAGTTTTAAGAGCCAAAGACTCCTGGTTCTTATAGGACCGGTAGCTGCCTCCAGGGCCAAGGGTGATGGGACCAGGGCAGAGGTGGCTGACCCTCCCAACCACTATCTCAGCTTGGAGCTGCTGCTGGGGCTGCTGCTGCTGCTACTTCTACTACTGCAACTACTACACCTGCCATTAGCCACCCCCACCCCCCCAACCCCTCTACTTGCTCAGTCTCACCTGCCTAACGCCTAGGATTTTATCTCTCTCTCTCTCTCTCTCTCTCTCTCTCTCTCTCTCTCTCTCTCTCTCTCTAAGGACTCTGCAAAAGTAAGACGAAATTCAAGGCTAAGATCAGGAATAGATAACCAGCGCAGAATTGGGGCTAGGTGAAGAACTGATACTTTATAACCAGACACAACTTTTAAATATTTATCTTTGGCCATAAAAAAAAAAAAAAACGAGGGAATATGGGGTAACAAAGAAATGAAGAATAGCCACAGCTAACTAGTGCCAGTCAACGAAGAACATGAGCTAAATCATTAATAAACTATGCTGAATACTTTACAGGTAACTGAATAAAATGCTTTCACGTCACATCATGAAATACACATACAAACTTTATAATGCAACGCCGAAGATAAAATTAACGGGTCTCAGATTACCAACATTAATTGTGTAAAACTACGTCTCATTAACCTTGTCGAGAAGGGACACCTGCAGACTGAAAGCGATTGCGTGATTTACACCTTCAAGACAGTAACGGGTTCCCGTTAAATTCCTGGGCTAGGCGAATTAATAATGTATGCAATCAGGCCACTTCATTTTTCTAAACTTAGTAAAACCCATTACATCCAAGAGCACGAACGCGCGTGCGCCTACATAATATATATATATATATATATATATATATATATATATATATATATATATATATATATATATATACTGTATATATATATATACACATATATATATATATATATATATATATACATATGTATACATATGCATGTATATGTATATATATATATATAATATATATATATATATATATATATAGATAGATAGATATTAAACATATATATTATATATATACATAAATACATATATATATATATATATATATATATATATATATATATATATATTACATACAAATATGTATACATGTATATATCTGTATTTTTATATATCATATATTCAGTATATATTATATTTACACACACGTTATCCATATATGCATATAGATATACATATACTTAAGTATACATGTGTAAACATATAAATTGTATATACATAACACATTTGATATATATATATATATATATATATATATATATATATATATATATATATATATATATATAATGATAGTTTTGAGATAAGGGACTAGATTTAAGCATCGAACTAAGATCTGTTAAATTACCATTTTCACATTATTTCCATCATGAAAATTGCAACTAAACATGTTATGAAGAGATATGTCGATCGACACCAATAACCAAAGCACTCAAGCTTTACCATTCATGAATATGTTCCTGAATTTACTTTTACTTGATGAATAAATCATGACTGAGCAATATGACAACGTTGTAATTATAAATTTATGAATCGTGAAAGATGAGAAAGGAAAACCTATTTTTGTACGAATAAAACAATGGTTTTCAATATTTAGGATTACATTTCATGGTTTTATATATATATATATATATATATATATATATATATATATATATATATATATATATATATATATGAAATTCAATCAGCTTGTCCCCAGTATAATATAATAAAACTTTGTATAACAGTGATGATAACTACACCAATAATAATTACAATAATAACGATAATTATGATGGTGATACTAATAACACCAATAAT
>NC_090743.1:8067856-8095356 GCF_036898095.1 Palaemon carinicauda
AGACCTCTCTCTCTCTCTCTCTCTCTCTCTCTCTCTCTCTCTCTCTCTCTCTCTCTCTCTCTCTCTCTCTCTCTCTCTCTCTATCTGTATATATATACTATATATATTTACATACATAATCAAGCCTATATAATATAATAAAGCAAGTGTCTCTTAAAACGCTTCCAGAAGAATAAAATTACTGCCAGATCTTTGCTCAGACCGCCTCAATAACTTTTAAAAAGATTCCAGACGACTAAAATGACTGCCACCCCTATTTTCTGATAAAGCAAGGAGAAACTAAGTTGACCTTAAGAATTGTGAATGAGTATATATGAACAGACTGTCAACTATGAAGAACTAAAACTAATCAACTCGAGAATTTGGGAGATACGCAATGATCAGACAATGACACGATCATTCAAGAAGTCTGGGAATAAGTTACTGATGTATACATACACACACACACACACACACACACACACACACATATATATATATATATATATATATATATATATATATATATATATACATATATATATATATATATATATATATATATATATATATATATATATATATATATCCATACATACATAAATTCAAGCTGAAAACGTGAATGCCATCACGGTATATCGAGTCTGGAAAACAAACTTGCTTTAGATTCTCATTTAATTGTTCATCACAGCATGCTTGTTCCCCTGCACAGAAGTGAGTAATATATAAATACATTTATTCTTTCTTTCTTCTACTTCTTCCTCTTATTACCTTCCGGTTTCGCATACAACTAACAACCTTGTAAGTGTCATCAAATCCCTCCGTAAGTCACCTAAAGCCTTTGGATACGAAGTGATCTATCGAAGCCGAGCTAAACCAAGACAGCCACACGGAGGATCGGACTATGAATGGTGCTGTCTCTCAGCGTGATTTCACAGCTGTCAGGCGGCAATTCACGCGGCTTCCTTTGAAGAGAGAAGTCCGACTGGGTTCAGTTCAACCAAGTTATTTGTTTGTTTTTTCATAAATACACTTTTAGAAATAATCGTAATTTTAATCGGAAATTCTCCGTAATAATATACTGTTCTCAACCGTATTTCAGTAAAATACAGGCGACCGTAATTTTACCTTAGTTTGTTATTATCTTTTACAGGTTAGTGACCGATATATCGCTCATTTACGTCAATATATCTGTTTTAAAATCGGTAAAAATCCTGGAATAAATGTTGCCAGGCATTTACCGTTATTCTAATGCAAATTTTTAACAGTGTAGAGATTTACTTCGTGAATGTTGACAAAGTTTTTGCTTAATTTTTAATTATTTCTAATTTAGTTTAAAAAATATGAGTTTGATTTGGAACTGTTCAATATGGTTGATTTGATTGCCTTTATGCAGACCACCCACTGTGATTAAACTAATTGAGAGTTGATTCAGATGGATAAAACTTTCGTTTTCGTAGAAAATTTAAATTGACCCGATTTGAAATATTTTTCTCTTATACAAAAACCAATCATTTAAAGATTGAATCAGCTTATTCTAATAATTTGAAGAAGTTTAAAAAAAACAGTTTGCGTATCTGAGTCCAAAAAGACTATTCTTATAAATTAAGCGTGACTTCCATCAGTTACAACTAATATCCTTTTCTTAAAGAAAAATGTTAAACAATTCTTCTTACTGCACTGTAATTGTTCAGTGGCCACTTTCCTCTTTATAAGGGTAGAAGAGACTTTAGCTATGGTAAGCAGCTCTTCTAGGAGAAGGACTCTCCAAAATCAAACCATTGTTCTCTAATCTTGGGTAGTGTCATGGCATCTGTACCATGGTCTTCCACTGTCTTGGGTTAGAGTTCTCCTGCTTGAGGGTACACTCGGGCACACAGTTCTATCTTATATCTTATTTCTCTTCCTCTTGTTTTGTTAAAGTTTTTTTTTTAGTTTATACAGTAATATTTATTTTAATATTGTTGCTCTTCTTATATTTTAATTTTTCCTTGTTCCCTTTCCTCACTGAGTTATTTTCCCTGTTGGAGCCCCTGGGCTTATAGCATCCTGCTTTTCCAACTAGGGTTGTAGCTTAATAAGTAGTAATAATAGTAATATTAATACAAAGTACTTCTTGGTGTGCACAAAACCAGCGAGAAAAGTCATAAAAACATTTCAAGTCAAATAATTTAGTAATGACCTCGTTCAGTTCAACTCAATAATTCATAAGAAAAACTGACTTTCTTCATTCCATAAAATTACTTTTCTGAACACCTCTGACTTCGATTCAGATAACAAAATACAGTATACTTGTATAAATGATAACTCACCTTTTTGGGATAAAAAATATTTTTGAAAACCCTTTAGATGTATTCAATTCAATTTGATCGTTTTAAACCAAATATAGATTTAATTTAGTTAAAAAAAATATTAATTCGGATGGAATCAGTAATTTATAAAAATGAAATTGAAATCTCACCTTTTTTTGGCTTATCAAAAATATTTTCAAAAACCCCTTAGATGTATTCAATTCAATTTGAACGTTTTATAACAAATATATATTTCATTTAGTTAAAAAAGATATTAATTCGGATGGAATCAATAATTTATAAAAATGAAATTTGACGTTACTTCGCTTAGCTCAACTAGCTTGATCACAAACATTTGAATTGAAGGGTAATACACCTAACTTGTTTTTATTTCCTCATGGAAGAATTGTGTCCAACAAATATTCTTCTTCGGTTTCAATAGCAAAAGATGAATAAATTCCATATTCTGAAGGCAACGGAAGTAGAGATTAAGTAAGACAGTGTATATTTTAAATGTACATTGTTTTCTACCAAGACATGTTGAACGCTAAATATAAAGTATATTTGTTCAGCCATTAGCTGTCCACCAGGCCTTAAGTAAATCATTCACCAAAAAGTTAGAAATATCTTAAAAACAGACAAACAGATCATAAATCAAAACTGCGTTTAGCAGGGGAAAATATTATAGTATCAAAGACCAAGGTCAGAAAAATATTCTTTAGACCTTGTTGGAAAGGTTAAAGCAAAGTTAGGTACACAAGTCAGCCAGACCTTGAAATTTAGAACTAGTCTTGAAGATCACAGAGCAAAATTAGGTTTGAAAGCTATAAAACTGTTAAGAGCTTGGACATGAACTTCTAGATCGTTAAACAAAACCACGCTGGAGAAAAAAAAAAAAAAAAAAAAAAAGGCAGCAGCAGCCACCTGACCGATCGAAGACAAATTACATCAAAGTTATGAACTAAACATTGCCTTATAACAATATGCATTTTCTAAGTAAACAAATAAACAATATTTGATATTTATAAAGTAATCTCTAGAATAAAGACAATTAGAATTAATCAACCTTCGGTCCATTGACCCTAGCCAGAAATTCCCGCAAATGTGGGGTGAGAATGCGTCTGCTTAAGAATGACGGTGCAATCACATTAGTAAAAGAAAAAATGTCGTCATCGCCCCTTGGCATGCGGAGTTGAATCTAGCTCGAATTTCTTTGCCGTGTGATATTAGTTCTTAACATACTTAAAAGTACGAAGTTTCTTAAGAATGCAATAAAGTAATTCAAATACGAAAATTAATCATACAAATAGATTTGCAGCATAAAAATAATTCAATCAGAAAATGAATCACATAAATAAAATTGCAGCATAAAAATAATTCAAATAAGAAAATTAATCACAAATAGATTTGCAACATTAAAATAATTCAAATAAGAAAATTGATCACAAATAGATTTGCAGCATAAAAATAATTCAAATAAGAAAATTAATCACATAAATAGATTTGCAACATAAAAATAATTCAAATAAGAAAATTGATCGCAAATAGATTTGCATCTAAAAATAATTCAAATAAGAAAATTAATCCCATAAATAGATTTGGAGCATACAAATAATTCAAATAAGAACATTAATCACACACAAATTTGCAGCATAAAAATAAGTATGAATAAGAAAATTAATCACACAAATAGATTTACAGCATAAAAATAATTCAAATCAGAAAATGAATCACATAAATAGATTTACAGCATAAAAATAATTCAAATAAGAAACTTAATCACAAAAATAGATTTGCAGCATAAAATAATTATGAAAAAATCACATTGCTCTGTGCAAAATAATCATTAGACTGGCAACAACTATTAAAAATCAGTTAGATGATTAGAATGATTCAACAACAGAGAAACTATCATTAAATATTAACGAACATCAAACACAAATTAATCAAGAAGGAAAAAAAATGTTCAGCAAATTGATTATATGTCACCTACAGTCAATATTTTGTCTGTATAATCGAAGTATGGTATTTAGCAACTTAATAGTCACGCTTGCAAAATCCAGTGCACAGAGTAAAGTATCATTATTGTAAAATACAAACATTTACGTCTACCAATATTATTAACCCAACAACAATTACTACCATCATCATAAATTTGTTCCTGTTTTAGGAATGAAAAAAGTTTTCTTGCAATCCAAGTCATCAATAAAAAGAACAATAAAAATACCTTCTCGTTCGCCATATTAATTGTAGCTCATCATCATTTATCGGCACTGTGTTTGAACAATCTAAAACCGCTTCAAGGAGGGGCAAACAGAAGTAAACTTCAAGATACTGAACCGGACTGATCACAGTGTCAGACACCCAATTCACAAATTATGTTTTGTATAAATAAGGCAACTTGAAACCCCACATCACAGAAAAAATAAACTGATCCCATCTTACATCAAAATCTCCAAAACTAGACTTTAAATGGCAAAGAAATAAAAGAAAAAACTGTATGTGAAGTGTATAGGTTTCTGCACCAGTTGCAAATATTATTGGAATGCGGGCACACGGGCACAGAAGCCTCTGCAAATTACGAAGGGCAACGATCCCCTGTGCAAGTAATAACAAACTCTGCTCGTGCCCCAAGGAGAGGCAGAGGTGTTATTACAAGCTGCTAGTGGAATGAGGCAACAGCACGGAAAAACAAGAAACGAAATAAAAACATAGGGCCTTAAACTCTACGCATCTCACACGCTATATATAAAGATTTTGTTTTGTTAACAATAAAATATACTTAGTTCCTCGCATTCTTACGCATAAAGTTCAATTAAAATAGATATTCGACTATAAATCTAAACACTGGTGATATGGGAAAAATCTGAAATTGTCTAACGATTGTCCAGAGTATGATAATGATTAACATCACTGAATATACGAATAAAATATGCAAATAAACAGAACTTGAACCTAGGTATGCTTACCGAAGCTAAAGCAATTACCAAAAATAATCATGATAGTCAAAATGATTAAAAATATCTCTTGTATATAAAATTACCGATTGCCAGATAAAATATTTAAACCCCGATTGTTTCTAAATCTTCTGTTTTTCTGATAGGTAAAGCAAATCTAAATCCTAAAATCTCACAATACAAAGGTGTAAGAGTTATGGATTAACAAGAGCTTCAAAAAGACTTCGTCTATAGTGCTAGATCACATAGGTTAAACGAATCATTAGGAATAAACCTATTATTTATTCATCCTATTTCCAGCACCGAGGCTATGTCGTCACTGCCCTTCTGAACTGTAAATCAAGCATTTTTGCGCAAACAGGTACGATGCTGAAATGATTCCGTCCATAGCAAATTACGGTACTATTTACAATTAATGAAAAAGGCACCAATTTCTATTGAATTGCCCTTTCGTGATTAATGTGACAAAATAACCCTTAACTTGTATGAGTGGCCAGCCATCTGTTGTTGGAAGATTAACCTAGCTTTTGTGAGTATATGCGCCTTCCTCACAATATTCATCATCTCTTCCTACGCCTATTGACCCAAAGGGCCTCGGTAAGATTTCGACAGTCGACTCTATCTTGAGCTTTTAATTCAATACTTCTCCATTCATCATCTACTTCGCGCTTCATAATCCTCAGCTATGTAGGCCTGGGTCTTCCAACTCTTCTAGTGCCTTGTGGAGCCCAACTGAACGTTTAGTGAACTAATCTCTCTTGGGGATCCAAATAGCATGCCCAAACTATTAACATTGTTATATTCGTGTTTGGGTAGACAAATAAGCCCCTAAAACGAACATGAGACCGAAATTAAAAGACGGATAAACATGACAAGGAGAACTTTATGTAGACAAAATGAGATTATGAAAAATAAAATGCCAGTCTCTCTAAAAAGAATAGTCTTCAGTTCCCTGCTCAATGATCAGACCAGAAGCCACGTAGCAACAACGCCTAATTCCACCCTTCTTCAAAGAAAGCACATCTAATGAATGAAGCATGAATTGCAAAGCATCACTCTTATAGAAACCTGACAAATATTTTCACAAGTAACATCTTATGCTTCTCATAAACAATCTTTTTCTGCTACGAAAATTCCCAGCTTTCTCCTTGGGATCGACCCATCAATTCCGACAGCTCCAGAAGGGGAAAGTTGTCAATTAGGAATTAGGTCTCGCTGTCTAAAACGAAAATTTCAAACTTGAGGGTCACGTTCTCTTATAATATATCAGCAAAGGATCTGATTAGTAGAGATAAAGCTTTTTACCATATATTTTCCAGTTTGCAACTATTATCAACCGAATTTATCAAACTAATATTGCAAAACCCCAAACATGAACCACAGTTCCCTAACGAAATATACAAAATTGCTAATCAAAAATATTCTCCTGTATTAGTATCTCTTTCTATGAGCAGCTATATAATACCTCTCCTAGTATTCAAAGAACTGAAATGAGATATCTCAGGGTAGCCAAAATACCTAGCGAGTTAAACTAATCAATACAAAGAAAATATGCGTTTTTAAATAACAAACCTACTAGACACCATGGCTCCAATTCATGAGGAAATGTTAATATTTGTTTTCTAATCTAGCAGCAAATGAATAAATTCCAAAGTTAAAATGTCATAATCAGTATATTGTTAATATCCCCACAATTTTTTTAATACCCGAGTATTCTAATTTCAGGTTATATGTTAAAAACAACAGTGTGGACACTGTTGGTAGCAGCAATGCTGTCAATATTCGACATTTGAGTCGTAAAACTAGTGTGGGGAAAAGCAATAGATTAATCATGATTTGGATAAACAGTGATAGTGGCTATCTTACCGTCATATGATAGTAAGTTTGGGGTCTCAACATTAAGGTTAAAGCAATTGAAAAGTTAAATTTTCACTAGCCAGTGGCAACTAGCAAATGTCTCATAAACACAACAGTTTTGAATACTAGTGTGTTATCCTCCAACAATATTCAACATTATTGAGTGTGACAGTTTTCATATTCTAGTTGAAACAAATGGCGTAATGAATCCGTATCGGTAAAAGAGGAACGACTGAAAACTATAATTCTGAATGTCAAACAAATAACAATATCAATTAAAAATGTATATCAAACTGGAAGAAATAAAAGATTACGCTAGACACATACACAATAAACAACACAGCAATTGAGAATGCAAACAAATCCAAACACAAACCTTATAAAAGGAGATCCCATCAGGTACAGACAATGTCAATAAAACTGAACTCTGACCCAGCTTGTCATTATAAGCACAACGTACCTGCAATTATAATTAAACAAATGTCACATCAACATCAAATCTAAGTGGAAGGAAGACTGTTTGATTATGAAAATTCTAAAGGTCTCTTGAATGAAGGGGGAGGCAACATTAATTATTCATGAGGAATTTGGTAAACATGTCATTACAACTACAGTGAAATCATTATCAATAAAGAATATTAATATTACGTTTACTTTTTTTATTATAATTTTTAGTTTAAGTATGGATGGTGAAACGTTAAAAGTACGTACAAACTAAGATAAAATTTAAAAAGTAAGAATACAAAAATTTATGATGCGTAGTAAATTACGTCTATGAATTATCTGGAACGGAAGGCTGAAGGATATACACATTGCAAGAGAAGTCTGTCATTGTACCAGATCTCATTTAAGAAGTTTAATGGCTTTGCCTAGAAGCATATCACCGATAAAATTGAGACCTAAATGAAATAAAAAAAAATTATACCCGACATCCTTTATCGTAACAGTAATATATGCTTTAAAACCACTAACGCATCATTTAAATTACGACAATTTCCTCTAAATGCCCTTACGCAAAAGCACCCTGGCAATACCTATCAGTCACGAAAATAATCAAACTTCCTTTGCAATCATGTGCCATATCAGTAGATATCAAGATCACACATTAGCCTTGTGAAGAAAATATTCCCACATATCCCTGACCCCTTAAGCAACTCCTTATCCTTAAACACTTGTTGAGAAGGTCCTTCAAGCGATCATTACCCGAGGAGAAAAAATGAGTGATTTCCGCTCTCGCCTCGGGCTACGCAAGCTCACCTTACGGAAATTAGAACGCGTGAAATGCAGTTTCTCTCTTCGCCTCCCATTTCACACTCCAGGGAACAGAAATTAGACGTGAAATATTCTTCCCAGTCTAGCTTTTTCTCCTATCCATTCTTGCAAGAGGTTTGTGATTTAAAGAGCGTTTTCTGCAGACTACGACTTTCAAAAGGAGTTTGATTCCCATTACTTAAATTTTTCAAATTAGTTGAAACTAATATTTCAAAAAAACGAATAAGTTATATAATTTTTCCAATTTCAACTTCATTTTTTTCTGACTATGGTCTATGAATTATTTTAGGCATTGGATTTGTCAGTGTTATCCTAATTTAAAATTTAGGAAAATTATTAGTTTTTATCAAAATTGTACAGAAATAATAAACGTAATAAGCGAGTCATTGGAATAAATAATACTTTATATAATAGATAAGCATGGTACTCATGCAAAGAAAAGACATGTTTACAAATAAAGACAAAATAGAAACAAGTATACACTATAGCACACACGTGTATACCAGATGGACATTGGTGTATAAAAGGCATAGGGGATGCGCGAACAAATGTCAGTGCTGCAATTAGTCACAAGTCTTAACTGACTTGATAATGGATTTCGGATAAGCTTCTATCACTGATATAGATTATCATTGCATTTCTTGTGAGAAAACTATACCATCCTTAGTGTATCAATTCTCTTTTCAACTTAGCTGTCCATTTTTTAGTTTAGAATATTCTCTCTCTCTCTCTCTCTCTCTCTCTCTCTCTCTCTCTCTCTCTCTCGGCGTCATCTTATTTTACAAATTGATTGATTTGAAGTTCTCTGGTATCCTGACATCGAAGGTAATTGACGCCAATATTTTTTTTTTTTTTTTTTACAAATGAACTCAGTAGTTGTTCCCTTGCAATTATGTAAAGTTAGTGTTATACACAAATTAAAGTCTCTCTCTCTCTCTCTCTCTCTCTCTCTCTCCGTTAACTAACAAAAGAAAAGATTAAAGAAAAACTCTTGATACTGATGAAGCACGAATAGTATGGGTCATTTACTTAAAACCTAGTATGCCTCTGTTGGCTTATCCGGTGATTAAGGTGCAGGAGTGTCGATCCAACGGCGAAGGTTAGGTCTTGAGAGAGAGAGAGAGAGAGAGAGAGAGAGAGAGAGAGAGAGAGAGAGAGAGAGAGACATTCCCCAACATGTATGCCAATATATGATAGAAAGCAATAAGTTCTTTGGCCATGTAACCCTCACCAACTCAAAATTAAAACCATATTCAAACATATTTATAAAATATTCCGGCACCAAGCTACGTATTTGAGGATGTAACACTCGAATCTCTCTCTCTCTCTCTCTCTCTCTCTCTCTCTCTCTCACGCATTTCGTATAGTCATCATCATCATCCCGCTAGCGATACAGATCTCCACCCATTCGCATCTTTAACCTACATCGGAGATCGCTTTCCGATCTCTTCCCTTTGGACTCTTCTACATTGAGTGCTGGTGAGATACTAGTGTCTAGGTGTATAAATAATTATGATTATCATATCTACAAAGTTTTTCCCATACGAACGATACTTCAGGAAATATATAATAATTCTTAGATTATCAATAGATAGGAAAATTATCAATATGTACGCACATACATATTTATATAAAGACATTTATAAAAACATACCGTATGTGTATATATATATATATATATATATTACAGTACTTATAAATCCATGTTTTATATATATATATATATATATATAAAGGTTTAAGTATATATTTACAGATATGAACATATATATACACACACACACACACACACACACATATATATATATATATATATATATATATATATATATATATATATATATATACATATATATGAAACTCAACTTTTACTAGCATGAAAACAAATCTTGCAACTAATATCAAGACTTTTGTGCAATGTAGTACGAAGAATGAAGACTTTTTTGTATAATCAATCAAATGAAAAATCAATTACAAAATCATGTTATCAGTCTTGGCCGCAGAGGCAGTTGCTCGGAAACCAATGAGTCACGCATCGAAGTGGTTTAACGCCTCACTAAACTGTCTAATTCATTTATTCTTGGCAAAAGAAAGTATCGAAGAACCAAACATTTTTTCTTTTATTTTTAACGGTCGATTCTTCTCATGTGATATATTGTTTCTTTACACCAATAAGTTGTTTTCAGTAAGAGATTTAGTTTTACACACACACACACACACACACACACACACATATATATATATATATATATATACATATATATATATATATATATATATATCTATATATATATATATACATACACAATATAATGTATATGTGTGTACAAGCATACATACAGTATACCTCCTCCCCCTTCCCTAACTACAGTACAACACTGTAGTTATGACTTCTGGGTGTACCACTCAGGATAACCCCTCTCCCCAGGGAATGACTACTCCTCTCTCCCCTAGCATGATAAAATATATGTATATATATATATATATATATATATATATATATATATATATATATATATATATACAGTGTATATATATATATATATATATATATATATATATATATATATATATATATATATATATATATATATATATATATATATATATATATATAATGTAGCCAGACACTTGCCCTTTATCATAGAAGAGAGATTGTAACTACCATGGAAAATTATGCGGGTGAGAGTCCTTTGACCTTTCTCTATCTCTCTTTCCGTTCCCAATAAGGTGGTGATGATATTTCGATAACAAGAGATGAGATACATAATCATTGATTATATGGGTCACACACCGTTAACTTGACATAACTTCCTAGCCTTTTATTATTGGCCCTAGGAAGAATTTTTGCTATGATATCTATGATCCTTTTTGTTGTGACATCATGATGTTTAGAAATTCAGAAAATGAAATATAGTAGAATTTATCACTGAAGAAATAAAACTATAACGATATGTAAAATAAATTTTCTTACTTCGTTGATGAAAAAGTACAGTAAGCCATAGTTCAAAAGATGCAGTATGATACTTCATATTAGAAAATAAATGAAAAATATTAAGCTAACCTGAATAAAAAAAAGACTCATTGCTTTATCCGTATTGCATTCTATGAAAAGCAATAATATTAACAATAACGAAAATTAGCTGCCTAAATTTAAATTGATATATATATATATATATATATATATATATATATGCTCGATCTCATAATGGATGCACGAATGCGTTTATGCAAATTAACAATGCATACAAATCTACATTCAAGTGTGAGCAAATTAAAAGCATGTGATATTACACATGAGAGAGAGAGAGAGAGAGAGAGAGAGAGAGAGAGAGAGATTTGCTCTAACATTCATAAAGGATAACAATCATGAAAGTAAAATCTCTCTTAAAATATTTCAGACACTCATCTTCCATGGCAGACAAACAAGACGGAAATAAAAGGATGCTTTGATGCCATCATGGGCGGCAGATCTGTCGTTGTTGTTGTTGTTGTTGTTTTTGTTGCTGTTGTCAGACTAAAATGGCCTTGTTCCATTGAGTATCCGGTAAGAAGAAAAAGAAATAAGGAGAAGGGCGTTGACACCAATTACTTAAGCAACCCACGAGGGTGGATTTTGTAATGAGGAAGCGAAATGAATAGGGGAGATTACGAAATGGTCCACCGCGCTGGTCTTCTTGATTTGTCAGTAAGCTGTAATCATATCATAATTACAAGGCATTACATAAAAAGAGAGAGAGAGAGAGAGAGAGAGAGAGAGAGAGAGAGAGAGAGAGAGAGAGAGATGTAGCACAGGTTAGTCATCCATTGCCTCCAGATAGATAAAAATAAACAAATTAAGATAGATTGCTTCTATTATTATAATGCAAAGACAATCTTTGAACAAAATATTTAATAAAATATAACTCGAATCTCTTGATAATCAATCAATCTTGATAATCTAACAATAATAAAAGTTAAATACCAACGAAATTAACTACAGGTGCATTTTCGAGAAATGTAAGTTTTGGAATCGTCGTACTTGAAGTATTCAAATTCCTATCATATTTCTTGAAAACAAAAAAAACAAATGTTACCATATTTATATGTATCATATGGCCACATGGTCACAATTTATATTAATTTATAATTCTATCTCTTTACATAGACAATATATATATATATATATATATATATACACACACACGCAAACACACACACACACATATATATATATATATATATATGTGTGTGTGTGCGTGTGTTTGTTTGAGTGCGTAAATGATTCGAGACTACATGGCGAAAGAAGAAATTATGCAAAGTGAAGATGCAATTGCACTCCTTACAAGGAAAGCAGAGTAATAATTAATATGCCGTAACAACCAAATCTATCTCAACCCGAATCACCACCACTAGCAACAGACAGTTTTGGCTTATCTCCAAGAAAGTGCTTTCGTCTTTGCTTTCTCTGACTGGGGGGAAAGGGAAAGTCGCTTCACTGTAAGTAGCCATGTCACTATAGTTAAAAAGTATACGACAATGCAAATCCCGAGACGCGATATATAGATATTGCTATCTTTCCTGTCCATCATCATTCCGGGGTCAATGGATGGTACGATCTAAGGCTGGGAATTGCATAAAATATGAAGTAAACCATAGCACTTACATTGTCTAATGCTTGGAGAATTCTCACATTACTTCACATTTCGAGGGATTTTATCGGAGCGTAAATTGTGACCAGTGCTTTTTAAAAATAAAATCTTGAAGATAGGAGGATGTAGCTACAGTTAAATTAAGTGACAGAAAAAAAAACTGTCATAATATATGAGGACAAAATATAAAAATTTACCTATCAACCATAAATATCTGAATATTGCAAAACACATGAGCTGGATTCCTTGTAATAAAAAAGTAAATGGAACCTTTTTTTTTCTAATGTATTTTGATGGCCGGTGATTTTCACAATCCATGTTAATTGGCTCAGTTTCTATCCGGAGCAGTGCCGGCTAAAAATAGTGAGGGTAACATTTCAAATATGTATAGGCATTTCTGGCCATAGGTTCAATTCATACGTAAGTTAGGTCTCTTCTACTATATAATCAAACCCACATGCATGCAGGCGTCTGTATTCGCATGAGCTAGAAAGGATGCACAGTATCATCTTTGAATATAGACAATCTCCTCTCCGCAATAAAGAGCTAGTGTATGCTTATATATATATATATATATATATATATATATATATGTATCCGAGTTTCTGTGAGCGCCTCATCGTCAAGGAGGTTAACGAACTCAAATGGTACTGCGTATGATTACGTATTAATACAACCATACAGCGTACGTTATATACTAATCTGAATAACATACTTGGCAATGAAAAATATCGTCCTGCCTTTCATAAAAAGATAATGGAATATTTAAAATTAACTTTATATGAGGACTAACCCATTAATAAAGTTATTTAGAGGAAAACGAATTTGCTAATACGATAATGCACGACTAACAAAACTAATCAAGAGAAACACATTTACAATCTTACAGTTTATAACACATATACAGTACATCATAGTACATTTACATAAATAATTTTTTATTTTGTAAATGTGCATTTCATAATAAAAGATAAAAAAAATCAAGAGAAACAACGAAATCCTAAAGAAAGCGAATCTTTATTGTACTGCACTTTCAATTATCAAGAAATGGAGGAGGAGGAGGAGGAGGAGGAGGAGGAGGAGGAGGAGGAGGAGGGATTGTTTACAAATTCTTTGCCAGGTGAGTGAGCCGTCCTGACGTCTTTGAACCTGCATAAGGTCACCGAACAACGAAGCCCAAAACTCGTAAGACGAGTTGGTGTGAATAAACAAGCCTCTTACTCTCGTAACATTGTTGAAGTATTCTTTGGGAGTGAAAGTTGTTTATTGAAGAGCAATTGTTGTCGGAGAATTCCTTAAGAGTACTTTTCCTTTTCAGAATGGCTGACTTTTTGATGTTTCGAAGAGTTGGGAAAACTAAGGAGGAAAACTAATTCTTTGCAAATATACAAAACATTTAAGATGCATTCATTTTTTAGTTTTCTCCAAGTCATATCTCTATCTTCAATATACTCCCCGCCCCACACTTAAAAAGAACCGTAATTTTAATCGGAAATTCTCCGTAAAACTATACTGTTCTCAGTCGTATTTCAGTAGGATATAGGCGACCGTAATTTTTACCCTACTTTGTTATTATATTTTACGGGTTGGTGACCGTAATATCCCTACTTTACGTCAATATATCTTTAAAACGGTAAATGCCTGGCAAAAATTATCCCAGAGTATTTTTTTTCTTTTTTTACTGCAAATTTTTAACAGTGCAGCGCCGGGACCTACATCCAAAATTTTATAAATCAAATCACATAAAATCCTATCTCTCGCATCATAATGTTACAAGATGAAAAACTCTGATCTTTCAAATGAAGTTGATAGCCGAAAGCCCATAATCCATCTTTATGTCACGGGAGCTTACACGAAAAGAGGTAAATGACACATACTCAAAAACTAGTACAATAGTACATATTGTTACATGAGCCACCGTTTTCAAATTAACAACTCAAACCTCAAAAGGAAATTGCATCCATCCTCTCGGTTTATATAAAAATTATATTATCAAGGCTTAATTATTCATACAAGAGTTGGTGATAAAATTTACAATATCTGTTAAAATATAAAATCATTTAAACCAACAATCAACTGCTTTATGAAAATGTGCATTTTGCCAAGATTGATATATACAGCTAATAATGGTATTTACATAAAGAAGATCAGCGTCAGAGAAGGTTGGTTTCTAATGGCCTTACTAAACTTTTAATTATTTTAATTACTGTATATGTTGAAGAGTCTAGTTTTTACCGTTAGTATACAAAACTCAAAATTTACATATAAATATGAAAAATATAAACTACTAAGACTTTTTAAACCGAGCTATTAACCGGTTATTTAACCATAATTAAACGTTTAAATTTTGTTACGGATTCTGGAATTATTATTATTATTTTTTTTTTTTTTTTTTTTTTTTTTGCAGGATTACACAAAACCTTAAAATAGGTACGGACATATTATGGCAATGCTTAATAACAACTATTGTGGTTAGTATCTACAAGCATTAAACCTCAATTTTGGTAAAAATATAAAAAACGAAATCGAAATTCTTAAAAATTTATAAGATATTATCTTATACTTTATCTTCAGTCGAATGAATTTCACAAAAGATAAATATTTCCTGCCATTATTTTACCAACTACATCTGCTGTATATTACAGTTCCTCGCGGTTATTTGTATTATTTTGAATTTTATTATTATTAAATCTACTTCTATATGCCGTACTATTTTCTGTTACCATCAACATTATTTGCAAATATAGAATAATAATAATAATAATAATAATAATAATAATAATAATAATAATAATTAATACTACTACTACTACTACTACTACTACTACTACCAACAACAACAACAACAACAACAACAACAACAATAATAATAATTACAGAGATATCAATGAGGCTGATAATACTGAGAAAAATAATAGCTAAATGCAAGAATATATATACATAAATAAAGTCTTATAAATAATTGTACACATTATTTATCTGGATTTAATCTTTATATACGTCAAAACTCTAAACCCTCAATGTTGTGGTTCCGGTTATTTAAACATTGGAATAATTTCACTCTCGCAAAAAGCCAAATAACAGCCAATGAGTCCACAAAAGAAAACAATGAACCCAATAATACAATCGTTCACTCTGTGTACGTTTGTTTAAGGAGAGAGAGAGAGAGAGAGAGAGAGAGAGAGAGAGAGAGAGAGATTAAATCCATGTTATAATTGCAAGATGGTAAAAGATGTGTTCAAACCTACAAAATAGTCATAATTTACATTGAGAGAGAGAGAGAGAGAGAGAGAGAGAGAGAGAGAGATTAAATCAATGTTTTAAGTGCAAAATGGCAAGAGTTGTGTTCAAACAAACCTATAAAAAAAGAGAGAGAGAGAGAGAGAGAGAGAGAGAGAGAGAGAGAATTCAAATCAATGTTATAAGTGCAAAATGGTAAAAGATTTGCGTTCAAACCTACAAAATTGTCATAATTTACATGAGAGAGAGAGAGAGAGAGAGAGAGAGAGAGAGAGAGAGATTGGTCAGCTGGAGTGAAAATCATTGACAGTGGTTTTCGCGTCATCATCTACCTAGAGGGAAAGGTATCCGATGAGAAACCGTGAGATAATAAAATTACTGAAAAAAAACTTGTTTCTCGGATTCAACGCAAAGAATTCGGTAATTACGGCACATAGTGAGGTGTGCTGACATGTGATCATCACCTTTTTGAAGGGGGGATAGAGATTCTGGACAACTGTCGTGACTCTATTCTTGGCAAAAAAAAAAAAGACAAAAAAAAAGACAAAAAAAAAAAAAAAAAAAAAAAAAACTAAGTCAAACATGTCAATATCGTTACTTTTACTTTGCATTTTTTTTCCTTGGTCATCTGAAAAAATCAAGAATGAGATACAACAGCATTCCGTGAATAAAGAAAGTTATTGGAATTCTACATCTTGTGAGAGAGAGAGAGAGAGAGAGAGAGAGAGAGAGAGAGAGATTAAATCAATGTTACAATTGCAACATGGTAAAAGTTTTGTGTTCAAACCTACAAAATTGTCCCAATTTACATTGAGAGAGAGAGAGAGAGAGAGAGAGAGAGAGAGAGAGAGAGAGAATGGCAGGACACTGGTTAGATGAGTTGAAAGCAAAAATTATGCGAGAAGTTGCCACTGTGGGTATTTAAGGCAACCTCAAGTTACCACAGATTCTAATTTACCTTCAGTAACATTGTAATGAATGTAGTGTTTGCAATGGATAGTCCTTATCACATATCTCTTTGAAGGGAAAAGCCGAAAATATAATTAAAAAGTTATATGAATAAAAACTGCTAATTTAAGTTATATTATCGCAAAATTTATGACATACGTTGTTATTTATGACGTACAGATAACGCTACTGCTAATTATAGTGCGTTACTCGAAAGTATCCAACAAAAGGGGATATAGTATGTACCGCACATGTTTCATATACACAGACACACACACACACGTACACTAACGGTATTTCATTTTTTATTGAATATATCGCTCTACACCTCACTGTTAAGAGAACCTGTTAAGCCTGTCTTTTCATGAATTGATGTGTTTGAATTTTTGTGACCTTATTCCTCTGAAACTCTTGTATATAAGCTCGTGGTCTGTTGAAATAAAGTTAGTTCCATTCACCTAACGGCTCTCCCGCACAAGTATATTAAATAATATACGTATTCCTAAATATTAATAGAAAATTTAAAATGGAAAAGATAAATACTGAAATCGTGTAAATAAAGTCATTTTCAGTCAAACAGATGAACTTGAGGCAAAATCATTCAGAGAAATAAAATTTCTTCTAATAATCATTGCTATTCCAAAGCTGATAAGCGGCGGTCAACATAAATGGAAGTCCGGAATTCCACTAACAGCGAAGTAGGATACCAAACCCAGAGTAAAAATGTCATACTTTAACCTAAGTTACATCAAATTACATACTTGAATGTGGGAAAATAAAAAATATATATAATCATTTCCTATAAAGACAAATCCGTCGATGCCAGAAAAAAAGACCTGGGTGTATATGATAACCAACCCGGTCCCGAAAGGAACTGGTGTTAGAAGAGTCACGAAGTGTTATCGTCAACCTTTTCTCCCTGGCAAGGAATTCACACACACACACACAGACACACGGGGGGAGAGAGAGAGAGAGAGAGAGAGAGAGAGAGAGAGAGAGAGAGAATTGTCATTTCACCTTTTTCTGTGATCTCATGCAAGTACGCCATTTGGAGAAACTTTCTCCAAAATACTGTTTTTTTTTTTTTCATTCTATAAAAAAAATCAGGCTAAAAGATCGTAACAATAACACACTGTAGCTATGCATAAATTAAATGAAACAATAGTTCATTACTTGAATCTTATCAACACAAGAAAAAACAAAATGGCTGAAAAGAAAATACGTATAATAATTTCGTTTCTAAACACAACCCCGGGGTGAATTTGCGCTTTCAAATAACGATGGAAACTACAGCACTTGAATTCTCCCTTGGCAGTTTTACAGGCGATAAAGGTTATCACTACAACACCACAGTTACCCGAGGGAAAATATCAAATTCTAAATCTAAAACTTATAACTAATCCAAAAAGAATTTAAAACTATCAAATTGTATTAATGAACAATATTTTCAGCAAATATTTGTTCGATCTTGTTGTAACAAACTTATCTAAACGTACTTTTGAAAACTGCAACATTACATCAAGTAAATATCAAAACATATGACTATTGCTAATTACATAAGGAACAACAAAAATCACCGTCATACTATAAAATAAAAGAAAAATAGACAATGTTACTTGAGAGAGAGAGAGAGAGAGAGAGAGAGAGAGAGAGAGAGAGAGTGTCACACGATTTTCTATAGGAAATGGAGTAATATGTAAAAGGCATCTGGGGACTTCAGTGTGCACCAGACGTATAAAGAATGGAATTACACAGAACTGAGCAATAAAGGTGTAATCACTTGAATGATTACCTTAATTCTATCATCTCATTTTTGTAACATCAATCCTCATTGAATTTAATCTTTAATAAATTTGTTTTTACAATCAGTATTGTCGTATGGTTTTCTTTGTTTGTATTTTATCGAACTATGAATAAAAAAATACCACAAAATTGCCATTAACTTCATGGCTAAAACTCATGCTAACAAATTTTCAAACGTCATTTCTTCAAACCTATCTAATAAATAATTAATATTTGGAAACCTAGTAACTCCCTTAGGCAAAATAGGAGCTGACAAAAGTTCCATTCATAAATATCTCACATACTGTTAACACTGTCATGAGTTGGCAATACCTAGGCTGACATGACGTGCTGGTTCTGCCATCTATTACCTAGGATTGGTGTTGAAGTAACTGGGGATAATGACTACACGCAAGTTCCACGTCCTATGCCAACTTTTCAGAGCTTTTTATGCAAATTTTAAATTCATATATAAAGAATGTTGAAATTTGAATGACTAAGTGTTCATCCCCCAAAAATTACTAGACAGAATCTCATGTATATCAAAGGTCATATATACAACTATCTTTTTACCAACATTTCGTAGAATCAAAGCTTACTATCTGCATTATAATTAAACGTCTTTTCCTAATATGTATTGTGATATTACATACGAAACATCTAATCACTTCCCATACAGATTCCTACAAAATCCTCGGGCTTCCAAAAGCAAGAAACAGAAGCGGTGAACAGATTTCAATAACTTGATAATGTCTTACAGAAGACGTTTTGAGAATTACAAGGTAGAGAGTATGTAAAGTATCTTGCCTAGTGTTTTTATTGTTCTACATCAAGCCTCTTCCCATGACAGAATGTAAGAGTAAGAGAAAATAAATAAACAAGAACATTACCAAAATAATCCACAACATTAGTCGTTTCAAGCACATATATAGATGGATTTCCTAGCACCCCAAGCCATTCATCTTCACCTCAGACATATACCAGCACTTCCTAGATACACTGTATGTCTCATTTCTTCCCATTATGCCTTTTACCCTTGGAGTAAATAGCACAGGAAAGGAGTGACTTTCTTGTTCTCAATAAGTATTTTGGGATGAGGTTGCAGCCCCATACTAATTCTTACCCTTGATTGCGACCACCATGTCTTTATTTTCCAGGTACGGTATGCAATTAACTGTCTAGGACTCTAGGTCAATGCAGGCATAATTAGTTTCGGTTATTACCCATCCATCTATTGTAACACCGGAGACAAACCTTGATCCACTTGTTCTACGGAAAATAATGCATTAAGTATGGTTTATAAGATTTTCCTGAAAATTACAATAAAAGCTGCAGCCCTGAAATTCTTTACCCAATCGAAAATGTCATATTACACCAGCAGTCAAAAAGCATAAAGGTGGATTCTTCCTAACAAGAACAGATCTAGCTGGTCATCAGTGTCTACTATTGACAAATTCTCGCCATCGCACACTGTACAATAATGTAAGTATATTCAGACCACAGAGTTTTTGCACATCGCAGAAAAACAAATAGTGAAGAGACATTTTATTGCAAAAATCATGGCGTAGAAGGTTGTTTGAATTGTAAAGAAGAAGCGAAAGTTTTATTTATTCATGAGGAACAAAAACTAGAAATATTTAAAAGCCTGTCAATCTTCACTTAACTCTAATTAGTCATTAACATGAATAAAATACCATCGGTGCAAAAAGAACGCCTTGGCAACCAACTTCCCTCGTTAGTGAAACTGTAATCGCATCGAGAAGATCCATTGCACGTATAACACTGCCTTATATTCAACAGTTTTCTTGTCTTTTACGGTACTCAGATATGCTCATGAAAGGGTGAACATCAGCAAGGGAAATTTCGCAGGAATTAATGTTATACGGATTACGCAGCTCAAGTCACGTTACGTAATGGTAAGGTAATTGCATTTCTTCAAACTCCTGGGGACGACTAACGTTTTGTGATTTCAACTCGCAAGTGTATCATTAAGATGTTTAAGAACTTGGTTGGGAGAGGTGAAGATGAAAGCGACAAATTACTATTGAGACGGTTTGTTTTCCACTAACTTCTAGTAGTTATGATGACGCGCCATAGCATGCCATAACATAAAATACAAATTATTTCAGTTAAACACATTAAAATACACAATTTTCCGTGTATTTATGATAAATAAAATAACCCTCAATGTATGAAAATTGAAATTTATTTAGCTTTCGAAGGGACCATCTCCCTTCCTCTTTTTTCTTCTGAAGAGAAAGGGACATGGTCCCTTCGAAAGCTAAATAAATTTCATTTTTCATACATTGTGGGTTATTTTATTCATATTGAAACTTTTATGTAACCATTTCTTTTAATAGGATGCGTTCATAGTTCATAAATGTGAATGAAGCGAGAAACAAACTACCAATCTAATCAATTCAAAGAAAGTACTGAATAAGAAAATGATACATAAAAAGTAACAAAACATTAATTTGGCAACCAATTTCCAATAATATACCTGATCTTGGTATGCCATTAGAATGGTGTAAATATATTCATCATCATCTTCCGTGAATATTTTGGATGCCTTCCTGTATGCCCTCACTAGGTTCATACCATAAACTACTAATACTTTACTGCAACAACGACAAAGCTAAAATTTCGCAAATGGATCTTGATTAGAAATCACCATGACTAAAATTCATCTCAAGCATGAACGTCTTTGAGTCCTTCCCTTGAGAAGATCAGAGATGTAATCTTTCAACAGATCAGTGTTTCCTGCTCACGGCGAAGGCACTTCACTTCAGGAACTGTGCTGCAGCTTCTTCTTCTTCTTGAGAGAAACAGGAACAGGAAGGCCGTTGACACTGACGCCAGCCAGCTCCGACTCTAAGCATCCCGACGCGCATCGTTGGCAGAGGTTTGCGACTCCAGATTGTAAGGTAGAGTAACTTCTATGATCACTATTCTTTCATCTTATGGCATAAAATGTGGAGGATTGCCGGCATTCAGTGGCGGCGAACAAGTTTTATATTTCCTGGAATTTCAAGTTTGAAATCTGTAACGGGTAAGATCAAAACAGCCGCAAAATTGAATTATAGTAACACGGAAATGTTACATGGTTGCATCACTCCGAGAATCTGAACGTAATATTTATTGACTTCACAAAGGAATTTATTAGAGTGAAAGTTATATAAGCAAGGCAACTTTTCATAAATGCATGCAACCATAATGGCTTGGTCTAACACACTTCTCTATTAGAATTTGATTTTTAAACAAAATTCTTATATTAGATATATTGTTGCCGATATGCAGGTTATTTGACAATTTGCGGAAATTCCTATGAACGAAGAAAATATTTATTCCCTCTTGTTTTCTTTACGACTGAAGTAATAACTTAACGGCCATTAGGAAAATGTTTCACGAAGTTCCAATGCTTAGTAGAAAACGAATACCTGGGTTTTGTATCATATCTAAGGATCAATTAACGCCAAAAACGGCTTCCATAAACCCATTATCTAAGTTGTAACCAATGTGAAACAAGAGGAAATATAATTAGACGTTGTTATCGATTCAGAAATATAGGAAAGTCTAAGATCACAAATTCTGTAACTAAAACTTCCTTGTAAACCAATAAAAATAATCTCTACCAAAATTCAAAAAACTTCAAAACTCTTCAACTAGCAACCAAACTGAGAACCATGAAAAAAAAAAAAAAAAACCTTGAAACCACAAAATCCTCAAGCTGAAAAAGCATCCCATCTGTAATTAGCGAAATGACTGACCACCCGAATGAGGAGGATGACGAGACCACAGGTCCACCCAAAACCCGTTGCACAAACGATGACCCATGTAACAGATTTCCCATCTCGGACTAATTACCAGACCTTAATTCCTATAATTCCAGGAAGAATAGAGAACCACCTCCAAGCAACATTGTGAGAGAGAGAGAGAGAGAGAGAGAGAGAGAGAGAGAGAGAGATATTTTGGGAATGGTTTCAACTTCATGCGATATATATTACCTCGTCGAGGCCGTCCCGATTTTAACCCATATTAGTTTTCCTTTTCTTTACCCCCCCCCCCCTCTCTCTCGTAAGCAGTAAGTCAGCCAAAGCAGAGAGAGAGAGAGAGAGAGAGAAACTAATCTTATGGGTTGAAAATCGGGTAGGCCTAGACGAGGTAATCCATATCGCATAAGGTTGAAACCATCCGAGAGAGAGAGAGAGAGAGAGAGAGAGAGAGAGAGAGAATATTTTGGGAATGGTTTCAACTTCATGCGATATGGATTACCTCGTCGAGGCCCTCCCAATTTTAACCCATATTAGTTTTCCTTTTCTTTACCCCCCCACCCTCTCTCTCTCTCTCTCTCTCTCTCTCTCTCTCTCTCTGCTTTAGCTGACTAATGAGTTGGAAATCGGTAGAGCCTCGACGAGGTAATCCATATCGCATAAGGTTGAAAGCATTCAAAAGATATTCTCTCTCTCTCTCTCTCTCTCTCTCTCTCTCTCTCTCTCTCTCTCTCCACGTAAGCAGTAAATCAGCTAAAGCAGAGAGAGAGAGAGAGAGAGAGAGAGAGAGAGAGAGAGAGAGCATTGCAGCAACGACTAGTGAAACTGTCTCGTTCGATGATAATTATGGTCCATCGGATTCTTAAAACCATCGCGCTAACCACATTCCCTTTCCGCAATCGCTTGCTTCTATCATTTGTCTTTGCAACACCGATCTATGCCTCAGATTTAGCGACGTTGCTTAATTTCCAAGATGTCCGGCGATTTGACAAGTGGTTCTCATCGAGCAAAGATCCTTTCACTCCCATCGGTTAATGGCAGAGAAGTTCTTGAATCTTGTGGTTAATTTTTCTCAAAATAGACTCCGTAATTTTCGCAATTCTTGAGAGTAGCAGAAGTCTATTCCTAAAACATTTTTTATGGATGGTGGTAAAGTACTGTACATAGAAATTCACTAATATAAACGTTGATCTTGGTACCTTTATTACATTAATACTATCTATTGAAGTAAATAGAAAGACGATACAATAAGTCTATCGTGAGAATTTTTCCAGTTCAATAGAATAACTAAACTCAAGATTAGAAATTATAAGCTTCTCTGACCTAATAACAACAAGCACATTCGAAGATTATAAATCTCCTGGCTAATACAACAACAAATAAAGCCGTTTCTAGTCAACCTCAGTACAAATGCCTCAGACATGTCCTTATTCATGACTGGGGTTTGGCCAGTTTTCATCATCATGCTGGCCACTGCGGAGGGGGATGATGGAAGACTTTAGTCTGATCATTCAACGCAAACCAACCTAGTGTGGGTAAGCCTTGACTAGTACAGCTTTCCTGATCATGGCGATACACAAACCCTCCCGCCAAAAGGGCCCTTCTCTCAAATATTCATATTCCTATTTCTCCTAAAATCTAATAACCTTTTGCCCATCACTAGGCAAACACTTGGCAAACCTTTAGTTAACTTCTCACTAAAATACTCGGATGACTTTTCCGTAAGCATGTTAACTAACAGTCAAATAAACTCTTAAACGATTATATCACAATCTTTCAAACTTTTAGAAGTAGTAGTAGTAGTAGTAGTAGTAGTAGTAGTAGTAGAAATGGCAACAATGATAATAGTAAGAATGGAGGACAAGAAAATCATTAAGAAGCCTTTCGTTTCTTCAAGAGAGCTTTCTTCTCAAAATGTTTTCTAATATTCTTCTAAATAACCATTAAAGTTCTATTAAAATCTATTTCACAAAATTGCAGGAAATGGATCTTGGATCGAGAATTACAAGCAGTCAACCGGAAGTTGGTTCACCTCCTCTAATTTTTTCCTCAAAACTTTTTGATTTTTTTTATTCAGGTCACGAAAGCCTTAAGCTGCAATGGCACACTTGAAAAAAAGGGGCTGCCCCACTATCAACTTTCCTAATGTGCTTCACATTCCCCGTCATTGGTATTTATTCAACATACTATTCTAATTCATATTAGCCAAGAGTCTACCCAAATTCTATCTGAAGTCTCAGCACTTGGATCTGATATGTATATAGCTCACGCACACACACACACAAATACATACATACATACACACACACACACATGCATACATACATACATACATACACATACAGTATATATATATATATATATATATATATGATAAATTTTGCACATTTAGACGTGTTTTTCATATTCATATAAGCCATATATTTTTGATACATTAATGTCTGGATTCTCTTAACGACCTCGAGATCAGAGCCCCAGGCAAAATCACACAAAGACAATAGCTTCTGACCGGCCGGGAATCGAACTTGGTCCGGGCAACTTGTATGAACAGTGACATACCACTTGGCGACGAAGAAAGATTCGTGGCTAAGTAGTATGTCACTGTTCATACAAGTTTCCGGGACCAGGGTTCGATTCTCGGCCGGTCAAAAGCTACTGTCTTTGTGTGATTCGCCTGGAGCTTTGATCCCGAGGTCGTTAAGAGAATCCAGACATTAATGTATCAAAAATATATGGCTTATTTGAATGTAATATATATATATATATATATATATACATACCAAAGTAACAAAATTAAATATATATTTACCTCCGTATGCATAAAAAATAAATACACAAAAGTTGCCCCTACATCAGAACTTAAGCATACCGTTAGATAACCAAGCTTTTAAAATAACGAAGTCTAAGGAGTTTTAAATATCTTATATGCGTAGCAATCTATAAAGAACTCTACTACTGGAACACATAACCGCATTATAACGGAGCCTTGATTTACTGCGCCACTGCACGAAGCAGACATTTAGTGCACATCTATAAGAAAATTAGGCCTCATCATAATACAGACTACCTTTACTCTCTCTCTCTCTCTCTCTCTCTCTCTCTCTCTCTCTCTCTCTCTCAAGCCGAGATTATACTAATTATTTCCATAAATATGTATTAAATAATGTTTAATCCTCTCTCTCTCTCTCTCTCTCTCTCTCTCTCTCTCTCGCCTTGATCATAATAATTATTTCCATAAATCTGTATTAAATAATGTTTAATCCTCTCTCTCTCTCTCTCTCTCTCTCTCTCTCTCTCTCAAGCCGAGATTATAATAATCATTTCCATAAATCTGTATGAAATAATGTTTATCTCTCTCTCTCTCTCTCTCTCTCTCTCTCTCTCAAGCCGAGATTATAATAATTATTTCCATAAATCTGTATGAAATAATGTTTAACTCTCTCTCTCTCTCTCTCTCTCTCTCTCTCTCTCTCTCAAGCCGTGATTATAATTATTTTCATAAATCTGTATTACATGATGTTTAATCCTTCCTCTCTCTCTCTCTCTCTCTCTCTCTCTCTCTCAAGCCGTGATTATAATTATTTTCATAAATCTGTATTACATGATGTTTAATCCTTCCTCTCTCTCTCTCTCTCTCTCTCTCTCTCTCTCTCATATGTGCACGTTATCAAATGTTGACTAGAAAAAAGTATCAAACAAAAACATTATAAAAAAGAAGAATACTTTAAAGTTGTACCTCACGGAAATGATTATAAGGGATTACTGTTCATGGGTATTTATTGACACTAAAAAATCTATAATCATGACACGCATTACTCGGGAATGACAACTAATGACATGTTTTCCCCAAAAGATAACTTTCCCCGTAAACCAATTTGGAGTTATAAATTTAGGAAAAATATTACCCGAAAAAGTAACCTAAAGGCTTTTAGAATTATATGTAATGATGGTATAAGCGATGCTTGTGTTGTGAAGATATATATAGATTTTTTTTTTAAATTTTTGTTGTCAGTAATCTTAAAAAAATTGAAATATGAATATATCAAACTTTCAAATATTCTTATGTGACGTGACCATAACAGAATACATATGCTTACGCTAGATTTTAAGATGAGATTAACAAAATGACAAGAACCAGGTTTGGCAATAAGCTTGAGTTTTTAAAGGCTCCCTCTCAAACTTCTATCGCTTTATTATTCTATAAAGCTACAAATACTGCTCTTCTATTATTAATATAATGGACATATAATGCGTGCACAGGTAACACGATATGAATTTTTAAATTTAAAATTAATTTTCGAACACTTACCTGTATAACTTAATTCAGCCGACCATATCTAGATGTGATCGGCTGAATTAGGCCTAAGTTATACAGGATAAGTATGAGACAAACTATCCTTATACATGCTGCTTAACTTAAAAGAAAAACTATTTCTTACCCTTCCAAATATCTGTTTTTATGGGTGAGAGATATTTTGCTGCCTAATTCACGTTATGAATTTTCCACATAGCCTGAACTTGTCGATTCGGATCAGTTCCACAACCAAGGAAGGGTAGAGGCAGACATTTCCCTTACCTTGGAGATCGAGTAACCACTCGGCAAAAATCTAGTCTACACTCCATTGAACTTGGGGTGATAGCCCTTCGTTTAGTGGTCTTCCAAACCATTTGGTTCTAGGGTCTGCTGAGTTTACTAACTTAGCAGGGATACCTATATTAGCAGACTTTAAAGACCATACACGAGCTTCATGAGTCACCAACATAACTCTGTAC
>NC_090743.1:8100356-8105356 GCF_036898095.1 Palaemon carinicauda
AATTTCACAACAGGAAATTTGTATCAAACCCATTACGTAAACAGAAGCCATGATGTACAAAGCAGAATATGTATCCACCTGTATCACATACAAGCTTACCATGTTACAAATTCAGCACTTGATACATTTGTGGCTCTTAATGACAGGGTGTGGGATGATGGTAATTCTGACAACATATGGTTGGCAAAAGAGAGAGAGAGAGAGAGAGAGAGAGAGAGAGAGAGAGAGAGGAGAGAGAGAGAACTATATATTATATGAAATTACTTTCGAAGACGGAAAACACTGGCTTTGCTGTATATATATTCATTGCATCAGTTTTTTTTTGGAGAGAGAGAGAGAGAGAGAGAGAGAGAGAGAGAGAGAGAGAGAGACTATATTATATATAATTACTTTCGAAGACGGAAAACATTGGCTTCGCCGTATATTTATTCATTGATTCAGTTTTTGGGGGGATAAAATTTGCATTAATATATCATTCAAGATAAGGAAAGTCTGAAAATATGATAATTTTGCTTAAAAACAGAAAAAAAACATGTATTACTTACATATACATGTAAAAAGGAGAAAATGTATGTGATGAAGAAACAACTAATTTCAAAACACTATCTATCAAAACAAATAAATTAAATGATGAAAATAACAAATCCCCCAAATGACGTACCACCGAGCTCAGGCCAAACCACTAATTGAAAACAGGGATTATTACCGGCCACATAATTACCTTCAAAATCGACTAATATGACGCAACGAATATCATAGGATGGTAATTTACATAGTTTTGATCATTAATCCTTCGTCTCGGCTCAGATCTCAAGAGACATTATGTGGAAACTGGAAAACACGTCGGCATTCCTTACGTAAGATATCAGATACGAATGCCGATTGATTGATTTCAAGTTTTCTGGCATCCTGACATCTAAGGTCATTGACGCCGATATCCTTTATTATATATATAAAATAAAATAATATTCAATTAAAACCATAAAATTCATATACAGGCCTAAAGGTTCTATAAAATGTACAGTCATTTTTTTTTCACACGCATGAGCGCAAGTCTCTGTACGAAATATTAAATTCATTAAATAGGTTTGGAGAAGAACTATTTTTTTCAAATCAATTCTTGTCTGAGACAGTTCACTTGAAAGCTCTGATAATTTACTGGATATCTAAATCCATTTTTCCTCCAATGGCAGCAAATCACCTGTCTTGAAACTTACATTCATTTAAGTTTCATAACTTTAATCTAAACATTTGTCATCCTATTAGTGAAAGCAAGTCGTCCGTCTTGAAGCTTGAGTTTACGCAACAGCCTTATAAACAGAGATCCAATGTAATATGTTCTCATCGTTAAAGGCAATTAGTCTGTCTTAACGCAAAGAGTTTACACAACAACTTTGGAAAGGTAGATGCGAATAATATTTCCTTTAAATGACCAGTCCTGAATCGTAGATTCATCCATCTGTCGTAGAAATAGAATTTCAACTAGAACTGCCACTCGGTAGAGCGCATACCTTCTCCACCACCAAGTCGGATAGCAATGGCCGAGTAATGACAAAACCCGCATTTTCTGCAAGTTCATTGACCCCAAACGCTAAAAAGGGTAATGACATCATTACAATATGTTTTATATCACAAGATAGGCAGTTGAATTATACACATGCTGGCACTAGTTTCATGCAAATCAGATAAAAATTGGCCCCGATATGGCAAAACGACGTTTTTTTTTTTACCTTTTCGTGACTTTGACCTTGACTTTTGATCCAATTACTCCCAAAATCTAATCAAAGTGTCCTTGGACAATGGCCACTCATCCCCCAAATTTCATGAGATTCTGTCAAATAGTCCTTGAGTTATGCGAATCACAAACACACAATCAGACAGACAAACAAATAAATAAATGCCAATCAAAACATATACTTCGCCACGACGTTGGCGAAAATAGTAAATTTTTCCAGTTTATTGCTCCTTGAATTGTGTATTTTTTCTTTAACTTAAGAATCAAGAGATCCAAATCAAATTTCCCGTCTTGGATTGATCGATTTCCTGATTACAACAGTTATTTAGCATAAAAAATATAAAAAAAAAAACAAATGGAGAATTTATATGATAAAATTATTTATATCCATCATGTTTATTAACGGAGTCTAGTCCGTAGCTGGATGTATAACATCAACTGATGATAAAAAACAACGGCACATTAGCTGTATTGGCCGATACAAAACATGCAATGAACGTTACAAGTCTGGTAAGCAACAATGGTTCACTATAATACCTAAAAAGGTGTGAGGTGTGATAATAATAATAATAATAATAATAATAAGAAGAAGAAGAAGAAGAAGAAGAAGAAGAAGAAGAAACATTATTCAAACTAGATGTTTGCTCGTACATTTATGTTTGTATGCGCACGGAAGGTTTACTAGTGATTAAATCCGTATTTACTTAATAACAAAATACTAAGCAAGAAAATGCTGATCAATATGATATACTTAAAAAGCATTTTGTATAATAATAATAATAATAATAATAATAATAATAATAATAATAGCATTAACAATAACAACAACAATAATAATAATAATAATAATAAATAATAGATAATAATAATTCTACTAACGATACAGGATTCAACGAAAATCCTCAACACCTCAAGTCATCAACAACTTTATTAGTTAATCATGAATGAAAACCTTGTCAAAACAAATTTCAAATCTTTACATCTACACACATGCAATAAGAACCCCATAAGCACTCCGTCAATAAGCATCATATTTGTAAAGAGAAATAAGCATCATATTGCAAAGAGAAATAAGTCAACCATCACAAAACTAACTTTTCAGAAATTAGCAAGTTTCAGTAAAGAAAACTGAAATTTCTGTAGAATATTAAACCTACGAGCTAATGAAAAATCAACTTTCTCTGCGTTAACGAACGGTAGACTTACACAATTTCCTGAAATGCCACATTGAATTGGAAAAAGTCCGCAAGATGATTGAAAATCAAATTATTAGCATTCTTTTATACTCAATAATATTATGAAACATAAGACACATTTCCCATTTCAAATGCATTGGCTATTCCTCGTAATAAATGACAAACGAAATAAGAATTAATAATTTCAAAATAAAACTAACAAACACAACAGCGATATCATATCCAATTCTTCCATTCCACGGTTGAAAAGACTTCTATATACAATAACAACTCCTTATTTAACCCAGACGTTAATGTTAAAACCATGCCAGTAAAGGTTAACATAAACAACTACACTGGTCGGGCAGGTCACGAATTAATGCGATCATAAATCCAAGTTAGATTAAAAGTACAGAGACCCTTCTTGGCTTGGTCTGACATTTGATACGAAGCCTTTATACATATGAAACATACTCGGTCAATGTTCGTAGTAAAATCACTTTTATAAATCGTTCAAAGCTTATCTCACTTCGTCATTACGGTAATAAAGTTTTAAAAAGATGTATCCCCAAAATAGAGACGTCGCTTGTTTAGTAAAAGAGAGAGAGAGAGAGAGAGAGAGAGAGAGAGAGAGAGAGAGAGAGAGAGAGAGAGATTAAAAAAAATAACATTTATCATCTGCCTGGATCCCTGATTTAGAGTAGAAACCAAGCGACTAATAATTGAACGTGAATTATATATACAATTCATATGACGGAATTAACTATATAAGACTCATTACCGGCAAGGAAACTAAATCTTCCCCTTATTACCAATGCACTTAGTTACCCAATCCTTGTGTAATATATCATCGAATTGAGATAATATCCCAACGTGAAAGTTGCTCGCATACGTTTATCCATTGCAAATTGAACCTGATGGTATCAGCACTACAAGACACTTCATTTCACACACTCCTCTCTCCATCCCGCAAACACAGTAATAAATTTCCACTTACATAAATAATCATTTGATACTGCAAGAGAACGCACTTCTCGACGATGAACAGAGACAGCCGTAGCGGCTGTGTAATGTCACGAAACATTTAAGTCTCTCTCTTCTTGTGTGGAAATTTGGAAAATTCACAGTGACGAGACTATGACAAGTTACATATTTTCCCACTCGAACGAAGCTCTTCAAGTCGCGCTCTCTTCGGCGGTTTGAAACTTAATCTTCTAATGTATTTTGGTTGGTTGTAACTGATAAAAGTTTTAGATCAACACTGCCAACCACGATATAAAGATTAAAGTCTTCTAGAGCATAATCTTCTAATGTATTTGGATTGGTTGTAACTGATAAAAGTTTCAGAACACTCTCAACCACGATACAAAGATTTAAAAGTATTCTAGAGCATACTGATTAGTTTTTACTAATACAATCATATCCATAATCATTATGAATATATGTAACATTTTATTGTAACTTCTTTTTTTACAAATTGATTTCCAGGAAATCTTTACCTTTAAAGTTTCTTACCAAAATAAAACATAACTAGTTTATCATATGTAATCAAATCTTATCATCCATAGTAAGAAATATTAAAAAGCAAAATTTAGTTAAAAAAAAATATTATTCTCTTACAAATTACACACACAAACACATTCATTCCATCTATACAAAATAGCATTGTATACAAGTATGTATATATGTATGTATGATATAAATACATATACGCACACATTATATATATATATATATATATATATATATATATATATATATATATATATATATATATTCATATATATATACATCAAACATAAAAAGAAAAACAAGAAAAAAGTCTTATCTGGAGACGTCAAATTTGATAGAAATAAAAAGTCAGAGGTGAAAGAAACAGAAACGAAGATAGGTGGGAACTAATTAGGCCTAGAAGGCTGCCCAAGCCTCGAATAAAACAACATCATAAAAGCTGTTCTAGAAAGGTAAAATAGCGTGAGACCTGCGAACAGTCACGACCTCATCACCATAAATATTCACCCACCTTCACAGGGTCTTATTGCAGCAGCATCATCATCATCTAGATCTGGTCGTGAATCCCTCTAGATTGA
>NC_090743.1:8107856-8270356 GCF_036898095.1 Palaemon carinicauda
TGGAACTGAAATCTTTTCTCATGACGGGAGAGAATATAAAATATTCCCTTTAGATGACCAACATTCTACTACTACTACTACTACTACTACTACTACTACTACTACTACTACTACTACTACTACTATTAATAATAATAATAATAATAATAATAATAATGATAATTAATTCAAATAACCATCACTTTCCCAAGCAATATGGTCTCTCCTCTCCCACCGAAGCACTCCACCGATATATTTTCTCTCCTTAGGTTAATATCTTCCAATCATCCAGTAAATCTTCTATACAAACCTATCTTATTCGTGCCAATTGAGAATAAATAGACTTGACGTGAAAGGCTGTTATCAAATTATTTATTGAGGCAATGTATTTAATATCATCCTTTCACGTAAAAGATACATTGAAACATGTTTACAGGAACATTATGAATACGATTGTTTTTTTTTATTTACTTACCGAGGAAAATTAATAATGAATTACTGATTATATTTCTTATTAAAAAATGTCTCTCAAAAAATGAGTGAACCCCAATCTATGAGTGAAACACAACCTATTTAACATCCCCCTTTCACTGAAGAAGTGCATTAAAAGTCTATTTAAATGAATCCGATAAACAAGGTTGTTTATGATTTACTTAAAATAAAAATAATAATGAACTATTAATAAGATTTTTGCTTATAAGAATGTCCCTCCAAAAATGAGTGAAACCTCAATTAAAATTGTGGATTAATCGGGAAAAAATCAAATACAAATAACGCACCCGCTATTCTTTTGGGGTAAGCTAGATTTTCGAGGTTTCATATCATGGAAGAAAAAAAAATAGGCTAAAGCATGAAATTCCAGACAAATGTGAAAGTTTTAACGATTCGTCAAACATCAATAAAAAACTATCATACAATTCTGAAGAAGATCCATTTTATTTCTTTAAAGTTGAATCTGTTACGCCTGTAATTTTTAGATGAAATCCTCTATCATGAGCCACTGGCTAGACTGAATCCCCAAAACGATGGTAGTATTAAGGTATTTAACACAGATAAAGGTATAAAAAGCGGTTGACGTATGCATAAACCCACAATTATACAATAACAAACATACATCTCCCCATACAACCATATGACTACGTATTTGAATACATCTAAAACGTGCAATAAAAAGAGACAAATGTCCAGTTACAGTAAGAAAGTGAGAAGGAAAGAAATTTGCGGCGAGAGTCGTTGAAAATGACAAAGTGCAGAAATAATCATGGGGAATGGGGAAGGCGGATGGGAATGGAAGGAGGGGAATGAGAATGGAAGGGTGAACTGGGGCGAATGGGGGTGTGATGTGGGAGGGATTAAGGAGATCACACGAAAGCGTAAAGAAAATAAGGCGGAGAAATAAAAAAGTCAAATGGAAATAATGTTGGCGAGGAATGACTCCGTCTCTGTTACGTTTCCATAAGCACACGGAAATCGGATTTCCCTCGCGTTACACTTTCCTCGGGAGAGAAATTTTTCATGCAAAAAAAAAGAAAAAAAGAAAAAAAAGTTTCATTGTTTTGCAAATTATCTGAAGAAGAATTTAACAATACGTTGATGACCACATTCAAAAGCCGAGAAGCACAGCATCCTAAACCTACAGTCTGTTTACTGCCAATAAATTCATACATTGAAACTGTTTAACGCATCTATTTTTTCTTAAACATCGGAATTGAAAAATACTTTCACCAAATTCAGAAAATTCTTAAGAGACAAAAGTACAATATGGTAAATTGGATTAAATTATAGATGGAAAGCAACGCAAATTAAAGACTTCCCAGACAGTGACGCACTAAAAACCTAAACTTTATGGAATAATAACGAAATTCACCAATAGCCATCTTTTCCAACGACAATAAATTGATGTAATTTCCTCAGGAACTAATGCTATACTAATTTTTATATTTATAGGGTTTAAGTGATTTTCTTGAATTCTAAAAGCTTTTGAGAGAGAGAGAGAGAGAGAGAGAGAGAGAGAGAGAGAGAGAGAGAGAGAGAGAGAGAGAGAGAGAGAGAGAGAGAGAGAGAGAATAAATATTCCAACTACATTTTGTGTTTTTGTAGGACAGCATCATTCGACCCATGACATAAAGTTATAATTCTTATAAAGTCAAAACTTGACTGTTCTTTTAGACAGATGAATAACTATGTATCTAAAAGTTAACTACGCACTGTTAAATGCCATGTTATCAAACTATCTCACGACATAGCGCGTGGCGCCAAAACAACATTCTAAAATAGAAAATTATAGTGGACTGATGAAAGGTATATTTTAAGCTATGACAGAAACTATTCGAATTTTTTAATAATGGAATTTGGGATATAAAGCCAGGCACTCGTACTGGGGAGGCCCTGGTGGATGAAAGCAGAAACGGAAGGCGAGCAAAAAGTTAAAAAGTTTAAGCGCAGTTAGGGACTGAAGAGACCCTTGAATGACCCTTTTGTAAAAGTCTATGATGTACTGCATGTGGTGTACTGACGACTCGACCCCTCCTACAGTTGTGGTGGCCTACTGGAAACGGAATACGCAATATAGGATTAAATATCAGTGGAAGGAGAAAGAATTAATGGGGTAGAATCGTTTAAATATTTAAGAACTATATCTAACACAGGGTCTTTAGAATTGAGAGTTAGTGAAAGGTTGAAAAAATCAGACAATAGCTAGGTAGAGTAAAATTTTGAAATCAAATCGTCTGAAAATACACGTAAAAGTCAGGCTATACATCAGTTTAGTGAGATCTGTGTTACTGTATGGACACGAGTCGTGGTATGACCACTAAACAATATCCAACAGATTTTGTAGATTCAAAAATAAAACCATCAGAAATGAAATTATAAGAGATTACTCGAGTGGCATAGGCTATGCGGACGAGATTGTGGTGAGGGGTAGATGGAGATGGTTTGGACATGTTCTCTGCACTTCCCAAGAGTGATTAATTCACCGAAATTTCAACTGGGCTTCACAAGGCACTTGAAGAGTTAGAAGCCCCTGGCCTGCATGGCTCAGGACAATGAAGCGGTGATGAATGGAAAAGTATATATTGAATTAAAAGCTCAGGATACAGGCGACAGGTGAAATCTAACCGAGACCTTTTGCGTTAATAGGCGTAGTTAGAGATGATTGGAAACGTCCCTGCCTGGCAATCTGCTGGACTGGGGTTAGAGACCCAATCAAGAACGACAATTTCTTGTCGTTTCTGCAATCTTACCATCCATGTGAACTAAGGATTGGTGGTTTGGGGAAGCCTACAAGTCTACCTGCTGAGTTACCAGCAAGCCATTGCCTGGCCCTCCCTGTTCCTAGACTGGATGGAGAGGGCGTCTGGGCGCTAATCATATAGATATATGGATAATATGGTCAGTTTCTAGGTCATTGTCCTACTAGCTAGGGCATTGTCACTGTCCCATGCCTCTGCCATTCATGAGCAGTCTTTAAACCTTTACGGGGGAAATTTACGCGAGAAAATAAAGTTAATAACAGATAAATAGATTCAATGCTATCTAGGATTAAATTAACCCATACTAATTTGATAATCTGGTATTGAATGTCAATAAAACACTGACAAATTCTTACTTTCAAGAAGGAAACCCCCTTTCTCTTTCTTCACTCACTTGAAACTGTAATAATAACTTGGATACGCGAGAAAGAAGTTATCCAGCCATTGGCGGACCCTACAAAGGAAGTACTTCGGGAAGTGAAATGGACGCTTTCAACAATAAGGTAAACAAACATACATTCCCTTTCAACCAACAACCCTAAAGTCAAGTGGTAGATGGCAACGTAATTCTGCCAGGTTTACCTTCCTCGGAGTCATGTGTACTAGTTCAGTAGCAGATGGGAAAGTGGTTATTTCACTTCCCCTTAAGAAAAAGCAAAAGTTTGTTCTCTATTTCCTTTAAAATGAAAATTCCATTTCTCAACCTAAATAAATACAAGGAGCGAATAATTAGTAGCATTTGTTGAAAAAAAATTTAATTTTATCATGTTTTAGAAAATTATGTATTATCCAATATTTCCAAAACACATATATTACTCTCGATCTCTAGTTGTAAAAAGACGCTGTAACAAAATATACGGTAATAAACCTGGAACGACCAAATTATGAAGTATAATTATTTTTCCATCAGTAATATTTATGACAATTCTCCCAAACAAGAGTCCTAAAATCAAACGAAAAAAAATTTCAGGGTGCTGATATATTTTCACATGGGAATCACAAGCCCAAATAAGCTTGTATAGCTGTTGCCTAAAAATTCTTCCGTCAAAGCCAGTAAAAAAAAAAAAATTCGTAATGTGTATTCCTTCAGGTCTTACATCTTAAGATGGAAGACCTAACAGCACATATGACTAATATATTCATCCCTTATCATTGTTGCACGCTGTCGTTTTAGGGGCATATTGGAAAGATTATGCTATTGGTGTTTAATGTGAGATCTAATTTGACATCATGTACACATACTGTACATAAAACAATGTTCAAAAGTTGTCAATTAAAGAGTACATAAAACAACAGTGATATTCTTCCAGCTAAGAAAAAAAGAAAACGTCAGAGACAATGATGTGATAATTAAAATGATAATAATGGAGAGTTAAGATGACATTTACATTAACCATATCAAAGATAATTAACACATAACGACATAAGTTTTTCTTTTACGAAGGAATTACGTAATACAAAACATCTGCTAATCTACATCCAACCAACAAGAGAGAGAGAGAGAGAGAGAGAGAGAGAGAGAGAGAGAGAGAACGGAAGTAATAGGTTGATGACATGTTATCGAGGTGATTAACGGTTCTCATCCTGGATGTAAATTTGCACCAAAGAAACATGGGGGTCACTGTGCGGTAGTTCTTAGTATATAGCAACTTTTCTTTTCTAATTTCCATCAGTTTTTTTTTATATATATAAATATTGATGGAATCATAAGGATTGATTTTAACATATCTTTCTTTTTAAATCATAGGCTTTGTAATTATACCCGGACTCTGATAAATTTTAATTGACGTATAATCTTGTATTTACATCAAAAGGAAATTTATTCTGGAACATTTATTTATAATAGCTTTATAATAATAATAATAATAATAATAATAATAATAATAATAATCATTATTTGTTAAGCTACAACCCTAATTGGAAAAGGAGGATGCTATAACCCCAGGGGCTTCAACAGGGAAAATAGCCCAGTGAGGAAAGGAAACAAGGAAAAATAAAATATCTTAAGAAGAGTATCAACCATAACACTTCCAGGGGGAAAAAGGGGGGGTTCACAGTGGTTGGAGGGCTACTCCCCTGTTAGGATAATGAAACTTAGAGGCTACGAATTTTTGTGTCTAAAATATAAAGTCCTGGATACAGATGACTTAGTCTGTTTCCAGTAATATTCCCCGTAAACGCAATCTACCAAGTAGGTATTGATTTTTGTCCTGATAACATTCATTTCAGTGAGATCGGAGGCAAATGGAATGCATAGTTTCAGATATGTTCTGTCTTCTAAAATGGTATTGCAGCTTCCTAATAGTTGTACCCAAATTTGAATGTAAAGTCTTGTTAAGAGTATTATCCATATAAATAATAAAAAGCTCAGACATTGGCTTCAATAATAATAATAATAATATGCATATAGTTGTTACAATCAGTCTGTGTCAAGATACCTATACTGAGTCTCATATTCCGTTCAACAATGTACCATCACTTGCTGCCAATCATTTTCCAACCTAATAAAAGGCCAGTTTATCTATACACACAAACAAAATAGCCTTCACTTCATTTTTTTCGGATATATTTTGTGTAGAAAAAAAAACACATATTTAATATTAATTGGAAAAAAATTAATGATCCCAAAAATTAAATCAACTTTTCAAGTTTCACCAAGAGCTACGAAATTTGGCATGTGCTAGTAGGTCCTACAAAGACGAATGGATGAATGAATTTGTGCAGAAGCCCTTCGATTTGAAAAGCTCCTTGGCGAGTCATAGAGATAGGATCACCATCTTAAGCAGCCCTATATGAATAGAAGGACCCTTAAGGAACCTCATTGAAGTCATGGGTACGAACAACTCTCCCAAGGGCCCTTATATAAATGTGATAAGATTCTTACATTCTACTCGAGTGACATTAAAAAAGGTTGAAAAAATGTTCAGACTTATTTCTTTAAATTCGAAATGTCTTAATTGTAAGTTATCTTACTAGTATTACAAGCACTTTTATAATTAACTCATGTTCCTTAGAAATCAAATAATGGATTCTATAAGTTTTAAAATTCATTAGAAAATATGTTAAATCCCAAAATAGAACTTGAAAGTTCAAATAGAAATACCATAAATTGCTTTCCCATTAAAAGTGTTCGATACTCTAGAACAGAAAAAGGTTGCCAAACTGCATAAAATTAATTAAATCCATCTCAGAAAGATTGTAATAATGTTTATAGGCATATAAAGCATTACAAGGTTTTACAAGGAGCATGGAAAAGTTGTGAATGATTAATCCCAAAATATAGTATACAAACAAATATAAGAATACTAAAACCTAACTAAGAAACCATAGAAAAAAAAAAAACATTAAGAAGATTACCGTTGATTAGCTATTAAAAAAGAAGAGTAAATTGTGAGCTACTTGAATCTGCAGAAATCAAAATAAGATCATTAGCTGAACTTCCTTCAGAGGTTTTATAAAATAAAACTAAATATAGATTCATAAAGATAACTTTTTCCGTCGTGGAGAAATTTCTTAACATGTTAGGGAAGAAAGCATTCTTTGGAAACAATGCCGCAATAATACAATAATTTCCCGGGAGCAAAGAACTCCCATCACCAAATCATTTTTAAAAAATTCCATTTGAGATAATATCTTATGTACATATAATAGTGTTTTGTTATGCTTTAAAAAATGAACGGAGTAATGATTATGACAATTTTACTGCTTTGCATATTGTAGGTTTCATATTTTGAAAGTGAAAAGAGCAGCAATGGAGCTTACAATAGATTTTTCTGACAAAACGATGGAGATCAATCCTATCTTGAAAACCACAAAATAGAAAGTACAGTACCTTTTGCATTAAAGAACAAATATGAAAACGCTTGGGAATAGATTTACGTAGTAACTGCATCAATACGGCAACAGGCGTTTAAAGAGCGCAAAATGGGTAAGAGTAGATATTACAGTTGGGCTACTTGCACGTCATTTATCAATTCATAAGAAACTCTATACCGGTAGCTATCAAACTGATCCAAATTTTTAAAGAAGAGTCTGAAGCACAGATTGGTCCTTAAAATTAAGCAAAATAGCTTCTAATCGCTTCTTTTAAGGATGAATGAACCAATACGTGTCACCTTGAACCTGACAAATTCTAGGACTTAAACCAATACTTCCACTTGGTAGTCGAAGCATTTGGGGTTTTCTACTTCCTTCCGGTAATGACGGCCGACGACACGCCACCGCGATTTGCATATTTCCCACGACGGAGTCTCCTTGAAAATAAAAAATAACACGAAGAAGAAACATTTACAGAGGCATGCTGGGAATAAGGGAAGAAATCCCCCAACTTCACCCCCAAGGTGTATGGAATCGAGGGGAGGGATCCTTTACGGTAAACAGCCGTTAAGCCTTATAATCGTTGTGACATTTATCTATGAAACTTTATCTCCAGTTCACGTTTCCTGTCTATGAACTCCGATATTAAAACCTGTGATTAAACGACAAACTATAAATCAGATGAAGGAGTGTTATCTTAAATGGCAGAATTATTCAAATGAGTAACAGGAATTGAAAAAAAAAAAAAAGTATTTTAGATCCATTTACCACTGTTGTGTATTGTGTCGCTATCTCACAGCTTTCAGAAGTATCAAGAAATCCGGTAGGCTCACATATAGAGACATCATACTTGAACACAACACGACGCGAAGATAATATAAAAACAACATATTAAGAGTACATTATCCGTGCAAGGTGGTAATACTGCGCCGTCAAATAGTGGAAGGTCACGTGGTTACCTGGCTCACAGCAAACAGGTTTAATTAACTTTATACATTATATATATATATATATATATATATATATATATATATTTATATATATATAAATATATAAATATATAAATATATATATATATATATATATATATATATATATATATATATCTATATATATAAAACGAGCTTCGGTGAGCATGAAGGTTTCCGTCTGAACATTAGATGTTATATTTGTCGAGTCTTTGATTATCTTTTCTCACCTACGTAGTATGGGGATTGACCTCGGCAAGACCATCCCGTTTTTAAAGGTATACAAGTATGTGTGTGTGTGTATATGTATATATATATATATATATATATATATATATATATATATATATATATATATATATATCATGTATATATATTATATTATATATATATATATATACATACATATGTGTATATATATATTATATATACATACATATGTGTATATATATATATATATATATATATATATATATATATATATATATATACATATATATAAATCAATGTAAATACCACAATATTACTTGCATATGAATTAACTACATCCAGATTATTTACAACCAAAGTAGGAGAGAGAGAGAGAGAGAGAGAGAGAGAGAGAGAGAGAGAGAGAGAGAGAGAGAGAGAGAGAGAGAGAGAGATTTTGAAGTCCTGTTTACACATGACTTTTTTTACCAGCAACAGTCAACTAACAGGAGGTGTACCTTCCGTCAATATAATCGTGAGCTGAAAGCGGCTTGAGAAAATGTAAACAAAGTCTAATTACATATATTTTTTATTTCTATTATGAAGATGAATAGTATTTTACATTTTTAATGGTTTATAAGAGGGCATATGTTTTCTATGGAAGCTTGAGAGACCCTTTGTGGTCAAGTACACAAACATTAATGTCACGTAAAACCTCATTGACATACCGGGGTTCCATAAATAACATTCATATATCTAGGTACATGCGAGTAACGTGTATGACAATTGTATAACCAGAAATAATTCACATACAAAAAAAAAATACATAAGTAATCCATTAAATTCTTCATTATATCATCCAGCCAACTGTGAAAAAATCCTTTGCTTAACACGACTTCGTGTCCCGTAGTGATAGTATTTATTAAGATTAATATGATTCTTTAAAAGAGCAGGACGATCTGAAATCTATAAAATACAGTAGATGGGTTTTGTGTAATTTGAGATTTATAAATGTCTATGACTGTAGACGATAACGTTCCAAGCCTGATCACTTAATGAATGTAGCTTCTGGAATTGATATAATGAGAGAGAGAGAGAGAGAGAGAGAGAGAGAGAGAGAGAGAGAGAGAGAGAGAGAGAGAGAGAGAGAGAGAGAGTGTTCTGCAACCAAGTGAAGAACATAAAAAATATACCAAAACAAAATGACATATGAAAACATAAGCTGACAAAGTTACACTAATATCTATCGTCTCTAACAACTTACACATGCCTTTCTTTCTACGTATTCTCTGGTCTCAAAATTTGTTACCAAGCCATAAAATGACAATCATGGTTGTTAAACTTCCATTTATATCCATGGTGCATAAAGAGAATATAATTACACCTATCTACAATAAAAAGACAGCTGTAATTCACAAACAGCAAAGGGAATAATCTATCGCACTTTTACCCCATGTATCATTTGACAATATGCGGAAACTATCTCTTGTAACATGTGATGCGTTCTCGGATGATAGAATTATTTATGACAACAACTACGATGTTTTACAACTTATGTCCAGATCTTACAATGAATAATAGATCGGCAAAAACATCACAAGTTTTGAGTGGTATTGCGCGTAACATGCGAGTTTTGGAGACTAATTTTGCAGCTAAATTCAAGGGGGTAGCATCATACAAAAAGATATCAAATTAGCATATGCACTCTTGGACTAGGCTACGTCGTCGTTCAAACTGTGTATCCATTTACTGAGGTAAAAAAAAAAGCTATATTTGAAATAAATCGGATTTTTGTTAAACTGATGTTATACTTAACTTTATCCAATAATAATAATACATGTAATATTCATATTTTAGTAACGTATTTATAAATAAAACCATGCAAATTATAATCTTTTCCATTGTTTACGTTTGAAAGTCAATCGACGCTCATATACGCTTTCCATATCAGTTGATTAAGACAGACTTTTGATTAAGGCTCAAATTAACTAGAGAGAAAGAGATTGGATTTGTTAATTTGGACCATATGGTCAAGTTCTGGAACCGGAGAGACCATTCAGCATTGGGCAAACCAGAGAGAGAGAGAGAGAGAGAGAGAGAGAGAGAGAGAGAGAGAGAGAGAGAGAGAGAGAGAGAGAGATACTAGATATAATCTTACCAAAAATCCAAACCCTACAAATCGAATGTAAAATTTTACAGGCATTAGAAAAAGTCAGTTCCCGGAAATAAGAAAATGAAATAATGTTTCGTAGAGACTTTGCGAAAACGAATACGCAAATATTGCAATTCCTAAGCAGGAAACTCATCCGTCATCCGCAAAATGTCCGTGTGGTTAGACCAAGACAACCCCCGTGTCTGCCTATAATTCCTACATGAAGTAATGGGTAATTACACAAGTCGTGTAGGCCATTAAGTCTGTCTCATCAACAGCGGTCACAAACAAGTCACCGCAACGAAATAAGCGTCATTGTGGGAGGCAGGATTTCTTGAAATGGAAGTAAAGCATCTTGCATATTTATGCAATGTAAATACCACTTTGGGTCACATACTTGAGTAGGCTGGTTTACCGCAATATTGCACGGCTGTTATACAATAAATCTAAATAAAAGTCAGAACTTTAGTGCAATCAAGTTTGCTGACTTTTTATGAATATGAATGACGTGGATGCATTTATGCTGACGACCTCGGCATCTCTAAACATGAAAAAGAAATATGTAATGTTTTAAAAAGCTGAGTCTATTTAAAATATTGTAGCGTATACTTTTCACTAAAGGCTTTAATGTTAATTTTCTCTCAAGGAATACGAAGATCTTCAAACCACTTCTTTGCAAGAAATATTTTACGTCAATGTATCAACCATTATGCAAAGTGTCATTTGTGCTATCACAAGCTAAAAAGACCCACAATAAAGGTTGTCAATAAACAGGAGAGGCAAAAGTCAGACGAATGCTTAAATACCAAATACACATGCATAATCATCAGTTCTTAACTTCTCAATGCAAATCAGGTCATGTGCCAGGGAAAATCCATCAAATTTTGAGCAAAGTTTGAACTCAGGACCCGCATAGAATGAGCTACCACTAATAAAAATGATAATTTACTGAATGGAGAGGAATAGCAGAAGTAAAGCAAAATAAGACTAAAAAAAAATACTTATAAAAATACAGAGAGCAACATTAAAAGACAGGTTATTTTTCAGAATCATTTGTGCATTCATCTTCAATATGTCAAAGGGTCAAGCTACTAAAAATGCTGACAAGAGGACCTGACCTCACAAACCAGTATTTTTTTTTTTCTATCTTTTTATTAAAAAGTTAAATTACATATTCTGTTCTTCGGAATAAACCCTTAGCCCATAGGAACATAGAAAACTAAAGCAGCATTCATTAGTCCTTCAAAAGAACAAGGTAAATTAGTATTTTTCCTTGATATATATATATATATATATATATATATATATATATATTATATATATATATATATTATATATATATATATATATATATATATATATATATAATATATATATATATATATATATATATTAAAAAATAATATATTTTCAAAGAAACAAAATGGAGATTAGGGCCGACAGATTTCTAAACGTACTATATTGTGTAAACTTACAATTATGCAAATAATTACGACAGCACTGACCACACTTTAATATAATATCTCAATATAAATCCACGAGATTTTTAACGCTTGTGACGGTCCAAAACTATGAATTAAAATTTAGGGGTTAGGGGCGAGTGTAACGGCTGCAACTTGTCTGATGCACGCGATAATGGGTCACAATGAAACCCACAAGCCTACAAAGTATCAAATCTGGAGGGAAGATGATCTCTCTTCACTGAAGTGACACCTGAACAGCGAGGGAGGAAGTTGAGAAAGCAATTCTTGATGACGTCGAATTTTCCCACCGAGATCAAGTTGAAACTCCCACCATCAACAGCACAGCCACAATTCAATCGGTGCTGAACGATCCAGTGCCAGTTTCTCTCCGTCATAACATCTCAATTCATGACTATACAGTAGACCACACATATACACCAATATATATATATATATATATATATATATATATATATATATATATATATATATATATATATATATATATATATAATGTGTGTGTGAAAAGGTACAGCTACCGTAATGAACCAAAGTAAAAATCATGACTTTAAAGAAACAACAAACCTGAGGAAGAGTATTTCTTAAACTGTCAGGAGACATCGTGCCTCCTAGTGAGGAAAATAAAAGAGATGTCTCCGAACTATCGGTAAAATGTTGTGTTCCTAAAATGTGCGTTTTTCATAATCATTAAGTTGAAGACTTTAATTAGTCTTGGCAAAAAAAAGTTACGTTTAATGCATTCCTCCTACTCTATCTACTAGGATAGGATTCTTATGATTTTCAGCAGTAAAATGTAAAGCCAAATGACTATCAATGGTTTTGAATCGTAGTGACTGATCATTGGAAGATCTCATTAAAACTTTCCTATCAAGGTTCATTACCGAAATTTGCATTGTTACATTAAAGGCCGCTTACGAATGGCAGAGGTAAGGAACAGAACGATACACTAGACTGGTCATATATACATATGATCAGCGCCCCAGGCCACTCTCTATTAAACTAGGAGCAGGGAGGGTCAGGCAATGGCTGCTGGTGACTCAACAGGTAGACTTATAGGCTCCCCCAAACCCCATCCCTAGATCACAAGGATGGTGAGGTTGCAAACACTACTAGAAACTATCCAGCTTGACTGGGTCTAGAACTCCCGACCAAAAGATTGGAAGCAGGGACGTTACCAATAGGCTACCACATGCTCCAGCACAAGTAACAAACTATTCGGTGTTGAATAAAGTATTTTTTCAAATATCCAGGAATTTTCAGTTTCTAATCTCCCAAACGGAACTGAAAAAAAAACTCGTCTCTCACGAATGCAAGAAACTTACCACTAATACATTAAAGCACCTTCAGTAATTCCATTGAACTACTTTAGAAATTGCCTTCAAACGCAACTGTGATGTGAAATTCTTTTATCTTTATCATTTATGTTGTATAATACAAAATTTCCTTAGATATTTCAAGGAACAGAAAGACTTTACAAGTCTCTTTATCATCCAATTTTAACTTTCCTTATTTTAGCCACCAACAAATTCTGGAATCCTACAAACTATGCAAAATCACATGACCCTTTTAATGGGCTAACTTGGTATCAGCTAAGAAGACTTGACTAATGATTTAACTTGTTGCTTCATTCGGTCTTACGAGTCGTTTTCAAATTTTGAAAAAAAAAAAGGTATCTTGCACAGCATGGTGATTAGACTTTCATTTGAGAGAGAGAGAGAGAGAGAGAGAGAGAGAGAGAGAGAGAGAGAGAGAGAGAGAGAGAGAGAGAGAATTACTATAAGAAAAATTGTTTGTCCAACAATTACTTGCACATGAAGGCATCAAAATGAACTTCCTTCATAACTTCTTCGCCTTCCTCATAAGCCAACTGCGTAATATACCTACAAAAATACGTATAAAAGTAGATTGAATAGAAAAAAATGACCAATAGAACAGCAGGCACCATGGGAATCTCTGAAAGGATACACTAATTAAAGCGGGGAGGCCGAGAGAAGGCGGTTCCCTCATGTGGTTTCACACTTGCCAACAGATGGCACAAATACTGTGATGAACTAAGCGACTCCTTCACTGTCTGTCATTCCGAACCTTCAAACAACCATGCACAGATCATCATAACATTTATCTCTTCCGTAGCCTACTTGAACTTATCAGATTTTATGGCATCGTAAAATTCGTCCGGTAGCCATATTTATTATAATTAGGGAAAGAGAACATAAACTAATAAAGTGGGTTACTGTAATGTCAAAAGACTAGCGATACCTTGCATTTTAACAACTTTTAAATGGCCATCACAAATCATGGACATTAATTTGAAGTGCAGACGAACTATTATGTAATCTATGGGTTAAAAACTTATCTGTTTTTGACGTTGTTAATAGTTTATATAGGACATATCTGTTTTGACGCTGTTACTGTTTTTAGAATGATATAGTGTTAATTTATTCTCATCATTTATCTATTTCCTTATTTCCTTTCCTCACTGGGCTATTTTTCCCTGTTGGAGCCCTTGGGGTTATAGCATCTTGATTTTCCAACTAGGGTTGTAGCTTGGCTAATAATAATAATAATAATAATAATAACACATGGCACAATACTCATTTAGAGCACTTAATCTTGCTACCATCTATTTACTTTTCCCGTATTTTATTTTATTTTTCATTTACCTAATCAGACTTTCATCGCACTCGAAACAAGTTTTATCATCAAGGCACTAACAAAATTTTCCAACAATCACAGACTATAACACACTTACAAAATCAAAAGGCATATGTAAGCTCCCTATGCACTACAGTACTAAACTCTAATAGAAAAGGGGAGAGTCTTAAGAAATTCCTATAACTGTTTCACTGCTATGCAGTTAGTCGGTTAAAGAATCTATTAAATATTAAGATATTTTATTTTCTATCACATCTTAAATACGCTTTATTCACAATTAGACCTCAATTAATTAGCCTTTAATTGTATTTTTAACAAAATAAACACATAGAAGACAGGAAACCAAACATTCAAGGAAGATGCAGTTTGGTTTCCTGCTCTTTCAAGCTTCCTTTGTCTCTGTGCTTCCTTCATTTACTTTTTCCTCTAAAGCTCGGAAGCTATAAAGAATTTGGAAAACACACACTGCAACCACTTAAGCTTCATTACGAACGTGGACTAATATTACCTTCTCACTCATCATTCCACTGAAATATTGATAAATAACTTTTTCAAATGCCATCCAAATCTATAGTTCAGTCACATGAAAATACCTAAGAACTCTCACATTAAATAAACAGTATAAATATCTTGTAAAGCAACATGATTCCAGCAACAAAAGATATTTTTTGTACTAACAGGGAACCAATAGACAACTCAAAGACAGCTCTCTTACCACAGCCAATTTCCACCCACAAAAGAATTCCAGGTTCTCGTCAATTGTTGAACTGTATTTCTTTAAAACCAAGAGTCAAGTGAATTCTAAAACAGCAATAGCTGTTAACAATATTTTTCCTTATCTTTGTTCTGTCTTACACATTTGCCTAAGTTAACAATTGTTTAATTACTTTTCTAAAGCACACATGAATCATCAAAAATGAAAAATAACTCGTCTTTGAGGGAGGGAAGATGAGAGAATTTCCACATCTTTTCAGCATACTTCGTTTAAAATCAAGGAAGAAAAGCTGCTTAAAAAGACTAAACAAACGTTTCCCTTTCCATGACGTCGTGATGAACTCTGAATGACAGGAAAAATTTTTCTTTTATAGAAAATTACCTTGGCACAAAATAAAGATCCTAAATAAAGGTTTAACTTTAAACAATTTTCATTTTAATGATTACCTAAATATTTTCTTATCTTTTACAGGCCACTTATCAATTCATGATCTTTAAAAGAATTACCTCTTTTTAAGTGAAACTCTATGCTGCCTAGCTCCAGAGCAAAAATATAAGAACTCGTCTATAACGTGAACAATGAAATCATTAAAGACACCACAACATTTCCTTTTCAAAAATCGTACTTCAAATACTTAGGAAAATTAAAATTACCAGTAATTACAAGATACGAAGATGCCTAGCTGTGATGGGAAAACTCTCTCTCTCTCTCTCTCTCTCTCTCTCTCTCTCTCTCTCTCTCTCTCTCTCTCTCTCTCTCTCTCTCTCTCTCTCTCTCTCTCTCTCATAAAAATGTATATAAATACAAGAATATCTTTATATATATATATATATATATATATATATATATATATATATATATATATATATATATATATATATACATACTGTATATATATATATATATATATATATATATATATATATATATATATATATAGTATATGTGTAAAATTAAAGAAAAACAAAATTATGTTTTAAATGGGCTATTAATTTCACATTAAAGAAATCACCACAAAAGTAGCCTGGTGTGTTTAACAGCATGTCACAATGAAGACACAATGAAGACCTAAGAAATCAATAAGGTAACGATATAAGTAATCAGACTTTATAAACGATTTTGACATTGATAGATGTACTAGCATGAACATATGCGAAAAAACTGGACTAGCCCCATCACTATAAAAATAACTACAAAAATTATAAAAATATGCATCAAATGATAAAAAAAGCCTCAAAAATAAAAATCTAACATAGATAGCAGCAAATTTTCATTTACATGAAGATTTGACACCATAGATTTTCATTGTCGAAAAATTGCTGAATTATATGTGAAATTGGGGTTACGTTATCAAAAAGACTTTCTACGATTGTCATTAAAATACAGATAACTATTATAAAGAATCTCAGGGCTTAGAATATACATATGAATGGGTGCAATGATGTTTGAAGTATTATTACTGTATTTTTAATCTTTTTTTTTTTTGCTCTAATTTTCTTTTTCAAAAAACCCAAATTTCGTTGTCTATCGAAGTACATGCTGGGATATCCTCAATATATCGTATATTTCCACCTATATATTGAATATATATTTATATCTTATGATATACAGGAAAATAGTGCATTGAGAAGACAACATATACTCGGTAGAAAGCGTTAACAAACTTTTTGGGGTCCTTTGATTGGCCAGACAGTGCCACATTGGATCCTTCTCTCTGGTTACGGTTTATTTTCCCCTTACCTACACATAAACCGAGTAGTCTGGGCTATTCTACCTTTGCCAGTTCTCTAAATCTCATTTTGACCTATTTAACATTCTACCAGACGCTTCAGGTGGATAGTAAGTCCCATATACTAAAGGTAATACAAACTGCAAGCAAGGCACTTAGGAAAATTGAAATCGAACCCTTAAGCCATTGCTCGTACTAAGTTTGTCGCATGACAGATGCGTTGAAGTGTTACTAAACAAATCGAATTAAGAGAAAGAAATAGAAAAAAATATCCCCTTAATACGTCAGTGATTGGGAACCAAAGAGGACACATTAATTTATCTCTTCCTCCAATGACCATTTGCTAAAAGGAAATAACCATTTAGGATGCTTTGTACGAGGCAATCAGGTGAGCGAGAACAAATTTCTTACACAACAGTAACTTCCACGTAATAACCGTCAATGCATGACTGATAAAGAAAGGCTTATAAAATATGGGGAAGTATTTCAACAGTCTGGAACAACGTTGCTTTACCAGACGCTCGAGTCTATTTTAGATTGTAGTTAACGTAACCCTCTGGTGTCTTCCAGAAAAAACGTTAATGGAAATCTTTTTTAATGAAATCGCTTCTGAGGAGCCACAAGGAAATCAATGATAAGGTCTGTGATTAGACTGAAGAAGGATTAAACTAAATGACGGGTAAAAATTAGTATCTTCTCTTGCTTATGAACTCGAACAAAGTCACGAAAAATGCAATGGTATGGCAATTTCTCAAGATTTGTATTAATGATATCATCAAAGGATTTGCTAGCAACAGCGTGCAATTCTACTGACGACACCAAAGCAGTTACTGCACGTGGGAATGATGATATATCACAAAGTTTTATGAATATGGACAAGATTACAATAACCTTTCAGGGTAAATAAAGCAAAAGGCTTATAAAATTCAGCACGATAAATGAAATTCTACATTGTTTGTATTGCTGTAAAAAATAAGAATATCAAAAGGTATAATTATCAATGACACCAAGCGCTCTAAAAACATCTCATTAAAAGAATTTGTTACAATAAATATTTATATCATAATATCAATTATATGTTTAATGTGAAAGACAAATGCCAATCACATTCTGGAAGAATGTAAGTTTATCAAAAATTACGATAAAAAGGCTAAACATCATTGTAAGATTATACAACGAAATTAACGAGAAAAAAAAAGTCACCGGGACAAAAGAGGTATCTGTTGATTTTGGGAATGGTAATCATATCAGATATACACAGACATACTGAATACCAACCAAACTTAAGCAAAAATAAAAACTTCATTTTCATTAAAAAAAAAGACTCAAATTTCTAATCACCACAATATGTTATCTTTAAACATTGAATTTTCGGAAGACTTTCTATTTAAGATAGAATAACATGTGAGGTATATTGCCGGCAAGAAGCCATTAGATGAAACCAGATGGCAGATCAGCAGCGCGAAAACCTCGGCAAAGATTTAGTATATCAAAAGCAGTTTCGTATAAATACCTACTTCTAATGTCATTTGATCTTTAATAAAACCACTAAAATTCTTGCTTGAATAACACCCCTACGATACAATTGATATCAATCTCGTTTTTCAAGGACCATCCTCTTCACAAGAGGAAAAAAGAATATATATATATATATATATATATATATATATATATATATATATATATATATATACATATATATATATAAATTATATATATACATATATATATATATATATATATATATATATATATATATATATACATATATATATAAATTATATATATATACATATATATATATATACATATATATATATATACATATATATATATATATACATATATATATATATATATATATAAATTATATATATATACATATATATATAAATTATATATATATACACATATATATATATATATATACATATATATATATATATATATATATATATATATATATATATATATATATATATCTGTTCAAAAAATAACCACTGTCATAGACGAGTTTTCCATTCGCCATACATGGACATCGAGTTAAGTTTGATTCAAACAATCAATGGTTGACCTTCAAAATACTCAACCAGAAATTTGCGACGATAAAAAAATCTCTTAATATAAAAATATACAGTGTATGTGTGTGAGAGAGAGACAAACACAAAGAGATGACGATTCATGTCAATAAAAATAACATACAAACAACATCGAGTTGGTCCATGTCACTAATAAGACGAAATTACAAACTCCTATAAAGTCTTTATATTTTTCCTAATCTCATAACACATACATATATATATATATATATAATATATATATATATATATATATATATATATATATATATATATATATATATATATATATATATATATATATATATATATATATATGCATACCCCTCTCTTTTCTATGTATCCAACGGGAATCCAAAAAAGCGTACATTTCTCTCACCTTTGATACACAGAACGATGTCTAGTAATCTGGTGATTTTTTTTAGATGAACATATACAATATATTATTCAGCAACGACTTAATTCCTTTCTTCTACTTACGATTCTAATCATCATCTCCTCCTACGCCTATCAACGCCTATCTGTTAGATTTTGCCAGTCATCGATATCTTGAATTCTTAATTCAATACTTCTCCACTCATCATCTCACAGTTCTCAGCCATGTAGGCCTGGGTCTTCCAACACTCCTAGTGCCTTGTGGAGCCTAGAAAAACGTTTGGTGAACTAATCTCTCTTGGGGAGTGTGAAGAGCATGACCTTATCCACGTATGACACTCGAGTAATCTCTCTCATAATTTCATTTCTAATCCTGTCCTGCCATTTAACTCCCATATTCTTCTGAGGGCTTTGTTCTAAAATCTACAAAATCTGTTGGATATTGTTTCTTTGTCATACCACGACTCGTGTCCATACAGTAACACCGATCTTGCTAAACTGATATATAGCCTGATCTTTATATGAAATTTCAGGCGATTTGAGTTCCAAATACATTTAACCTAGACATTGTCTGGTTTGCTTTTTTCAATCTTTCGCTAAACTTCAATTCTAATGACTCTGTACTGGAGATCATAGTTCCTAAATACTTAAATGATTCTACCTCAATAATCCTCTCTCCTTCCAATGATATTTCATTATCCATTGCACATTCCGTTCTCATCATCTGTCTTTCTTCTATTTATCTTGAGCCCAACCTCGTGGGATATTTCATGCATTCTGGCAAGCATGCATCATCAGCATACTCTAGGCCAGCTAATTTCGTATTACCAATCCATTCCAATCCTTCTCCACTATTTCCAGCTGTTCTACGCATTACAAAAAATCCACGAGGAGGATAAACAACATAAGCGACAACACATTCCCTTGGAGTACTCAGCCATTCATTGGAAATTCATTTGATAGGACTCCACTAACATTAACTTTGCACTTGCTATCTTCATGAACAGACTTATTCAAATTCACATATCTAAGAGGAATTCTAATACTATAGTAAAACTTAAAACGCCATGGAGGACATGTAATCGAAGTGTACTGGATTGAAATGAAAACCTTTACCCTTCAAGCGAACGTAGTCTGTTAAACTTCTGATTTAAAGTATTACATATACAACTTGCGTGTATCATGTCAGTTACCCCTTTTTTTAGATAATAGACAAAATAGTATTGCAACAAATGATAGCAAAACAAACAACAACAACCCCAAAAACAGGGAAACAACTAATCAATTTTCAAAATGTTGCAATGATTCGCTGGGAATGCACTGAAATTATGAGAAAACCGGATTCACCATATACACACTTTTTGCATTTAGCTTCAAGTGGCTTGGCTAGTTTACAAGCAACAGCGCAATACAACTTCGCATGGACCACAGTTAGATCTGGAGGCGAAGCAAGTTGCTTGTATCTAAAGTAATGAGTTTATTGACGTCTTCGGCCGCTCTTACAGAACTTAACGGCTTTGGGTAATCTTGATAAGTTATAGTTAGCAGATAACTTTATAACCCTAAAGTTAGTTATCAAAATACAGGAAACATCAATCCTTATATAATTTGTCTAATTACACCAAATGATTTTCACAATTGCTTTCCTATTATACTCTGTTGTGAGTCTAGGCCTTGAGTGGTGCCACGGTTGGATTACTCGACAAAATAGGACAATCTGGCAAGAATTTAAGGGATCTAAGAATAACCTTAAACTTAATATGCAAAATCTACACATGCTAATAATCTAAAACCTTCTTTGTTAGATTAGGTTGTGGTAACTTATTGGAAACGCTACTGCCTAACAATTTGTTGGACGGGAGTTCGAGACCCGCTCAAGCTCGATAGTTTCAAGTAGTATCATCATCCTCGTGAGCAAGGGGACGGGAGTTTGGGGGAATTTATAAATCACCGATTCATTAGCAGCCATTGCCTTGTCCTAGCTTGATGAAGAGGGGGCGTGGACCTCTAAAAACACTGTCCTGTCCTTGCATCTTCCATTCATAAGCGGCCCTCAAAAATGAGTGTGCTCTGTCACACGTCAAAACAACAAAAACATGAGGATATCCACTCGAAATGAAAAATGCCCCCCCCCCCCCCAAAAAAAAAAGTACATTACAAATTTTTCGCCTGCTCTCATTGTTGCTAAGACTAACACTATTCTCTCTCTCTCTCTCTCTCTCTCTCTCTCTCTCTCTCTCTCTCTCTCTCTCTCTCTCTCTCTCTCTCATTATTTCAAGTTTTTCGTAATCTGTATAAAGGAAATATTCGAGCTAAATAAATAGAGTATCCTGAAATTCCACAGTTAACATAATTATTCTGCGATGAAGACTAAAATAAATGAAATATTCAGGTACCACAGCTTATATACTATTTCCATTATTTTTTTTTTAAACAAGGTATGCGATACATTGAGACAATAAATCATATCCAAACTTGGAAAAATACGCTCAAGACTGAAGATAAATAAGCTGATTAAATAATAATTCACAACGTTAACGAACACACATTATATATATATATAGATATATATATATATATATATATATATATATATATATATATATATATGTGTGTGTGTGTGTGTGTATGTTTTAATGCTGTTAGTTTTGATCTTAAATATTTCATTTTAATTGTTCGCTACTTCTCATATCGTTTATCTAATCCTCACTGGCCTATGTTTTCTTGTTGGAGTCCATGTGCTTATAGCATATTGCTTTTCCAACCAGGATTGTACCTTAGCTAGTAATATATATATATATATATATATATATATATATATATATATATATATATATATATATATATATATATATTGAATATATTTGAGAGAAATTTTGAATAAAGATAGGAGGAATGTAGGCCTGAAAATAAATAGGAGTAAAGCTCAGATAATATTCAATGAAAATGCAAGACACCAGCAACAACAAATAAGGGTTACGGACGAACCTCCAGAGATTGTTAGTGAATATAAATTTACGTAAGTTAGGACAGACAGTAACCCACTGACGGGCTGCCAGTATGTGCTTCCCCGGGGCAGGAGACCTACATTAAAAGATGGATAAGCATGAGATGGGGAGCTTTTGGTAAAGGAAATGAGATAATGAAAATTAAAATATAATTTTCTCTAAAAAAGAAAGGTGTTTTCTCAGATGGTCCTAGCTTGGGAATCAGAAACTAAAAGAACTATGGAAATAATAATGATGGGACTAACACGAAGAGACAGAAAAAGAGAAACATGGATACGAGGGCAAACTTAAGCAGAGGATAATCTAAGAAGTAAGAAAAAGAAGTGGACATGGACAGCCCATATAATGAGAATGACAGATAATAGTTGGAGGCTAAGAATAATAGAAAAGGTCCCTAGAGACTGTAAAAGAAGCAGGGAAAGAAAGAGAAGCTGATGGGTTTACGAACCGTATATATGAAGCAAACCGTTCCGTCTAAAACTAATTATATACAATCATTCATTATGCTATAAATATTTTTTTTTTCTAAATGAGAATCTTACATTAGAATTAAATTATTTTCATAGACAATAATCCATATTCTAACTGATGTACTTACACGCAACAACAATCATGGGAGTTTCAAAAGAAATACAGAAATTTCGTTTACACTTGTTCAAGATTAATTTCAACAATTAATAAGCTTTACCATATTCAGCAGCGATGGGAAATATGGATTCGCTTACTTTGAAAGATAAAATCGAATACGCATACACATTAAGTGATTAATAAAGATTAATTAAGAGTTTATAACTCACTCGTTATGTCAGAGGTATATCCAGCTGGTTCCTTTTAAAATGATTTAATTTATTTTTATGTTATTACTCTTCTTAAAATATTCGAATAACTTTTAATAAAACGAGGTTATGAAATATGGAATAAGTTGTGACTGTCATTATCAACTATTGAAACGGAGGGGAGGGGTAGGGGTGTTGATAACAGCGAGCAACACAAATCTATTGCCTGAAAATTAAGTGGGCTTCAGAAAGTAATGTGTAACATCTTCACAGAAACAGTATAGTGCTTGGTGAAAATGTATTTTATTTAATACAACAATTCTAATTCAATACTACTAATCTTAGGAGCAAAGTTTGATATACTGAAATGGTACATTTCGCGTCTGGTTAAAAGCTGGAAATCTATTGGGAGTTGAATATGACGAGCTGAAGTGGTTTACGAGCTACTCCGCTATAAAACTAGTTTGATAAAGCTGTTGATAATTTAAAGTCTTTATAATCACCAGAAAATCAGCGATTAATTCTCAGTTATCATAACCTAGGATATGAATGTCAACTATACAATTCATCATATGCATCCATAATAAATACTTGCTACTTCCCTCATTATTACCACACACAAAGCTTTGCAGAATCCTGCTCTTAAAGATTTAGCGCAACCATGAGTGGATTATTTCGTTTCATGAACAATTACACTTTTTCCACAGACTCTGCCTTGATGTGCAAGCCTTTTCAGTATGACCACATCTCTGCCAATAGAAGAAATTTATCACATTGTATCTGTGCCTGTTAAGTAAATCCCAAGCGCAATATCGTAACAGAGCTTACACTATTTTATAAATGGAAAAAAACGGGTTGATCCATATAAAAAAACGTACGCCGTTGGTTAAGTGTCCTAGAAGCACAATTACTTAGTCAATAACGGCAGAGATACGTTACTTTTAAAACAGTCTCGGAATTGTTCAAGATTTTGTTTTACTAGATTAATTTGGTAGCGAAATTAATGACTAGGGCACGCCCTTCCTTATTTGAAGTTCACTGGTTACTTATTATGGAAAGAAATTATTACAAAACATATGAGATAACTCACGAAAAAGAATAGAAATAAAAATATTTAAAAGCATATACGTATATTAAAGAGAGCATAAACGCGTGTAGGAACAGTAAAAGACGAAACAAAGAATATGCGAAAAATACATTGTGAACACTGAACTATAATTTCCTATACTTACTTGTTTACTTGTTTTGGGTTTAAATCTGCTATAAAAAACATATTCGACAACTCAAGAGACCTATAAATGGAGGAACTGAAGACTTAGGTATTCAATAACAGATGAAGAAAAAAAAATATGAATGGTAGGCCTAGGCCTACAAAAAAATGGCGCCGGCCGGATGTGAGCTAAGAAGAGGGCGTCCAAATCTTAACAAGGTAATAATAAAGATTATTCATTTTCACTATTCGGAACTTAGTACTGATTAAGAAAATTCTAAATTGAGAACAACGTCTCAATAAAGAATAAGAAGGCTACGTACCAAACATGTTCATCATAATTCTGAATATATTGCACATACAGAATATAAAGTACCAGTATGTTTGAGTATTTACAAAAATATGACTATTAGCGTGATAATTATGGTAGTTTCATTCTCATACATTGTGTACGTTGAGGCACTGCATTCAATATATGTGATTTGGTACAATATATTATTATTAGTAGTAGTAGTAGTAGTACCATGCTAAGCTACTACCCTGGTTGTGAGTTACAATAAACTATCTGCTTACGCATCACTCAGTAGCCTACTATCAAATGCCACGAGAACCGTCAAACTTTATGTATACCAAAATCACTCCTCCGTAACTTCACTAATAGTCATAGAATCAAATCAACATAAGTAAACAGAACGTATTATAATTAAAAATATGCCAAATGAACAACACCCATGAAACATTGTTAACGAAATAACTAAACATTTCCAGAAGTAACATTGATTTGTAAAAACAACGCGCACAAGATGGGTGGACTATTAAAGACATTTGATGTCTTAAACTATAATATAACCAATATCACATCAAACCATCATTAAAGTATGTTGGAGAAAATTAAGGTAAAATTGTACGACTTTTTTCTTTTCTTTCCGATAGGTATTTTAATGTCTTAAACTATAATGAAACTCATATCACATCAAACCATCATTAAAGTATGTCAAAGAAAATTAAGTTAATCGACAAAATTGTAGGATTTTTTTCTCGGATATGTATGTTTGGCTTCGACCACTCTCGTTTCATTCTTTTCTTATATTCTATTCAACATCCTAATTTGGCATAAAGGAATTCTTTACGTGCGGGCACCATATTTTACTCTTTGGAAATAAACTAAGTAAAATGATATTACAGCCAACATCCAGCATAAGTCTTTATAAACTGAAACCTAGGCCTACTTATGAAAACGGTTATAAACCACAACTGATCATAGCCACAGTTAACAAACTATGCCTCCATACTTATACACAAATATGTGTAAGCCTACGTTATACATATTGACATGCATCATACATTAGTGAGAACAAATGTGAAAACACATTGTTTACGTGTTTACGAGTAGGCAACATATCAACAGTTCTGAAAATTCAAGTGATATGACTAAGTGTTCAACGCAAAATGTCATGACTTATCATATCAGATAAAGCGTTTAATTTGCAGACAAACCTTTATGTCCAGCTAAAACGTTAATTAACCAAATTAATTAGCAACCAAATGACAAAGCACTCATACCTTAAATTGAGTCGTGTGACGCTACAGCACCATAGGCCTAGGCCTACAGCGTATACAGAGGCAACTATAAAATTTAACTTACCTGTAGCACAAGTAAATCCTGTGGTCAGTCAGAGATGATTTCAGAGTCACGGCAGGTTCTGTAAATCCTTTTCATTATCAATCCAACATCAAATTCGGAATGGAGACCAAACACCTATGCACACACTTTAACAACATTCATCTCGGCGGGCCATTCAACACGACACAACGGGAGGTGGAACGCCCCACTTCTACCTCCTACAACTTCACACAGTCTACTGACAACCATCGTCTCGTTCGAGTCAAGTCGGTAGTCAACGCTAATTGAGCTCAGACCACGTGACCGAGAAAGCTCTTTAACCACAGTGGAAATTTACTGTACGTTGTGAGTTCTTATCTTCTTTTTATTAATGGATTGCCAATAATGAATCGGTAGAACTTCAAAAGTTCAAAGTGGCAGCAAATGTTTTTATGTTGAACAGGCTGACATAAGTCTTTTTATAGTTTAAATGTCATATCTGTTTTGACGTTGTTACTGTTTTTAGAATGATTTATTGTTAATTTGTGATCATCATTTATTTATTTCCTTATTTCCTTTCCTCGCTGGGCTATTTTTCCCTATTGGAGCCCTTGGGGTTATAGTCTCATGCTTTTCCAACTCGGGTTGTAGCTTGGCTAATAATAATAATAATAATAATAATAATAATAATAATAATAATTTCTATGAATTTAAAGTATGGTGATTTGAAGATTTATAGCCCCTTTCAAAAGTCCTATGCAACAAACTATAGTATAGGCCTACTACCACTCATTAACTTGTTTGTTAGGCTTATCGGGCATCGCTGTGGCTCATTGTCAGTTGTCACTAACCTCTGGTGCCTAGCTGAGGTGATAAAAGCATGCTTTTAATGTGATGTTACCAGCTGTACACAGGTCATCCTGATCTTATATATATATATATATATATATATATATATATATATATATATATATATATATATATATATATATATATATATATATATATATATATGATTCCATCGACGCCTACAATTAAAATTATGGTTTATTATTCTAACAAGGTTGAAATTTCTTTGGTTGAAAATGTAGACGTAAACAGAATATATAGAGAAATACATGAAATCTTGCTAGAATAAGTTAATCCAGCATTCGATTGTCTCATGAACAGCTTAAAAGCGCCTGTTACATAGTAACTTGTACCCTTGCAGGTTCTAGTGACCCCTGAAAACATTTTTTTTTCTTCATAAAACCTGTAAACCGGATACTAAAGAATAAAGGGACCAAGTTTGTCAAATAAACGATTGCTGAATGTAATAAAAACTAATTATTTTTTTTTATTATTGAACTATTTTTATCCAAAATCACCCACGGACACCGTCACACCGGCAGCCGGCTCCCCATCCGAGTCGATACCTCAAACAGTGCGGCTGATCTATGACAGGCGTCATATTTACTGTTCTATCGATTAGGTTTTTTCTTTGTTTCTCAATAATTTTATTGTATTATGGCTTCCTAAACATATATTTGTCCGCGCTTTAACTCGTTTATATTTATGATGGTATATAGAGCCAAAATAAGTAGCCAATGAAACTAGATATGGGTTAGCGTTACCATATTCTGTGGAGATTTATTCCTCATGGATTTGACTGTCTAATTTGGTGTACTATTATGGAGCTTCTCAGGCAGGCTAATATTATTATATACTTAAGTAACATGCTACTTTTATGACTATGTAATAATTGATTTCTGAATGAAAGCTCTATTTTCGGTTAATTATGTCCTACTACATTTAATGCTTCAAGTCAGGATGTTAATCAAATATCATCAGTCCAAAATAATGACTTCTTACTGTTTATGAATAAAGTATTTTCAGGTTTCTTTTCTACACAAATCTGTGGTTAATCTTGTCATAATCAAATATCAATTTTCTTCTGCTCATTCAACTTCATGTCCCTCCATATACATAATTGGTCATATCTTTTGTAGATAAAACTGTGTATTCATAAACTCATACAAGTGCTTTGATGTATAACGAGGAATTGACAATTAAGCGGAATGTATATGATAAAGAAATCTTGCAGGTACTATAGGGTACGGGGTTTCCATGTGACAGGACTAGGAAAAAACATTTAAAGTAAGTTAATATGAGACTGCCTTGTAATTATTAACTTTGGCATTGTTTTAAAGGTAAATTTACAGTTCTTATTTTGTACTTTTAACAAGCTATTAAAATATTCCACTGTATCACCTTCAGCACTTCTCTATTCCAACTATAATTACTGGTATCACTAGCTTGCAACCTGCCAGAGATGGCTCTCCTCATGAATCTACTTCGTGCCCTTTGAGTACGGCACCTACCCGAACCTGTTCGTGTTGCTATCCCCGATGTTGATATTTTTCCCATGAAGGACCTGATGACCAAAGTCGATGCCCTTATGGACAGCCACTTCACCACCTACAAGACCTCCATCAACGCCTCCACTCCCGACGAAGTGGACAACTATTCAACATCGACCGAAGCCGACGTGAATGCAGTAGACACAGACACCCACACTGTGACATGCCAGAGCAGGGACAAAAACGCCCACTACCCACATATACCATCCTTCGCTTACGCCCCAACCAACGACCTCTCCAGCCACTTACCGACGCACATCGGCCGCAATTATGCTACAAATTCGGGGCTGCTGCGAAGAAATGTGTGAATGGTTGTCATTGGCCAAAACACATGTAAGTAGGCCCTTACTTGCGGCAGTTTCCTCCCTTCACTAATCTTTTCTTTTTTCATGACGCAAGTATGGGCATGCGATTTTTGTCACTTCCTTCTGCCAAGGCCACTTTCCAGGACACTACATAGTCTATCTAAGTATGCTGACATCCGCCTGGTAGCTGCCAACGGATCTGCGATACCCATCCACAGTTATGAAAACCTCACAGTTTTGTTTGGAAGGACCAATTATATTTGGAAGATTCTCGTTGCTGACATCACATTGCCAATCCTTGGTGCTGATTTCCTCAAACTTCCACCTCCTGGTCGATATACTTCATACTTCTCGACGCCTCTCCAACCCGACCCCTCCAACCTCGCTCTCCACATCAGCACACCAACGGATGCCTATGCCCACCTCCTCACATTATACCCGAAAGTTTTACGTCCAAAACTTTGTCAAACGCTCACGGTTCCAGTGAAAAATGGTACAGTATTTATCATTATATCAAGACGACGGGGCCCCCAGTGTTCGCCAGATTCAGACGTCTGGCACTGGATTGTTTGTCAGCCACTAAACAAACGTTTGCTGAAATGGAGGAAATGGCCCTTTACCAAAAGGCTTCAAGCCCATGGTTGTCACTCTTACACATCGTCCTGAAGAAAGATGGCTCTCTGCATCCGTGGTGATTAAAGGTGCCTAAACATGCAGACACAACCGGATCACTACCTCTCAAACATCGCCAACGTGACTTCCTACTTGCACAAAGCAAAGGTTTTCTCCACGCTCAACCTCCTGAAATTCTATTATTAGGTGCACAAAAACCCAGATGACATTCCCAAGACTGCCATCACCACCCCCTTTGGTACATACAGTACACCTTCAATTACTCCTGTTTTGGCCTTCGTAATGCTGGGGCCACTTTTCAACGTCTTATGGACAGCATCTTAGGGGACCTCCCCCTTCTGTGTATGTTACGTGGACGACATACTTGTGTTCTCTTCTTCCAAAAAGGAACACCTCCATCATCTACGCATTGTGCTCGCCTACAACAGAACGGCCTTATAGTCCACTGAGAACATTGTACCTTTGGCTTCAACGAAGTATCGTTCTTAAGGCACCGCATCACTCCTGAAAGAATCTACTTTGGCTTCAACGAAGTATCGTTCTTAAGGCACCGCATCACTCCTGAAAGAATCTACCCCCTCCCTGAGAAGGTAGGAGCCATTCACAACTTCTCCCCGCCCTCTACCGTCAAAGCACTGCAAGAATTCTTGACCATGATCAAATAATTGTCACTTTCCTGCCAGCCATAGCCACCACTCTTGCCCCCATCTACGCCTCCCTCAAGGGAAAGTCAAAAGACCTGAAGTGAGCTTCCCTTCAAGAATGCCCTTTCAACCGCCGGTGCTTTTACTTTTCCAATGCCACGTGCACCTCTCCTTCTCTACACCGATGCCACCAACGTCTCTATTGGGGCAGTCTTTGAGCAGGTGGTTAACGGCTCGCCCAGGCCATTACCCTTCTTCAGTGGAAAAACTGTCCAAGGCGGAATCCGGCTACTCTACCTTTGACTGCAAATTGCTGGCGGTGCACTTGGCTGGCCGTCACTTTCGCCACTTCTTGAAAGGTACGCCCTTCGTCATTCACACGGACGACACGCCACCACTCGTCATCCGACGCCTGGTCCGCCCGCCAACGCCAACATCTCTTTGCTGTGGCTAAACGCTACTATACCCTACTACTATATTCATTTAATTTCTCACACTCAGATGCCTCTCTCATATACATTGTCTTATATACTCTCTCACTAGCATCAGTACTAAATTCCTTCTTCATTTGAATACAACAAATCCAGTTCTAGTGTTACACTCTTGTCCCTAATTACATATTTCTTACCATTGTTCCTAACCACTTTCACCCATTCATGATCATTCTCATTCTGACCTTTTACTTTTCTTTCTTAATATCAGTCTTATCTTTCCTCAACTCTCTTTTCATCTTTACTATGCTTAATTCCTCGATCTTCTTTATATCACTAGCATCGCTACTAAATTCCTTCTTCATTTGAATACAACTTTACACTTGCAATCTTGTCCTTAACTATATACTTCTTACAATTGTTCCTAACCACTTTCACCCATTCATGATCAATCTCATTCATCCTGACCTTTTTCTTTTCTTTCTTAACATCAATCTTACTTTTCCTCTCACTTTTCTTCTCCTTTTTACTATGATTAATACCTTAACCTTCTTAACTATCATTAATATTTTCTTCTCCTATCACTTATCCTAGTCTTTTCTTTCACTTCAAACTCATCACTCCAAGCAGATGGAACTCCTTCAACTACACCCTCACTCATGAACTCTTTTCATCTTCATTAGTTGCCCCATCATAAAAACCATTCATTAGTCCACCCACTCTCATCCTTACCTCTACAACCTCTTCTATCTTAGAACAATTCCCTTCAATTCCCTGTTCCTTTTGCATCTGGTTTTCACCTTTCAACTTCTAATTCTCTACTGACTTCTCCATTGTTCCCTACTCGACCACGATTCCTCCTTTAATTCCTTCACTTGCTACTCCAGTTTTCATTAATTCTAATTCTAAATACTAAATCATCACTTCCTTCAGTCCAACAGTCCAGTTCTTTCCCCCTCGACAGTCCCTGTTCAGGTGCCAAAATAATTTGGTGGGATACATAAAACAAATCTCACATTCTTGAATCCTACTTATTGACAATAATCTCTGCAAAACAAACTTTCTACCTTCATAATCTTATAAGAAGACTCTTGTACAGGAAGGATATTTAAACTTACTAATGACCTGAAATTTTCATATCCTAAAACTAAATTTAAATAACATACGATTCATAAAAACCTGAAAAATAACAACATACGAAAACCATGATCCAAACTAGACTTGAAACTAAAGCAAACAAAAAAACAGTACATATAAGGTAATACCACAGGATAAGAAATTAATTCGTTATGGAGTGGCTTTCGTAACATGATTTTTTCGTATCATGAGTCACGTTTTACATGTAAAGCACCTAATTCGTTTCAAGCCCCCCCAAACCCAACATTAAGTTTTATAATTTAGGTAAAAACAATGAAATAGAGCCAAATACATCTGAATCATTCAATATACCTAACCTATCCGTTAATACCCGTAAAGTAGATAATTGAACACAGTGCAATAATAAATGAAAAATAATGATACTTAAGTGTGGAGACTTACTTTTCATCAAGTAGGGCGATGTCCAAAAGCAAAAGTGGTGGCAGAAAACTTTAAAAAACTGCATAAAATATTAACACTTTAACTTTACAAAACACATTAACAAATTGCAGAAAACATTCACGCCTAAGTTTATGAAACACTTAAAATGAAATTTCTTATTTTTTTGCACTTTCTAATTTTTCATCAATTTTTTCTTCACTTCCACTTCTCCGGGTTTTTTCAGATCACTTTGACCTTCACTTTAGTTTACTAATGGCCTCTTTGAAAAATAAAAATCCAAGGAAGCTTGTTTTGGCCTACAGTACTTTTAAAAGGTTCCTGAAATCACTCAGGCACGAAGACAACCAGTGTGAACTTTTTTGGGCTGTTTCTTTTCTATGAAACTTATTACTTTATGATACGAAGATAGCATCTCCTTAATTTCTGCCATTGGTTAACAAAGGCTTTGGTCGGTTTCATCTCCGAGCTGGAAGCCTCCCCATGCCATATCACCAAATGAAACACCAGGCCGTCTTCTGAAATTTTTAAACCATCAGTGTGAAGCTTTGAACTCTGGGGGTGCCTGCTGGGATATCCCTTCTCCAGCATCATTTTCGTCCTGAGCATGCACGAGATCACCGAAAATAGAGCTGGCCTTGTGGCAAATTACCATCTCGGTGATCGTGTCTCCAGGGATTTCCTTGAGCTTAACCCAGAGGAGAAGAAGTCCCTTCATTTCATCATGGATGTGGCTCCTCTTACTAGAAAGGACAGTCACATCATTATTATTATTATTATTATGACTTGCTAAGCTACAACCCTAGTTAGAAAAGCAGGATGCTATAAGCCAAGGGGCCCCATGGAAAATAGCCCAGTGATGAAAGAAAACAAGGAAAAATAAAATTTTTTAAGAACAGTAACATTAAAATAAATATTTCCTATATAAACTATAAAAATTTTAACAAAACAAGAAGAGAAAATAGATAGAATGCAGTGTACGAGTGTACCCTCAAGCAGGAGAACTCTCAGGTGTTGTTGCTCTGATGGCTGTCTTTTGCTTAAGGAGGGTGCCTATTATCGATGGATTTTGGTAATACTCCTTAGGAATCACACTCAACCACATACCACCATCATACTTCTTGATTATCTTCAGCTTCATCACCATAGAAAGCATCCTCTTCTTACTTCCTTGAACATCAGCAACATTTGAGACCCATGGCTATAGAATTAGGGGTTGAATACAGCAACATGAAAACTATAAGTACGAAATCGAAATCACCAACACGAATTCAATCTGAACGATAGCGAATGCCGAAAAAAAAATGGTCGAGGCATGCTGGCAGATGCATGATGATGAAGAAGCAGACCAATAGGAGAGCAGGGATACCTGCAGGGTAGGGAGATGACCAATGGGAGAGCAGTACGATGGTGGAGTGTATAAAGTTGAACAAAAATGGGGTGGACAAATTCTAAAATTCTTGGTAGGCGTGCAAATTTTTTTTTTTTTTGTAATAAGAGGCGATAAAATCTTCCTATGTCATTTTGTAAAATTAGTTTTTCGTAAACAGAAACTTTTGTATCTAGAGGTTTCACTAAATCATAAAATGTCTATAATCAGCACCATGCCACAGTTCCGTAAGACAACGGTAATACTCTAGTCCATTTTCGGAGTATCCAATATCAAATTCTGTCTCTGGGCCCATTTCTCATCATCATCCTTATAATCAATCAAGAATAAGTAAATTCCTTTTCCAGGACAGGTCATCAGCAATCACATCGCCATCCTCTAACCACAGTATAATGAAAAAAAAAAATGACTAGTAATAACTAATTCTATCATTCACAACAACACCAAGCAAAGTCAAAATAATACATACTGACAATAAGATAAAACACTTCTAAAAATTATGGTAAAATGGAGTTTTTATGATAAAACAAAGTTTTATGAATACTTACCTGGCAGTTATATATATATATATATATATATATATATATATATATATATATATATATATATATATATATATATACATATATATATATATATAGATATATATATATATATATATATATATATATATATATATATATATATATATATATATAGCTGAGAATATATATATAACTGCCAGGTAAGTACTATTCATAAAAATGGAGTTTTTATGATAAAACAAAGTTTTATGAATACTTACCTGGCAGTTATATATATATTCTCAGCTATATATATATAACTGCCAGGTAAGTACTATTCATAAAATCAAAGTATTCAAAATAACATCATCTACAGCAGTCAGAATAAAAAAAAAACACACTCAACTACCTAATATAAATAAGTAAACAACAAGCCTTCAATAATTCCAAGTCTTACTCGCTACAAACAATCATTACACTTAGTACATCTTTCTCCCTCTGGTTCTCCCTCTCTCGTGATCTGAAAGATTTGGCAAAAAAAAGCAAAACTCAAATGTTACAAAATAATTAACCCTTTTACCCCCAGGCTATTTGGAATTTTCCAACCCTTAACCCCACAGGGTTATTTTATTTCAAGCACATTTTGCAGTATATTTTGTTTAAATTGCTCTAACAGCCTTAATTTTTGTCATAAAGAGGTCAGGTTGGTCTCATTCTCTTGGAAAATGCCTGAAGTTTCTCCAAATATTATCAAAAATATAAAAAAAAAGATGTAAATAGCAGTTTTTTGCAAGGACGTACCGGTATGTCCATAGGGGTAAAGGGATGAGTTTTGTGAAACGTACCAGTACGTCCTTTGGGGGTAAAAGGGTTAAATGGACATGATTAATCACTGCTACATAGAGACTGGGAAGGCAAGTGCAGGTGCTTTTCCTTCACTGAAGTCAAGGATTTTCTGGCCGGTGGCGAACTCTTCCAACAGATGAGGGGCATTCCTCTACAGCAGCATGAAAGGACACTTCAGAGGGATCACTGCAAAGTCATGCAACCTGCAGAAGCTAAAATGTTGACGAGGACCAACATCGGTTTTACTCGCATATAAGCATCACCTTTGGTGTCCTAGGGCTTTTCAGGAAAAAGCAAAATCCCTGCACAGGAAACCACCATCATCAATGAGCAACCTAACACACAAACAATCTGAAAGGATAACAAATAAAAGCATATTTCTTTGCTTGTAGAGACTTCACATGAAGGATGGAGACCAACTCTAGATCTTTTACATCCTTCAGGGATCTAGTTGTATATATAAAGGCAGGGAGACTAGGTCACTCCACCAGTGGTCAAAGTTAAAGTGAAGGTAGATCCATCTGTTGGGTAGACGAGGCCTACCTATCATCCAATAGGCAACCATGTTAACTTCGTTGAAAAGCTTAATGACCATTCCAGCTTTGCAGAAGTCATGCCCCTACTAAGGGTCTCAGGCTTGTATTATGTGAAGGAACAAATTATAAAAAACCTTCAAAAGAATAAACACACCAGCTAACTATCTTAACTTAACCCTTTTACCCCCAGGGCTCTTTGGAAATTTCCAACCCTTAACCCCCAGGGGGTTATTTTTTTCCCAGCACATTTTGCAGTATATTTTTTTTAAATTGCTCTAACAGCCTTAATTTTTGTCATAGAGAGGTCAGGTTGGTCTCATTCTCTTAGAAAATGCCTGAATTTTCTCAAAAAATTATCAAAATTATGAAAAAAAAATTTGTTATCGCATTTTTTGCAAGGACGTACCGGTACGTCCATGGGGGTAAAGGGATGGGTTTTGTGAAACGTACCAGTACGTCCTTTGGGGGTAAAAGGGTTAACTTAAAAGATAGTCAAAACTTCACCACGCAAGAAAGTGAGTATACCCATCCTCACTATCTTCATTGACATACTAAAAAGCAATATTACAGCTCTAATGAATGGTCGTCAGCGTAAAATACATTAAAATAAGTAATCAACTTGTAAAATAATAATACTACATCTCAATTACTATGAATCTGAAACACAGCACTGTACTGTACACCTGAACGCTGTAAACGTCATGACTCACACATACATGTTCCATGGGCGAATACTATGACTTATTTGGTAGCCTACAGTCATATAATATAAAGGATAAAATTAAAGGCTATTTCAGAGTTTAAAAGATTTCATTATAAACATACATAATGGATTTAATCTTTACATCTCTGAATTTCGTGCATTTTTTATAACCTGAAATCTTATCTGATTCCAAGATAATAACTTAGTTACCAATTGTCTAACACTTGTTGAAACAATACAGTATGTCCAAAATTATCAGAAAAATTATTCTCAAGAAGGATTTTACTCTTGGTCCATATTCGTCAGATACAGCTTTTACCATTCATTCAGATTCTGCATGTTTTCATTAAAAGTTCTGAACTGCTGCATAAACATCCTCTCTTTAGACAGAGTACTCCTCTCATGCAATCAAGTTACCACTTGAAAAAATTTGATTTTCATTTCCTTTATCAAAATCCAATATAAATCTAGAAACTGTATTTTTCTCTTTATGAAGTTAACTTACTTTTCATAGGTAATTTAATGAGATATTACATTTTACCATTGGATAATCATTTCAAACTAGATGTATTTTTTTCTATTTTCTTTTATGCCACGGGGCATTTTTATTTTCTCTTTACAATCCTTATTCATTTTCTTTTTAAGAGAGTTCAATTTTGAATTTCTTAGTGAGAAATGACATCATTTAAATTTTTAACTTTTTTTTTTCTTTTTTTTATTTCTTTTCTTAGTACTAACTTGACACTGATTGGCAACAAAACCATCAGAATTCTTTCTCTTTTTGCATTTCTTATTCACTTTTTTTTTTAGTTTTGTTTTTCTTGATTTATTCTTTTTTGTTTTGTTTTTTATTTTGGTATCACCTATATGACTTTCCTCTTCTTTCATTTTCTTCTTTTTCTTAACTGAAACAGAATTATGACAAGAATCATCAGGATTCAACTGTGAAAAGGTTATCTTTATTCCAGATAAAACTACCTCAGCATTATTCTCCCATGCCAAACCTTTGGATCCATTTCCAATTATTTCTCTATTGCTCTTAGCTTTTTTGTCCTTAGTGATGTTATTATCATTCCCAATAATTTTTCCTATCTTTTTCTGAGCAGACATATCCACCATCTTTGTTTCAGGTGAATCCAAAAATGAGACCTTACAACCACTGTCATATAATAAAGAGGACTTGTTTTTGCTTCCATCTAACACATTACTGATGCCTCCAGGGGTAAACAATTTCTTCTTACCTAGTTTCGATTTACACCTACTAGCAAATACTGGAGTTTCACTTTTAATGGGGTCACTTTTTAGTAGAGAAAAATCCTTTGACTTTAGCCTCTTAGCTTGACGTTCTTCTTGTGGGGTTAATTTGTTCTCAAACACCGTTTTTGTCCCAACAGTGCAGGATTTCTTTGTTGTAAATACTGGACTTTCGCTTTCAATGGGGTTACTTTTTGCCAGTGAAAAATCCTTTGTCTTCAGCCTCTTTGTTTGATGTGCTTCTTGCGGGGAAAATGCTTTTTCAAAAACCCTTTTTGTCCCAACAGTGTAGGAGATTTTTGAAATATCATTATCATCTAGATCCATATGTACCTGTGATCCCACTTCCTCATTTAAGTTTTCCAATTTCCTCTTAGTATTCTCTTCACCTTTCAATACAGTACTAGAACTTTTCTTTGATACAGATGTCCCAACAGTGCAGGAGATTTTTGAAATATCATTATCATCTAGATCCATATGTACCTGTGATTCCACTTCCTCATTCAAGTTTTCCAATTTCCTCTTAATATTCTCTTCACCTTTCAATACAGTACTAGAACTTTTCTTTGATACAGATGCACTTTCAACTGGGGTACTGCAGAACAGGTGAGTTTTAGTGAATTTCATATTATTTTTCTTAACAGCAACATTATCAGGATATGCATCACCTAAGAGGTGTTGATTTTTACAGGAAGGGTTTTCCTCTACTTCAGAATATGGATCACTATAATCACTAATTACATCACCTACTGACGAGTCTAGCGTATGCACTTCATTAACAATCCTTCCGACACCACCATCACTTTTAATATACCTTGGTATACATATGAAATCATCAAAGGAATCTTCGTCCTCTTTTTCTTGCTTAATTTTGATGCCAGAATCCACTTTTGAATTTTCTTCAACATAATTTACTGATGTTTGAAAATTTTCACACTCAATATTTTTTTTAATACTTTCTTGAGAAAGGGATCTTTTCCCATTTTCCCTATCTTTTTCTGGTTCAACATTACCTAATTTTCTACTTATTTCACAACTATTTTCTATAGCAATCTGGGTGCTTTCACATTTTTTGTTGGTAAATCTTTCCAAACTCTTAGATGCTTTCTTCTTTTCCTTTTTTGAAGAAAACTTTTCATTTTTCAACACAGGGCTTTGGCCTTCAAAATCACTAACAGGATCACAGATAGTTTTTGTATAGTTTTCTTTTTCATCAGACTTTTCCAATACACACTGTGACTCAAACACAGGGAATGGCAAATCATCTAAATCATAGGCTGACGTTTCTTGTTGTTTTTTCAAAGAACTTTTAGACTTCTTATTTTTCCTTTTTGAGGAACTGCTATATTCATAAAATTTATCTAAAATCTTCTCAAATGGCTTCTTCTCGTCAACCTCTTTCTTATCTTCAAATGTAGTTTGTAACTCGAATTTACTTTGACCCATACATTTAGCAGAATCAAGTGCCTGTTCATTGTTTCTTTTACCCGAGAATTTCAACTCGTCTTCATCTTTCAATACAGTTTGCGATTCAAAATTGGGAAAAGGTAAATCATCTACTTCACACGATAATAATTCTTTATATATATTCAGCAAACCCTTATAAGTATTTTTCTTTTTCTTTTTACTTTGACTCTTACTCTCGTCAGATTTGAGCCTATAACCTTTAGGGGTTTTATCGAATAATTCTTCTTCAACAGAGTTTTCTAATTTGGCTTGTGAATCAAAGTCTGGGAATGGTAAATCATCCCCTTCATAGGATGAAGTATTCAGGTGTTTTTTTGTAGAACTTAGATGATTTTTCTTCTGTTTCTTACCACTAGTTGAATATTTACCAGACTTAAGTATACATTCCTTGGGTGTTTTATCTGACACTTTTAACTTTGCACACTCTCCCAATATAGTTTGTGATTCAAACTCTCCAATTGTTAACTCGCCTACTTCATAGGCTATTGACTTTCTATATTTTTTCAATGAATTTTTTGGTGTGACATCTTTTTTATTATGACTCTTTTGACTTTTAATAGGCAGTAAAGAAATGTTTTGTGAACTATTCTGTTTACTATTCCCACAACTTACATCTTTCTCTTTAGGTCCAGAATAAATTTCTTTGCACTCAGTCCCAACAGCATTCAATTTATTATTTTCATTTGCTTGACCGACCAAAGTATTAGCTTCTGAGCATTCATTATAATTCTGGTTTGAAAGGCCATCATTATCTTCCTCAGTAATTTGTGAGGGAAAAACTGGGAATGGGAGGTCATCTATTTCATACCCTGAAATCCTTTTAAATTTCTTTAATGAAGATTTAGGTGTCTTTGACTTTTCAGTTTTATCTATATCAGATTTTTTGCTTTTGAACACTGGACTGCTTTGTGACACTGCATTTCTTTTTTCTTTGCCCTTTGCATGAACTATTTTATTCTCAACACTTTCATTCTCTCTTTGTCTCTCTTTATTGCAACTGGTGTTTACATCAACAGGAACTCTTGATCCAATACCTAGAAAAGACTTTTTCTTTTTAAATAGACAATTTTCTTCTACCAAAACTTTATCTTTGTTAATAGAAAAATAATCATTTTCAAACTTCTCGTCATCATTTATATCTTGTGAGGGGAATTCTGGGAAAGGTAAATCATCCAGAGCATAGGCTGAGATTCTCCTGCGCTTTGCTGAAGAACTTTCAGGAATATCTAATTTTTTCTTCCTTTTACTCTTACAGCTTTCATTTGTTAAAGATGACTGATTCTGAACCAGGTTATTTTGTCCATTACTGAGACTACCTCTATCTTTGTCTGTTAGTCTAAAATGCTTTAAAGAGCTCTCAGTCTTATTTCCACTGGTCTTCAGCATCTCACAATCTGTGTTTTTGGTGTCATCGTTGTTCCTGCTTTTCATTTTGGAAGAATAGGGGGGAACACTTTGATCCTCTACTTCATAGGTTGAAAGATTATTGGATATTTTGAATGAATTTGACTTTCTACTCTTAGTTTTATCTGGAGACTCAGCACAGATTTCATCATCATCTCTTAATTCAGTTTTAACTTTAACAGTGGACATCAGTTCGTCAATGGGCAAAGACTGGCCAGGCAATTTATGATTAAGTGATATCCCACAGGTTTTCTTTCCTTCAGACTTGGAGATAGAATTTTGTTTTTTACGTTTTACAATTTTATGTTTACTTTCATCCATGAAATCGTTCATATCAACAAACTGAAATAAGGGTTCAACATCAGTTAATATACTAGATTCATCAACAAATGACTTTATGTCTTCCGGGGGATTTGCTAAATCTTGATGGCACGACTTATTTAATCCAGAGGTTCTCCATCTCTCACTTCTTTTTTCAGGTCTTTCAGCTCTAACATTAAAAGTTGCATTGCCAATATCCATGTCAGTTTCACTATCAGAATTATCCACTGCTATATCTAACAAGTCTTTCTCTGTCTTTGAAAATGATTTGCTTATTTTTTTGGAACTAAATGTAAGGTCAGTAGGCTGGCTTGGTGGGATTACACTTTCCATATCACTTAAATTACTATCCGACGAGGAATGTTGCTCATTATAATTTTTTTTCTGGCTAATTACAGAGTTATGATCAAATAATTCGGGAATATAATTTCTATGATCAGGACCCCATTTCTTATTTTCCTCTTTCTCAAGTAATGGATCCTTTTGACCACATGGTATTTCATCCCCAATATCTGAAAATGGATCCCTTTGACCACATGGTATTTCATCACCAAAATCTGAAAATGAGTCCTGATAAAGGTCGATTGATGCAGAGGACTTGCACATTTCACGTTCTTTTGATAATGGAATTTTATGAGAGCTATCTAATACTTGGGTACTTGTTACAAAATCAGCACTATTGAAATCAAAATCGCTGCCATTTACAGATTTTTCAATACCAAGAGAAACAGAATTTTTACTAAAATTACACTTCAATGATTTGCCATGCATCCTCATATTGTTACTGTCACTGTTTTGGATTTTTACATTATCAAACACACCTTCCTTGCCGTACAGGGACCTGAAAAATAACAAGAACCATTTTGAGGACTTACAATTTTTATAGCATTAAATTATGATAGATTAGTACAGAAATAAGAAATGCAAATATCATTACATACCTTGGAACTGTATACTGTATAAATGCTACATAAATATGCTCTTGAAATGGTGAACATTATTGAAGAGACAACAATAGATATAAGCTATGAAAATTGCATGAGAAAGACCAAGTTAGAACAACAAAAGAACTTGCCTGAGTTTTTGTATCTCAAAACAATTAAAATAAATGACTGACTAATATACTGTATTATTACCATCAACATTGTCAGTGTAATACAATGTGACATACTGTACTTGAAGGGTTACATTCTTGATGCTTAAAGGGAACCCCCAAAAAGATACTGTATGTTTCTTATACTTTATGTGCTAAAAATAGAAGAAACCGCAAAGATAACTTATGATATATTGTACTTCAGTTCCATGTCACGTGATGGCGACCAAGTTGCAACAAAACGGCTAAAATTTTCCTTTATTCTCTTTCCAAAGTTGCTTTTGCAAAAAAATATAATTATTTTTATTTCTTTACTCACTTGATACAGTAGAATATCAGTACTGGAACGTCTCAAGGCTCAAACAAATCAGTTTTTTACTAAAAAGTTAGAGTGAAAAATCCATTCTCGAAAAATAATCGGTACTCGACCAGTAAGAGTAAAAATAATTTTTGTTATCAATATAATAAAATTGTGAGAATCTCAAAACTGTAGCTCAAAAGTAATATCCAAGCCCGCCGATACCCTTAACCCTTTTACCCTCAGGGCTATTTGGAACTTTCCAACCCTTAACCCCCAGGGGTTATTTTATTTTCAAGCATATTTTGCAGTATATTTTTTTAAAATTGCTCTAACAGCCTAATTTTTGTCATAGAGGTCAGGTTGGTCTCATTCTCTTGGGAAATGCCTGAAGTTTCTCCAAAAATTATAAAAAATATGCAAAAAAAAAAAAAATGTAAATAACAATTTCTTGCAAGGACGTACCAGTACGTCCATGGGGGTAAAGGGATGAGTTTTGTGAAACATACCAGTACGTCCTTTGGGGGTAAAAGGGTTAAGGGAAATACCTTCCCTTTCAAGTCTTTCATTAGATGTGAATCTAAATTTTCCTGAGCCACTGTGATCAAACTTCAAATTATGAATATCGCATTTTGGTCATGGGGCAATTAGGAACACTACACCCACAAAACAAATTAGAGACACTACTTTAATACCTCAATGGCTCTTACAAAACCATAAAAACCCATTTTCTGATGAAATGCTTTCGTCCATTTTCAGAGAGGAATGTGAGAAACTGAAGCAAATTCTTAGGGGTTTAAAATAACAAATTTGGAAGTAATTTGTATTTTTCCTAGCATACAAACCTGAAGCTATCTATACGGGTATCACTTTTCAGCGTAGCTGAAAGACAAGCCGTGATAATATTTAGTGAAGGATAACTACCCCTATCCGCTAGTTAGTGGGTGGGGGTGGGGTAGACTGGCTACCCCGCTCACTCACACCTCTCGGCTGAGTAACCACTTTTCTTTATGGCAGGACTTCTCGAGGGACAGGGTGGCACGCCAATTTGTATAAATAGCTTTGGGTTTGTATGCTAGGAAAAATATAGTCGTTCAAGACGCATCTTCGGGCTTCTACAGTTGCCTCTTCCTGGTGGTGAAGGCAACATGAGGCTGGAGACCGGTCATCGACCTCTCTCCGCTGAACAAGTTTGGTCGTCAAACAAAGTTCAGGATGGAAACAGTAAGGCCTGTGCTGTCTTCTGTCAGATAGGGAGACTTCTAGCTTTTGGTACACCTCAAGGACATGTGTAATTCAATCATTTTATTTTGCAAACACTATCATAAAGGTTGTCTTCAATTTCATAGAAGAAAAATTTTCAGGACATCAGAATTTGGATGTAAGTTTAGATTATCTAACTTCCTTAGATAAAACTTTGTCAGATGGAACCTATGAAGTGTTATCAGCCTTTGTGTATTTATTGATTAAGTGATGAAAAAAGGTATGTAGATCTATGGTAGGTTCAGTATGAGAGACACAATAAAGGAAATTAATTTCTATTATTTTGGCAGGTAACATTGATAAGAGTACTGTAGTTGCTCAAGTAGAGAACAAAACTCAAACCAATGACCTGATGTCAGTTTTTAGAAATACAGTACTTCCACTTACACATCAGATTTCTCAAACTCAAGATGTACCAACAAGGAGGCCCTTTCATTGGAGATAACATAACAGAATTCAGTTACAGTAAACCTTCCAGAAGGATTACTAACTGAACTCGAAAACCTTATCATAGAACAGTATAATGATCATTTCCATACAATTCCCGTCGAGAGAAAACCGTACCACTTCTTCCCCTTTTGTAAAACAGTACAGTCCGACCCGTTGGTGTTGGCTGTGGTAAAAATACAACAACGCCTATTGTAGAATCTGCAGAGGATATTGCTTCAATAACACTTTCTACTTTTTTACCCACAAACTGGTTTTTTAGTCAACCAGCTTAAAATCCAGCATTTAAAGATTTTCAATTATTAGGAGCAATGATGGGCTCAAGACAGGAAACTAAATTGAAGTCTAGAACAAGATTAGGTAACTGATTAGTCTTATACAGTTGGATCTTATTTTGAGGTACAGAAGGCTTTGAAGCCTAAACAAGAACAAGAATTATTGGCCTTTCATTGTATATAATACTGTATATGGATTCTAGCCACAACAAAGTTGGAGAAATGAGAGATATAAATAATCTTGGAAGTACTGTAGCTGACTTTGTTCACTTGGAGGAATATGCAGCAACAGAACTTACCTTAAGAAAGTTAATGGATTTTTTTCAGCAATAAGGTTCAGTACAGTTTGAAAAAGAGATTTTTCACTACATTCAAAGTCTTTGTGTTTTGTTCATCCTCACTTTTCTGTACAGAATGATGCAGTGAGACATTACTTACTGACTTCTTGTCTGCCTACAGCTGGGTATGAGAGCAGCTGTGCATTTATTTAAGGGTCTTGTTTCAGAATTAGAAATACTAGAGCCTACATTTACCATGCTAGAGTTAACAAATGATGAGCAAGTGGCTGAGCTTGCATGCAAATGAACGAAGAACAGTGCCATCCGAAATCCAAAACATGATACAAACTATCAACTTTAGCTGGAATTCTACAAAATTAAGTTCAAAGGGAATCAAATTATATGGATGTAGTGCCCAGACTACCCATTCAGTCTTCTGCTTTGCAATCTATAGCTTTTGAGACTCATCACTATCAAAACTTGGTTGGTTTAGTGTTATGTTAGATAAGGATGCTGGCACGTCATCATCATCATCATCATCATCACAGCTATAAGCAACTAGTCTAGTCTTTTCTGGATATCTCCAGAACTAAACGATTGTTTCCTTTTGTGCTTTCAACTTTTAATTTAAATGGCAATCATTGAAACATAATTTTCCATGAAAGGAACAGTGAGGCAATCACACTCTTCATAACGGTTACAGTGCTAACTTGAAATAAAGTATAATTTGTTCCTGGACCAAACTTGTAAGTCAATTCAATCTTTATCATACAGTATATCATAACTGACGAAAAATTAATTCGTTCCAGCCCTCTAAAACTACTGAAATGGAAAATCATGATTTTAATTGCTATACTGTATAGACATACTGTACAAACACTGACAATGTTATAATAAATGATTACTATATGAAATAAAATGTAGTTTTATTACGATTTCTTACATTTGAGACAGATGATAGCGGCTAACGGCGGTGTGTGCAGAGGAGGGAGGGAAGAGGGTAAGGAGAGAGAGTTAGACAGTACCCTATTAATATTGTTGCTTACACATAGCGTAAAATTTAAACTTAAAATTAACATAACTGAATTTAGCCTAACTTTCTCTTAAACTTTTTATTCGTTCCTACTTTTTACTTTTTTTTTATTGTTGATGTACTCCGCTCGTAAAATAGTGTCTACTCACTAATGCGGACAATCCACTCAGGTTTCTCTATATTTCATGCTTCATCTCCATCATCATCATGAGTTTTTTTCTCCCTGCCAACCTTAACACTCGCTTCTTAGGACCCTCACTTGTTACAAAGAATGTTCACAAATACAGCGTAAATCACGTAAATAATGCAAACACCACGAGAGATGTATACAGACGATGACGACCACGTGAACGGAGCGAGTGATGCAGGTTTGGAGCACTCCCAAGCGCTCGGCCATCTAGCGTTTGTGTTTGTAAGCATTCTTGTATCTCAATCCAAAATTTTACTCGAAGGATAGCTCGCATCTTGGAATGCTCATTTGTTGAAGAGCTTGTAGGTCGAGGTATTACTGTATTTAAATCAAAGCACTGTCTCTAACACAAGACACAGAGAATGGAGATCATGATCGCCCAGAAGCAATTTCCTTGAGTAATCCATGAAATAATTGCTAACAACTCCAGAGAAAGACATAACAAAATGTCAAACTGATGCGACAGAGACTAAATTAGCAAAGATCCTCTGATGCGTTACTGCTTTGCTTCTTGCCAATAAACGCTAGATTATTTCATTACTTTACTAGAGGTATGTCTATTGAAAGAAAAATGAATGGAAATTTTCTTTCATTTTTAGGAATATGTTGATAAACCGAGAAGCAATAACATGTTTTTGTTAAATAACATTTCTTGGGTTCAAGCCATGATGTCCTGATGGAAGCATACCACAGAATTAATGTATCTGTGGATTTTCATCAGTGCCATAACCTTGGGACAATATTTCTACGGCCAAAAGGGCCAATTGAGACAAATGACGTTACCGTTATCCGTCATTATCACTAAGCATAACAATGTTAGTGCTTCCAGCTAAACAGATATGTCCTATATAAACTATCAACGTCAAAAACAGATATTTCATATATACAGTAACGGATTTTGAGCGAAGCGAGGGGTCTGTTTTTGGGTGGGATTGCCGTGACGTCCTGATGGAAGGTTCCTTTAGTAGCTTCCCAAGTGTATATATGACAACAGTGATATTCCCATAGAATCAAACCAAAGGTTTCACAGAATTCTAAATTCTGGCGCGAGTACCCTTAAGATTACTCTCAAGGGTATCGTATATAATCAGGGGACGTAGTCTTGACACGCCACATGGCAATCTGCACCCCGAACAGCCTTTACGATTCGAGGGGGATACGTGGTAGAATTAGAAGGGTAGACGCAATAGAGGTTACCCTGGTTCCCCTACTACTATCGTAACACAACCACGCCAACTCCCTCTGGTGGTCATTCCTTGTAGCGTTGAGCATGGTGCTACAGATACAGTAGTTCAGCGAGGGAAACCGTGAAGATCTTTTCATAGAAAGTAAGGGTGGGTCCATTAGGACGTCATGGCCGTCTCGCCCAAGAATAGATTTTTCGCTTCGCTCAAAATCGGTTTACTTGTATATTAAAAGCTACATGTTTCTAGATATACGCTATAATTTCTCAAGATAAATATTGATTTGTTCTTAAAAATGTCCCATCAAAAGTAGAATTTAGGGTTTACTTGCATGGGAGAATTTTTTAGTCTTTTTAAGCAGTGTTCACAGTTTGCTGCAACTTGGAATACCTCTACATTACATCTCAGTAAACAATTATATAAATTATCTTTATAAACAGACTGGAAAATTATACACACACCTCTTAACAGAGCTGTAGATGAAAAAAAAAGTCAGTCTTAAGAGACCTGTAGATAAAAAAAGTGGGTGAGGTCCAGAAACCATATTGCATTGTGACATTGACCTCCTTCTATTTCTTAAACAAAAGCCTGTAAATACTGAGAGCATTGAAACCAAGAATGTGGGCATAAATATGACCAATTAAATTTTTATAAAAACAAACAACAATTACTTTAGTTGGAAAAGCCATACCTCTGAGAATTTTTGTAAGCTGTAAAATTTTCAAGAAATGAATCCACATGTTTTCCTGAAAAATTCTTTGCATTCTCCAAGTCTTCCACTAACACCCGGAAACCATAATCTACAAAAGCCTTCTCCATATGAGCTGTATACGCCTTATCTGAAACAAATACAATTCAAAGTACAAAAATGAATAAAGCATTCCATATAAATCTTAATACTGTACCCATATACTAAACCCTAATTAGAACTGGTATACTGTATATTAAACATGAATTGACTAAAGAAGACACATCAAACCAAACTATGCCCAGAGAAAATTACCTCACCTTACAAAAGGATAGGCATAATATCCATAATACGAGCGAAACATATATAAAACCAAACACTTCCAAACATATAGCAAGTAGATGAAAGAAAATTCATAAAAATTGTAATAAAAGCATGGGACTTACTTGCCAAATCTATCCAACTGGCAATTTAAAAATCAAAGATGCCAGTAATTTTCAAGTTGACAGGCTAAACATTCTCCAAAATTAATTTCATTTCTACAAAAACCTAATTTCAATTATAGAATTTGTTATTTCTATACTCAATTGATATTCATTTTGCTTCTCCAGAAGCTTGGTTTATTGACGTTTACCCTAAAAATCTATTGAAAATTTTCAAGTTGTCTTTCCTCTTAAAACATACATGCCCATAGTACAGAATAGTAATGAAACCACCTAGATGTTAATGGTAAGGAGTGCTAATGGATCCAAGTTATTCAATTTTGAAGTCAAAAGTACTACTATCTATTTCTTTACATCACAAGTCCATGGAAAGAAGGGTCGGCATGTATATGATTACAGTATCTGGTGAATATAGACATAAATTTTATTATTAAAAATCTGTTTACCTCTATGACCCTGCTCTGATGTTCATATTACTGACTCTCACACTCTCATGCAGGTGGGACACCAATGAAGGAAAGAGATAGGTAAAAATGAAAATCAAAATGTCATATAAAAAAATTCTGGACCCAACTGGTCTACATTTAATGGAAACAGTTCCAAAATACAGTTTGAAATATGAGGCTCCAGATGGTTTTACTCCCAATATTTGAAATGTTAGAAATAGGAAGCTATAAATCAACTGAACTGAAAACCACCGAACACCAACATGGTACATTACTGAACTGCAGTTAACCCTTTTACCCCCAGGCTATTTGGAACTTTCCAACCCTTAACCCCTAGGGGTGATTTTCTTTCAAGCACATTTTGCAGTATATTTTTTTAAAATTGCTCTAACAGCCTTAAATTTGGTCATAGAGAGGTCAGGTTGGTCTCATTCTCTTGGAAAATGCCTGAAGTTTTTCCAAAAATTATCAAAATTATGCAAAAATAAAAGTAAATGGCAGTTTTTTGCAAGGACGTACAGGTACGTCCATGGGGGTAAAGGGATGAGTTTTGTGAAACGTACCAGTACGTCCTTTAGGGGTAAAAGGGATAAAATTCTTTACAAAGAAACATCTCTGCAAAATTCAAGAGAAGTAGGTTTTCTTATGGTATATAAAACCTTAACCCTTTTGGTACGAGGCTGTCAATTCGCTACTAAAACTCTATACGAGATTTGTCATCATTGGATATAATTGCTCATTTATCCTATATTAAACTGCAATTCCATGTTTATTTGTTTTTCTGTTGATTACAAAATCTTTTTTTACAAAGTTTGCTTTATTCTCTATTGTATTTTACTCTGAACAACCGAAATGTTTTTCATTCATTGGTAAGTGATTATACAATAATTTTGAAAAAAAAAATTTATGTAATCTCTAAATAATGGCAAAGCACTGTGACTGTGTAAAAAAAAAAAAAATATATATTCACTGAAATGATTGCTATTGTTACAATTCCAGGATAAATAGCTGTCAAATAATATAAAACTACTCGTTATTTCTATTATTATTATTATTATTATTACTTGCTAAGTTACAACCCTAGTTGGAAAAGCAGGATGCTATAAGCCCAAAGGCTATGGCCCTATCCAAGACTAGAGAACAATGGTTTGATTTGGGAGTGGTCTTGTCCTAGAAGAGCTGCTTACCACAGCTAAAGAGTCTCTTCTATCCTTACCAGGAGGAAAGTAGCCACTGTATAATTAAATTGCAGTAGTTAAACCCCTCAGCGAGGAAGAATTGTTGGGTAATTTCAGTGTTGTCAAGTGTATGAGAACAGAGTAGAATATGTAAAGAATTGGCCAGACTATTCGGTGTATGTGTAGGCAAAAGGATTCAATGTAGTACTGTCTGGCCATTCAGGACCTAATAATTCTCAAGCAATAGTATCTCAACAGGTGGCTGGTGCTCTGGCCACGTACAGTGAAGCACTGCAATTTATGTGTAAAAAAAAAAGTTAAATATTTATTAAAGTGACTATGTTATTCCGTAATAATGCCACGATAAATAGCCATCGAAAGATGTAGAACAACTCGACAGTAATAATGGAATTTACGTTATACAGAAATATAATGAAAATATCCATTTGTTTCTTTGACACAAGAAGTATTCTATAATGTATGATTTATAAGGTATAAATACGATAAACAACTAGAATCAACAAAAAACTGTTGACAAAAGATATATATGAATGAGAGAGAGAGAGAGAGAGAGAGAGAGAGAGAGAGAGAGAGAGAGAGAGAGAGAGAGAGAGACGTAATATAGATTTAGTTCATTAGATATAAGGTTTGTTTGTTCGTTTGTGATTCCACCTTTCGTGTGACTGTGACTATGAACTGGATCATTCTTCTTTTCGGTATTTCACGAGCTTGGAAATACTATAGACTGCGCATGTAAGAACATGATAAATACTGCTTAGAAATGGTAGAATAGCAATAAATGGAAATAATTACAATTGGCTAACTTTTACTCATGAAAACAATGAACAATACTAATATGAAATATGTAAAAAATGAAAATGATTTTATATTGTAGAAATTAGTTGAAAAAAGGAGTAAAATAAGAAAAAAAGGAGTAAAATAAGAAAAAAAGGATAAATCTCGCCTTCTGTCAACTATTTCCTTTAATGGTAATGGTAAGTTTTCATCTAGTGGGTGGGACGTATAGTCGAGGGTAAGAATACTTTTACTGTGATTATAAACACTGTGGCAACATAGGAAAACAATAAAATAGAACTTACATTATCATGAATAAGGAGGACTGGATCTCAAGTATTTTAGGGTTGGTGATGAGGTTAGATGTGAATACACTAAAATAGACCTTATATAATCATAAATAAGGACTAGAATTGCAAGTATTTTGGTTGGTGGTAGGATGACTGTCTCCCAATTGGAGGTGTCGAGGGGGGTTGAGTAATACCTAATACCTAAGGAAGGGAAGGTCACTATTGGCTAGAGAGAGTTGTGTGATTATTTCATGGTAACATATAAAGACTAAAACAGCTCTTACATATTCAGAAATAAAGGCTAGAATCCCCAAAACTTTGTTGATTAGCTGAAGACAGGAGGGGGAGGGGCTAATTTAAGGGAGAGGATATTCTTTAGTGAAATTTCCCAGTGTGATCTCGTGTGATATATAGCCATGTGCTATACTCTTTTGAAGCTTATAAAATTCATTATAATAATGATAATAATAATAATTATAAGGATAATATTAAAGAAGATGACGTTATCCCAACATCATTGTGTGTATTACCAGGCATGTTTTAACGTATATTGAAGTCAACGGAGTGAAGGAATTAATCTTCAAAGCTTTTATAAGATTTGTGACCAAAATACTAATTAGAAATGACACTGTATCTTTGTAATGGACATAGTTTGTCTAAAATACACTGAACAGCTTTTACTGGACAAGGACAACTATTTTCAAATGAAATACTTACAATCATTTCAAGGGAGGGGAAGAGATAAAAATTCCAACAAACTCTTAGTCTTAAAACGAATTAGTTCTGATGAAGGAAAGTGGTGTTTGCAATTTATTATGCATTTAGCTGAAGTCAATGCTAATAGAAAAAACATTTTAAGCTGTGAAATCTATAAGTAGGTTTCCCAAAGATTTATAAATCAAACATAAATATTGTAAAACCACATACTGCACCTATTCTAAAATATAGACCTAATTGCTAGAGGCCATCTAATACTGAGAGGCTTAAAGATATCTGTTATAGTACCTGATAAGGAAAGGTCTAATCCCAGTTGATTAAGTACCAAATTAAGTTTTGATCTATACCTTATATAGACTGAGATTAGACATTCATTTCATATAAGGACACCTTAAAAAATTCTAACCATACAATCCTATCCAGTTCTAATCACTGATATAATTTTAGACTGACTCCATTAAAATCAGACATGCTGGTGTCTTTAAAACAAAACAGTCGCTGCAGTAAGGCTTGTGTTGGCCAGATAGCAAAAATTTGTGTCAACCTAGTGTGACCAACGTAGAGACGACAAAGACTGGTCCCCCCTTTCGGGGCATCATGTTATACCTCCAAGTAGATATAACATTCGTTATTTCTCGTCTTATTACCAACTAAACCATCCCAATGCTCTTGCCAATTATTATTAATAAAATTTTTTATGCTAGGTGAAAAATCATAACAGAGAATGGGATACCTTCTTGGTAGCAACTTGGATGCAGCATTTTTTGCCAGTATATCTGCCTTCTAATTTCCAAACACACCTACCTGTACGTGTGCCAGAACCCAGCATATAGAACTGTTATACCTCTCAGCCCAATAATAAAAAGCCACCCTAAAATCTTTAACACTAAAGGGTTACTGGAATTAAAAACTTCTAAGGCTTGTAAGACACTTCTTGCTTCAATAAAAATGGTAAAATTCCCCTCCTCTTCTAACACTATATTCTCAATAGTGGTTAGTATACCATATACTGTAGTTCGGCAGTATATATGGAAGATACTAGAGGAAGTGCACCTCTAAAATTTAAACAACTACTATATACTCCAAATCCCACACCAGCATCAGATTTAGAGCCATCAGCATATATAACATATATAGCATATATAATTCCTTATGTTTTTCAACTTGATCCATAATAAAAGACATGGCTTCTAAGTCAGTTATGTTCTTTTTTATACCAATACATATTTACGAAAATATATCTGGTAATTTCCATGGAGGGGTTGGTGATACCCTAAATGGAAGAACTCTATTTCTTGCTATATCAAGAGTTTTAAAGTGTTAAACCCGAAAACCATATGGTTAGGGAGGTTTTTAGTGCTACTCAAAATGTTTACAATGACTTAGAAGGTTTGTAGTCTGACAGGCGAGAGATTTAGGTAGTCTTTGCAACCTAAACCAATACTGAATAATACAAAACTTTTGGTAAAGGTCTAAAGGTAATTCTCCAGCGTCAACAAGGAGACTTGGGATAAGCAAAGTTCTAAACGCTCCAGTGGACAATATGATACCAGTATGGTGTATAGAATCTAATATCTTTAATTGGCTTCGGGTGCCTGAGGAGTATATTTCACATCCATTACTAATTTTTGAAAAAATTAAGGTCTTGTATAATTTCAAAATAGTTTTGCAGTCTGCCCTCATGATGTATGGGACAAAACTTTTAAAAGCTTCAGAGCATCAAAGACATTTTACTTTTAAGGCTTTTAAGTGAGGAACCCATGTCAGCCTACAATCAAATATAAATCCTAAAAACCTAGCTTCACTTACACACGGGATAGGTTGACCTTTGATGTACAGTCGGCAGACAAAGAAGTGTCGCCTATCCCACCTTACTTTCCTGACATTTCCTTTCTGGAAGAGTTTCACCCACTCACTTGAAAAAATCTATGTGAAACAAATTATTGAATGAAAAAGGGTAGCCCTCTCCATCCAAATTTATGAATTGATTTAAGTATACCATATCTCCATGAAGTATCACATGTCTTTTCAAGGTAAAAAAAAAAAAAAAAAAAAGGCTACTACATGGCGCTTTTAGGAAGCAAAGCTTCACAAATAGAGGACTCAAGCCATATCAACACATCAGTCGTTGAGTGTATTTTTCTAAATCTACACTGGATAGGTAATAAAATACCCTTCTCTTCTAGGTACCACATCAGTCCTCCATTGACCATCTTCTCCATGATCTTACATAAACAAGATGTCAATGCAATTGGTCGATAGTTTGCTGCTAAAAACTTATCCTTACCGGCTTTTAAAAAGACTAAAATAATGGCTAGTTCCCAAACACTTGGATTGCTATAACATGCAATATTCTGTTAATAATGTTTAAAATAAATAACTTAGTTTTAACAGGTATAAGTTTAATCATTGCATATGAAATTCCACCAGATCCAGGGGATGTATCATTGCAAGTAACAAGTGCGGAATCAAATTACCTTTCAGTAAAAGGATCATTGTAAGATTCCTCTTTTTCTGTTGTAAAATTTAACATTTTCTGTTCTTCAAGGTGCCTATCTTGGGGACCAGATGTTTCACACGTGCATGACACATTGGAGAAATGATTGGCTAAGGCATTATTAACCTCAGTTGCTCTTCCAACATACTGACCATTCACCTTCAATACTGGTAGTAGGTTGGGGGTAAATTTGCCTGCTATCTATTTTACATTCCTCCATACAGAGGATGGTGATGTTCTACTGTTGACTGAGGCAACAAAAGATACCTAAGATTGGCGGCTAGCTTCTTTAATGGCATGACTGAACTGTGCTCTACATTTTTTGTATATCATCAAATTCTCCTCTGTACGGCATCTACGCAATCTATTAAAAGATTTTCTTGTGGCTCTGGGCAAGGCAGTTAATTCTGAAGACCACTACAGGACTTTGCATCGTTTGAATAACCCTGTAGTTTTGGGAATTGAATTGATTCCTGCTGTATGGAAAGTTCCATTCAGTAAGTCTATGGCATCATCAACACTTTCAAACTGCTCTGCATTCCCCTCAATTTTGCTTAGCTCCTGAAATTTATCCCAGTCTCCCATGTCAAGGTTCTATTGTGACAATCTCTACAAAGGTGGATTACTGTTTGTATCTTTAATAATTGGAACATGATTACTAGTATGCCAATCCTCTAACATTCTTCATTCGAAATAGAGAAGATTGAAAGATCAATGCATGACGAGGTACCTGTCTGAACCTGAAAGTGTGTGGGTTCTCCTGTATTAAGGAGTCCAACATCATCACTCTTCAAAATTGATGATATAATATTGCCACTCGTGTTTGCTAAAACATCGACCCATAAAGGATGTCTACCATTAAAATCTCCAAGTAGGAGATTGTTGAATCCCCTCTACTAAATCATTATACAAAATGTTATCATTTGGAAGCAAGTACAGAGAACAAATTGTATATTTTTGCTCTATATCAATCTACAACCACCTACAGAGGTGTACGAATAAACAAAGATATTTGGAAAACATCACAACGAACGTATATAAGACTGTCCCGACGGCTCCCTACTCGGTGATCATATGGTGTCCTATAGCTAATATATTTGCAAGGACAAGGAGTATTTTCATCAAATTTGCTCTCCTGTAGATATATAATTAGGGGTGAGTGCTCCTGAATAAGGAGCTCACGTTCTTCATATTTAGTCCTTAAACCCTGAAAATTCCATTGGAAAATTGAGGAAAAACTACAGTTTATTTCCTAGAAGACCCCTTGGATGAAGTCTTCCCATTGGCAACTTTTAATCCAATTATTTCTCCGAGGTTTCTTAACAGAAGTCTTGATGCACAGGGGTTTTACGTTTGTCTTTTTCTGTGTCCTTTTGATCTGATTGTTGAGGCAGATGGTGGACTTGAACCAGAATTCCTGATTTATTCATGTTATTTTGATCAGAAACATCGACAGACAAAACATTATAAATTCATTTGATGGAGGTCTCTCTTTTTTTTATTAATAGGTGGTGAGCTACCAGGTTTTTCCACCTTTCCCACAACAGGTGCACCTGGTAACTTTGTTTTATGTGGAAGCTCTATCAAATCCGGCAAGGACATGGCCTGGGAGAAGTTAGTACTACTGATGGTGATGGGTGACGAAGGTTGTATTGAGATGGGCAATGCCCCAGTGTTGATATACTATGGCAGAGCCTCAGAAGGCAATATGATTACCTCGTCATGCAATACTGTATTATTAGATGGTGTATTTCTTTTCCTAGAACTACTAGCAGTACAAGGTGGGATTGATGTCTCCTATGGTAAATTTCCCCTTGCTTTGCATAACTGTTTGGTTTATTCAGTAGTCTTTTGGAATGTCATATAATTATGTGCTCCATACTAGATTTGTTGAGGGTAGCTTCTTCCAACTTCTATACCACACAACTCCAATCGGTGGATTTATGATTTGAGTTGGAGTTCAAACAACTGGCCTCAAGTATACACTCTCCATGGTAAGGTCTTGAGCTACACATTTTTTCGTTTTTTACAAACTTTAGAATCCTTTCATTTTCAATAATAATATGGAAAGGTATATCAGCATCCCGGAAAGTGAGGATAATAATCGATGATCTAGGAACTTTATGTATTTTCCATACTGTTAAAGGTCAGATGGCCAGTATCTCCTCTTCAGTAAATTCATACAGGTCTTTATTGAAAACTACTCCCTTTCCATAACTAAAATCTAGGTAGGGTTTGACATCTAATTTAATATCATCATTACTTGTTTTCCAGTTAGATAATATGACAGAGTGTATGCATAATTTGGCATGGATGAGGAAATTATTTTTTTCAAAGCAAGATATATCACATGGAGCAATGGTTTCTACTTTTTTATGAATAAACATACAAATTTTAAAATAATTCCCTGTACTCCCTTTAGGCTCCGCAACAAGCCACATTGGTGGTTTTAGGTTTCCTTGGGAAGGTTTGACTGCATCAATATCTTTTTCACACAGTCGGCAGGTTTGTATACTTCCAAGTCTGGTAGTACCTCATCACATTAAGCACCCTTATTATTAATATTATTAATCTCAACATGCATAATATTACCTATGGCAATAAATGCTTCATCATGACTATTACAAGATACCCATGAATCCCTTTTATCACCTTGAAGTTTCATTCTTATCTCCAATATCATTCCGTAACTCTTAAATACGCTACATAGCTCATTATAATTAGTATCTATTGGAACATGGGTAATATGAAAGATTTGCAGTTACCTTATGTAGCCCAAATTACTCTGTTCTATAACATCAGTAGAATGGTCCTTTTCAGTTTCCAGGTCGTCATCAATGGGGTTGGTTTGCAAACAAGCAACAAGCCGAGTTATCCACCTCTTAGAGGATGTCAGTCCTCCTATCCCATGTGGCTCAACATGAGAAGAGATTTCTGTGGGGACCAGTCCTTTATTAGAGAGGGGCTGCCTCTCTTTAGGTGGGCGTACACTGGTCAGTAAGGGTTGTTACCTCTCCCACTGACGACTCCAATGGCTGACACTACCTATTACCCGCTAATATGGGAGATTTAACCGTATTAGTGGAGCCCGACTTTTAACAGAGTAAGTCTGCACCCAATGGGATCTCCATAAGGTGATGGCATCTAAATTTGAAGCATATACAAAACTGGTCAATGCTCTAATAGTGGTCATATAAAAAAAAATCAGATAGAGCAAAAAGTGAAAACTTGAATAAAAAAGGCTTATAGAGGTCCAGTCTTAGTCTGGTCTCTCAAAACTGGCCTTAGTGATATAGTTGAACCTGCCAGGGTGGATAATCACCCCACCACCATTGCCCAGGTCATGATTGAAGCCTCTCTACTGCAGCAAAGTGCTGGACCATCAGAGCGGAGGATGGAGTGTAATATTCAAGGAGTAGTTACACACTATGTTTTATCCAAAATTTATTTTCAGAGAAAGAGCCTAATGCCAACCAATGGTGGTGGCCTTTTTGTTATTGCCAGGATCCCAATGTGTTGGTTGGAGATATGTTATTAAGTTTATTTTGTAAATGTAAATTCAATCAAGGGGTTACTATGATTTCCCTTAACACTAGGAAAAGCTCAAATATAGTTTTATATTGTTTTTGTTCTTGTGGTTATGAGTCACAGTAAAATTCCTAGGTAGGATTAAGTTGAGGAGTTTACAAATGGTGGAACAATGGGATTTTTTCTAGTGATTGTTGTGCCTGTCTTGTCTTCGTAATTTCAGCAGAAATTAATGATTTCTGAAAATCTAGTGTTTCCTATCAAGTATTGATGCACCATGTTCGTAGGTCTAACACACCCCTTGAGGGAATAACATAATTTTTAAAGGTAACACAAGATAAGGAGACTGGTTTTTCTTTAATATGTTTAATTTGGGTTATGTACTTTATATACAGTATATGGTTACCCTATTGCCTTCTCCTGGGTTTAAGTGGTAGTCATTGACTGAACTTCAACATGATTCATTAAAATAAAAAAATTTTCACGATTACATTAATTCTTTCAATACTACAATGGAGTTCATTGATGTTCTTGCCATCCCTCTTCCACATTCATAATGTGGTTTGTATAGTTTATTCATTACTAATACATAAAAAGAATGTTTGACTATACCACTGGAAGCTCTAACCTTGGTCAGCAAACTACTATCTACCGGCAATAGTTAGGGATGTAGCCAGGGGAACAAACTTCATTATCATACCAAGAGAAAAAAATTCTTAATTTTTCATTTGTTTGGTCAAATTTTTTCTTCCTGTGAAGGGAAAGCAAATGAACCTTAGGTAAGTATAAGCATAATTAATTCTAGCTTAAAATTGTTATTGCCACTCTAGAAGTTTCTTGAAAAAACTATGAGATGTTTTAAAGACTAGAAACAGAAATATTTGACATGCTTATTCCTATAATAATGATTGTTGCATAAATTTGTAACATTTTTTGTTCAACCTTTTCTTATATATGTTTGGGAACAGTTTTATTTGAAATATTTTAATTGAATAAAATGAACAACGTGTGCAATTTAACCCTTTTTACCATTTCAAACTACAGTGCACTACTATAAAAGATATCACTTACCGTACTGGAGCACAAAAGCCACATAAGTACTGTAAAATAAAATTTCAGCCTGATCGAAAGAGATTCGTGAAAACGTGGGGACATTCCACACATAAGCTTTCCAAAGAGGAGTTCTTTCTTTTACTATATTTCGTAATTCATCCATTATTTTAGCAGACTCCTGGGAAGGACCACATCTGGAAAGTAATGATAAATCATATGAATTATTTCAAATAAAATTCTGAGGCACAGATTATTTAACACAATGGACAGTTTGTTTCACCACAGATACATCACTTAAATATCCCATATTTCTGATCTTCTCATGTTCCAAACACAATCGTCTTTTGTTACATAGGCAGAAAAAGGGGGACAAAAGTCACAGCTGGATCTATAGCTATGGCTTACCAAATTATCAGCTGAAGAAAATTCAGAGAGTACAAAACAGAGCCGCTAGATTAATAAAAGGACTACACAATAGGGAAAGAGTTACCCCTGCACTAATTAAATTACACTGGCTGCCGGTAAAAGCGAGAATTGAATACAAGCTACTCTTACTAACGTTTAAGATACTGAATCAAAATGAACCAAAATATCTAAAAGAATGCCTGAAGAAACTAGAACTAGAAACAAATGTTAACACAAGACACATGAGTGACAAACATAGGCTATCTGAACCAAGAACAAATAGTAAATTTGGTGAAAGGGCTTTTAGCTACTGTGCGCCTAGACTTTATAATAAACTGCCAACTGAAATGAAGGACCTAAAGGGAGCAATTGAATTTAAGAAACTTAAGACATTACTTTTCACAAGATCATATGATTTGGAAGATGCTACAATCAAAGAATTGTATAAGTTATAATGAAAATGTTTCGTTAGATGATTAATATGGACCCGCCCGAGAAGTAGTTCACTCGACTTCAGTGGAGGGTTGGATTTAAACCCAAAACAAGTAAACAAGTAGTACTGTAATCACTAGACTTACTTTTTGTCAGAATTCTTGAACTATTTCCAGAGCAGATTCACAGTAAGCCTACAAACCTTAATTCCCTATTTTCAATTCTATTAATTTTTTTTTACTCACTTATCAAATGCCTGTTCACAGATACAATTTCATACCTGTACAAATAGATATCTCTGTCAATATTAGTGATCCACTGGCGTATATTTCTCAACACATTTGTATGTAAATACCCCTTGATTTTTAATACGCATAAATATGCTTCTTGTACAGTACTTAGCGGTAGTTCTAGTGTTTTCTCGTTTCTTTTTAGCTATCTTTGGTTTCTCGGTAATTTTTGTCCGTAAATTAGGTTGTGTTTCAAGTTCATTAGATAATAATGAATTAGGCTAATACTGTAAAGCAACAAAAAAACTCCTTACTTAGTTCCTAGATAGTAAAGTTCTATTCACAGAACTTGACGCCTTTCATTTAAGTACTTTCCCACAAAGAAGTTGGTTTTCCAATTTTTTTTTTTTTTTTTTTTTTTGCAAAGACATCAGTCAAGATGGATAAAATGATTTTGTTAAAAGTGATACCTTCATGGCATGACAATGCTTGTATAGAGATCTCAGTAAATGTAGCACCTTTCTTGAAAGGAAAGTCATATCTGTATATGATGGCCATAGAACACTGTTCCCCATTGGCACTCAAACTCTCACTTTTTGGCTCTGTGTCACACCCTGGCCCATCATCTGGCCTGACTAAACCAAGTGAGTGATCCAACTGATGTATGGGTTAAACTCTTGAGGTGTATTTAATACATACTTGTGTCTTTTCTCACACATTTGATAACACCAAGCAAACCATGACATTCTTCTCGACTCAAAAGGTTGATTACTAAAATTCAGAGCTTACTTTATACTTGGTAAGGGTACAAAAGATAATTTACCTATGATAAGCACCTCTTCTAGGAGAGGAACACTCCAAAATCAAAACCATGCTTTAATCTTGATTGCACCATAGCCTCTATACCATGGTCTTTCATTGTCTTCAGTTAGTGTTCTCTTGCTTGAAAATACACTTGGGCACACTATTCTATCAGTTTCCTTTTCCTTTGTTTATTTTCAAAACTGTTGGATAAGCTTAATAGAACAGCCAAGGATACCAGTGGTTTATCATGAGGTTAGCTTTTCCTTATGTTCCTTTAACTTCCTCTACCAAACTCATTTTCAAAATGCATTATTGTCCTTCCTCAAGTTGAAGTGGCTATCCTGGAGGGTACTAAGCATGACCCGTGTGTTGCAGATTGTGCCAGTGTTGTCTAGTGTACTACAATATTCAGAGACTACTTGGCAATATTTGAGGCTTTCCAGTTCCTTCCAGATGTTATGATATTCTATCATGTTCAGCAACTTTGGTATATCAAGAGGCATTCCTCTGAGCTGCTTTATACTAGGTTTTAAGAAACCAATAATTTTGAAATGCTGCTTCCTCCGGTGCCTTAGATGACCGCGGAGGTAGCAGCAGTAGGGGATTCAGCATTATGAAGCTTCATCTGTGGTGAATAACGGGGGAGGGTGGGCTGTGGCGCCCTAGCAGTACCAGCTGAACTCGGTTGAGTCCCTTGTCAGGCTGGGAGGAACGTAGAGAGTAGAGGTCCCCTTATTGTTTTGTTTCATTTGTTGATGTCGGCTACCCCCCAAAATTGGGGGAAGTGCCTTGGTATATGTATGTATGTGACCCAGCTTTCTTGCAAGCCATGCTATGAATGTGGATCTCAGGAGATTTAGGTCATAAGTGTTTGTGGTAGGCATAGTAACTTTTAATTATGTTTTATCTACAGGAATCCCAACTTAGACGATTCTATCTTTGACTGTTTCCTTACTAGTATGGCTAAGCACAAGATGCTAGAAAGGACTCTTTCATGCTTGTTCATGATTTCAAAGCTCACCACAAGGAGTGGTTAAATTCTGTTTCTCCTACTGATCACCATGACTTTAGCACTTCTAACTTTCCCTCTGAATCTTGGTATACATAGATTCCCCAGGTGTTCTAACAAGCAAGGTTGGTCATCCTGTTCAGACATTTGAATATGCCTTGGTTTTGTTAAAAATTTGACTTGGAATAACTATAAAGGTTTTAAAGGTTGTTCCTGAATGGCAGAAGCAAGGGAAAGGACAATGCCCAAGAGACTAACCATAAATACAAATGATCACCACCCAAGCCCATCTCACTTACTAGGACAAAGGAGGGCCATGCAATGGCAGCTGAAGAATAAGAAGGTAGAACCTAAATTCTCCCACAAACACCAATCTAGCTCAAAAGAACTCCCATCCTACAGATTGCAAGAAATAAAGAAAGATAGAGATAAAGTAAAAGGATATAAAGCAAGTGCAGCTAGAAGCCAAAAGAGCACTGCAAAGCCCTTTAACCCTTTTACCCCCAAAGGACGTACTGGTACGTTTCACAAAACTCATCCCTTTACCCCCTTGGACGTACTGGTACGTCCTTGCAAAAAAAATGCTATAAAATTTTTTTTTCATATTTTTGATAAATTTTTTGAGAAAATTCAGGCATTTTCCAAGAGAATGAGACCAACCTGACCTCTCTATGACAAAAATTAAGGCTATTAGAGCAATTTAAAAAAAATATACTCCAAAATGTGCTGGGAAAAAAATAACCCCCTGGGGGTTAAGGGTTGGAAATTTCCAAATAGCCTGGGGGTAAAAGGGTTAAGTGAGAGACTCATGACCTTTGCTTGGAATTTTAGAAAATCAGACTATTTCAATATTGGCTACGATAATGACTATATTTCATTTTTAAATAGTTTTGAATGAAAACAACTTGCTTTATTGCTAAAAGGTAATCTTTTCATATTTACGCAAGCACATCCAGTCTCTTACACAACCATTTTCTAACCAGAGTACCATTATTTGCTTTTTTTCCAGAATTTGAGGGAAAAATATTTGTTAGGATTCCTTATATTCTAACACCACAATTTTCTCTTGTTCCCTCGGGAAGAGAAAATCAGTACTGTGCAGTATTCATCTTTTCTCATGACGTCTATAAACATCTGCAGCATGTTTACCTTTGATAAAATCATAATATTTTTGTCTGCTTATTTACAGCATATATTTATTATTTTTATGTTATGGTTATGCTGAAATATGCACAAATTGCCTAAGGTAATAACTAGATATGGTTAATATGCAAAATATACACAGAAAAAAATATATTGTGCTGGCAATGTTTTACACAAGTGTGGGCTTTAGGTACATGTGTATATATTTCTAGATTTGAGGGAAGGGGCTCTCCAACTGCTTAGTAAATAACCCTAAAATATGACGATTATGTCCTTATCATCCCCAGTGGTAATGAATGTTACTGCTAAAAAAACAAGGGCTGCCCGATTTCTCAAAGCATGAAATTTTGAGAGAAAATTGCTACAGTACTAACTTTTTAATTATTGATTGATTATTGTCATTCAAATACTAAAAGATAGGGAATCTTTTATGATCTACAATTTTTACATTAACTTTTTCTGAAAACAAAAAGCTTCTGTATGAAAAAAGGTCATCTACGAAGTAACTTCTATACATTGAAAAAATACATAAAAAACTAAAAAAAATTTGAATATACAATTTTTAGTACATAGAACTCTCTTTCAAATGATTTTTGAAAGAAAATTGATTGAGAAACAAAAATAGTAATATGAATTTGAAGTAAACCCAAAATAACATTGTTTTAAAAGGGGCTGAGTCAGGCCCCTTAAGAAATACTTAAACTTTACTAAATGATCATACTGTATTGGGCTGAGTCAGGCCCCTTTAGAAATACTTAAACTTTACCAAATGATCATACTGTATTGGGCTGAGTCAGGCCCCTTTAGAAATACTTAAACTTTACCAAATGATCATACTGTATTGGGCTGAGTCAGGCCCCTTTAGAAATACTTAAACTTTACCAAATGATCATACTGTATTGGGCTGAGTCAGGCCCCTTTAGAAATACTTAAACTTTACCAAATGATCATACTGTATTTGGAAAATCAAAGCTATGAGGGGAGGTCCCATAGGTCATAATGGCCAAAGTAATGTGAATGCCAATGCTCTCAGCTGCATCTTCCTATAGTCTGAGCATGATCTCTACATTGCAAACATAATATTCAAGTTCGAGACAAGCTCAAAACTCACGGATGCATCCATTGTCCAAGCATTGTCCAGTGCTGGACTACATCATAACCAGTTAGAGCCACTTGACTTATGTAAGTATAAGTTAAGTCACAGGTAGGCAGAGTTTTACGTAACATAAGACTTGTGAGAATTTACTTAAAATTTAAATTCAACCTAAAATCCACAAGAAAGTTCAGACTAAGATATTGAACTACGCTTCCCTGAAAAAGTAGGAAAGAAGGAATCTTTTAACCCACAAAACTTCCAAGGGCCATTCTTCTTTAATTGATATTCCAAAGTAAAACCAAGCCACAGAGTAGGGAGATTTCTACACCATGATAAGCGATACTGCATAAGCAACTACTGAATATACTTACCAGTCTCATCCAGACTTATTCAGTGAAAATTCTGATACCATTTGTGAGTTACTTAAAAAAAAAAACGGAAAGCACATGACGAATATACTGCAAACTCCCACTCATTTCAAGGTTTGAGGCAAAACGTCAAACACGAATGCTTAAGAACAGGTGGTGTGATGACAGAGTTAAGTAAAATAAAGTCTTTGCTGACAAAAAACACATAAAAGGCTTTAATAATGCCTTCAAATCCATCAATAAGGCCAAGGGAAAAAATAGACCAATCTTCAATGAGCAGCATGAAATTCTAAACTGCTAAGCTGAGCATTTCCATGTTAACCCTTTTATCCCCAGACTATTTGGAAATTTCCAACCCTTAACCCCCAGGGGTTATTTTTTTTCCCCAGCACATTTTGCAGTATATTTTTTTTAAATCGCTCTAACAGCCTTAATTTTTGTCATAGAGAGGTCAGGTTGGTCTCATTCTCTTAGAAAATGCCTGAATTTTCTCAAAAAATTATAAAAAATATGAAAAAAAAAAATTTTATAGCAGTTTTTTTGCAAGAACGTACCAGTACGTCCATGGGGGTAAAGGGATGAGTTTTGTGAAACGTACCAGTACGTCCTTTGGGGGTAAAAGGGTTAATCTGAACTGAGGCAATGTCATTGATGAATTTGATATTGATTCTCAACTTGATTTAACACTCATCCAGGATCTCAACAAGATTCACGAACTTTACAGTCGCTCATTTAGTTCATTATGCATGTTGCAGAATATTTTTCATAATTCTGACCATCCTTTACGTTCAGATCTTCCTGGACAGTTCCATCCTCTTCGTAATACTAGGCATGCAGTTAATTCTAATAATCAGGCCTTCTCCATCATGAGGCTCAATACCACACAGTATTCTAGAAGTTTTATTCCAGCTGTGACCAAGTTGTGGAATGATCTACCAAATCGGGTAGTTGATCAGTAGAACTTCAAAAGTTCAAACTTGCAGCAAATGTTGTTATGTTGATCAAGCTAACACAAGTCTTTTTATAGTTATATATGAATTATCTGTTTTAATGTTGTTAATGTTTTTTAAATATTTAATTTTTCATTAATTCTTATATCGTTTAATTATTTCATTGTTTCCTTTCCTCGCTAGGCTATTTTTTCCAGTTGGAGCCCTTAGGCTTATAGCATCTTGCTTTTCCAACTAGGGTTGTAGATTGGCTAGTAATAATAATAATAATGATAAAATGAACTCATAGTTGGAACTGGATGATTTTTTACTATTCTGTGTGGAGTGTCCGCAAATTTGTGTGAACAAACATAAGAATATTCTAAAATATTGGCATAAAAAGGATGTATTTACCTAATATTCCCAGATAAAACAAAATGTAAACTTACTTCAATTGTGCATGGATATTTCTTATTGCATAACAAAGTGTTTTCCAGGGCTCTACATTCCAGCGCCATTCCCTGAATTCAATCATATCCATTAGCAAGTTTATGACCTTGATTAAAGTTTCAACATCACTGTCTGAAAATGAAATAAAATTTTATAACAACTTCTAATAAAAGAGGGTTAAAATGCTTAATATGATGGAAATAAACCGTGTATTGATATACAGTGAACCCTCGTTTATCGCGGTAGATAGGTTCCAGACCCGGCCGCAATAGGTGAAAATCCGCGAAGTAGTGACACCATATTTACCTATTTATTTAACATGTATATTCAGACTTTTAAAACCTTCCCTTGTACGTAGTACTGTTAACAAACTACCCTTTAATGTACAGAACACTTAATGCATGTACTACAGTACCCTAAACTAAAACAGGCACAAATATTAAAGGCGATTTTATATCATGCGTTTCCTAAACACGCCAAAAAGCACGATAGAAAATGGCAACCCATGTTTTGTTTACGTTTCTCTGATCATAATGAAGAAACAATCGCATTTACTGTACACATCTGTGTATAGGTTAGTTTTTGCATCGATTATATTGATTATTCAGTACAGTATGTTGATTTTGTTATTACCAATATATTACCATATATATACTGTATGGGTTATGAAAAAAATCCGCGAAGTGGTGAATCCGCGATGGTCGAACCGCGAAGTAGCGAGGGTTCACTGTAATCGACTAAACCTTTATACTTTTAAGAAGTACCATTTCTACTAAATGTTGTGTTGCATACTGTAGAGTTGCTTAAGCCCTAGCACTTTCCTTGATAAAATTGTATTTTTCATCCATCCTCTTATTATTTTTCTAACTTACCTATCTAGCTTGTAAGATTTTTGCTAAAGGTATGCTAAAAATCTATAAACAAAATTTGGGCAATACAATTGCATAAATATATTACTACCATTAGACATCCATAAAAATATCAAAATATAAGCAAATTATGATTTTGTAATCTTTTGAAAATAACTTGGCTAAAGTAATCATCATCATTCAAAAAAGGTCTAACTTGTACCATTGATATACCACCGCAAGAAATTTATAGGATCCTTTGACTGGCCAGACAGTACTACATTGGATCCTTCTCTCTGGTAACGGTTCATTTTCCCTTTGCCTACACATACACCTAATAGTCTGGCCTATTCTTTACACATTCTTGTCTTTCCTCACACACCTGACAACACTGATATTAGAGACTCTTTAGCTATGGTGAGCAGCTCTTCTAGGAGAAGAACACTCCAAATTCAAACCATTGTTCTCTAGTCTTTGGTAGTGCCATAGCCTCTGTACCATGGTCTTTCACTGTCTTGGATTAAAGTTCTCTGGCTTGAGGGTACACTCAGACACACTATTCTATCTTATTTCTCTTCCTCTTCTTTTGTTAAAGTTTTTATAGTTTAATTATGAAATATTTATTTAGATGGTGTTACTGTTCTTAAAATATCTAATTTTTCCTTGTTTCCTTTCCTCACTAGGTTATTTTCCCTGTTGGAGCCCCTGGATTTATAGCATCCTGCTTTTCCAAGTAATAATAATAATAATAATAATAATAATAATAATAATAAATGTTTTTATGTTGAACAGGCTGACTTAAGTCTCTTTTTATAGTTTATGAATGAAAGATCTGTTTTAATGTTACTTTTTCAATATTTAACTTAGCCGGTGATTATAATAGCTGCAACTCTGTTGCTCGACAGAAAAACTCTACGGAAAAATTCGCCAGCGATCGCTACACAGGTAGGGGGTGTACTCAACAGCGCCATCTGTCGTTCAGATACCCAGTACTCATTGTAAACAAAGAACTCAATTTTCTCTCTGTCGAGCTATCGACAAGACGCTCTTATTCGCCGTTGCTAAACTGGAGTTTTTTCACAACTAATTGGTGAAGTACTTTATTCTAGTTTTGAGCTTTCGCTATGCAGGTGTTTTATCTTCATCTTAAATCTTGAACTCGTTTTGGATAGATTTAATTATGGTGACAAAGAGAGTATGGACTTTCTTTCACTTTTAAATGGCCGACCCTTCCCTTAGACGGAAGTGTGTTTAGGCTTTTAGTAATTCTTATCACGTTATAGATTTTCCTCTATATATTTTATATCTCTCCGCCTTTATTAGGCCTCTTCGATTAACTTTCCATTTATTATAAACATATAAAAATAAATTTTAATGTTTTGTTTATATAGACCTTTCCTGAGAGTAGGCGGTCCTAACTTGGAAACCGAAGTTAATCAACGTTGAGCCCTTTATATCGTAATTAGCTTTTAAAGAGCTAAGGATTTAAAACTTTTTAAATGTAATATTTTATGAAAGAATTTCTTTGATAGTCTTCGTACTGTTTTCAAAGATGAACTAACGTTTAGTTTTTTTATGCTACGCAGTTGTTGACGTTCAGGACGTTCAACATGCGCTCTATCGTTACGATAGAGAGAGAGTGTATCACGGTTTCACTTTGCAGTAAGAGTAAATCGATTCTGACGTTTTGTTCATTCTTTCTTAGCTTAAATGTTTTAAATTCTAATTTAAAGGAACTTTTCATTGAAAAACCTTTCAGTTTTTTCCTTTAGTCAAATAACATGTTTTTTTTGACGAAATATAATTGGGCTCTTCTCTTAGGTGCGAAATCAAGAGAGAAAGAGAGAGAGAGAGATAGAGACGGAGGGAGAGAGAGGAGAGAAAACGTTCCGTTCAAGCGGGTAACGTTGTTCTCGTGTTACTCGCTTCCCTAGTCGCTGTACGGGGAGGAAGGATAAAATGTTTTTAGGTTTTTATTCTCGTCCCCAGGCTATGTGCGGTGAGAGATTGAAAACGTAGTTATATGAACTAGTGTTTAGTCTCTTTCCCAACCACTGATTTTTTTATCTTAAAATATGTTTTCTGTTTTTTGCTGGTATTAATGAGCTTGCATTATACGACTGATTTCGCTATTACTACCTTTTAATGAAGGGTAGAATTGCGTGTTTCAGGTAGAAATAAGTGCAAAACAGAAAATCGAAGTGATAAAGTGATATGCGCAAAGTGTTACAGTGTTGCGTCTGAGGCGCAAAGTGTTACAGTGTTGCGTCCGAGGGTTCGTCTGTTCGTGCCTGTCGTTCACCTAGTCCGGGACCTCTTACATGCTCCCAAGCCCAGGGGAGAAGTAATGTCAAACGACTTATGGGTTCGAGAGGCCTTGACCAACGAACAGACGTTTTTCCCTCTATGGTATCGGGTGTATCTTACCAAGATCTCCCCTACCATAAGATGAGAGAGACGTTGTTTCTCCTCGTCATCCGTAGGCTTTTCGCATAAGAAACCTGTCACAAGGTTTCGAAGCCCTTAAGCAAAAGTCAGTCCTTTCAGGACAGGTCCAGCGTCCTGGTTACAACCATTAGGACAGCTCTGACCCTATGCAGTCATCGGATAACTGCTCGCCGCCTAACAAAAGCGTAACACAGACTCCGAGTCTTTTTTTTTTGTAGGCAAAGTGTTGCGGTCACAGACGTTACCCTCGTCTCTTACCACAACCATTTCCGTTGATCCTTAATGGGTTGTATGGCAAGACATGCAGTATATGCTTGCCTCCCTTATGGAAGACTATTCTACCGATTAGTCCGTTGAGTCTAGCCGTTTATCTCATCGATATCCTGGCTTTCAGCCAACCTAACGTTCCTTTGTGCTTACTGTTGACGTTGGCGTAGCTTAGTCACGTCAGTCAGGTTGTTTAGAACCATACTCGATGCGGTCTCGTGTGGTTTTTCAGCCGCATTTGGACGTTAGGCCACTTGCTGATGCTCCTGTGGACGTTCAAGACGTTCACTAACAATCGGAGTTGACTTGTTTTGACGCTGTGCGTCAACCTCCGCATTCTAGAGTCGTTTTGACTGCTCAGTCTAGGCAGTCAAAGCAGTCTCGAGTGGACACTGTGCGTCCTCACGCACCTGTTGTGGTTGACAGTTCAGTTGTTGACAGTTCACAGACTGTCAAGCAGTTACATGACGTTGCGTTCTGGTCCGCTACTAATGCACCAGTGAGAGACTCAGCTTTTATCGGACAAGGTTCCTGTAGATGAGGAAGTTGCTGTTCTCCCTCCTACTGATATTCCCTTGAGGACTCTGTCAGATGGAGAGGAGCCTAAAGCTGCTTAGCCTCCTATGGACTTTAATTAAATCATGATGATTTTTTTAAGGATCTTCGTCCGGATCTTTTTGTAACTGCTGCTCCTCGTTCGCCTAAACGTCAGAGCTTACACTAGGCCTAGCTACTTCGAAGCCCTTGTTTTTAAGCTAGTGCTCTCTCGCTCTCCTAGAGAGCGTTACGTTGGCTAGGCGACTGGTTTTTCACCAGGAGGAGTTTGGGGGATACAGCCTTTGCTTTCCCTTCTTTTAAACTGGTTTATAGAGCGAGAGTCTGATATGACACGAGAGAAGTTCTCGGCTTGGGAGTTCATGCCTCTGCCCAGATAGACTTCTCAATTCTGGTAGACTCTCCCTGGCGCCTAGCCAGGAGACGCTCCAAGTTGTTTACAGGTCAACTTCACAGCTGTTGTCGAGCCTTTGAAGTTTTGCTGTACTATTATGTCACGCATAACAAGGCTTTCAGGGATGGTAAACGGTTCCGCCTCAGTCGCTAACCCCGTCTGTTGCCACACCTGCTCCCGTAGACCCTAAATGGGCTTTGCTGCAAGACATGCAGTCCAAGCTTGCGTCCTTGATAGAGGACTTAAATGCGGAGAAGGTTGCTACCGAACCTTCTGGCCAACAACCTTCCAACCGGTCGGTTGTGCGCCCTGTTGACGCTGAGGTAACCTACTCGCGTCTGCCAGTTGAGGTGGTTCCTCCACCGATGCGACCCAGTGTGGGTTGCCAGCCGCACGTTGACGTTAAGCGACGCTCGGAGGTGGTTGTTGACGTTCAGGACGTTCAACAACCAGCAGAGGTGACTTGTTTTGACGCAGTGCGTCAACCTCAGCAACCCGGTAGGGTGTTGACTGCACAACCCAGACGGTCTAGACAGTCTCGGGTTCACGCTGTGCTTCCTCGCGCACCCATGGTTGTTGACAGTTCACAGACTGTGCAGCAGTTCCATGCTATTGCGTCCGGCTCCGTCACGCATCCACCAGTGCGACCGGATTCAGCGAGCCAGACGTTGCCCACTCCGTTGCCGTTTCCTCATCAGTTTCGGATGAGGAACCCTCTGATGAGGACGTTGCTGAACAAGACGATCAGCCCCCAGCCCTGCTATCCATCCAGAAGATGCTGAACAAGGAACGCTGCTCAGTCAGGCTGTGGATGAGTCTGGAAGGGACGCTGTCATCCGTGGAACAATTTGTGTCACTAGGAAGACTACACCTCCGTCCTCTTCAATACCATCTAGCTTTTCACTGGAAAAAGGACAAGACGCTAGAAGCGGTCTCGATCCCGGTTTCCGAAAAGATAAAGTCTTGTCTGACTTGGTGAAAGGACAATATCAACCTAAGAGAGGGTCTTCCCCTGGCTGTTCAGACTCCCAACCACGTTCTCTTCTCGGACGCATCGGACGTAGGCTGGGGTGCGACATTAGACGGTCGGGAATGCTCGGGAATACGGAACTCGAGTCAAAGGACAATGCATTTCAACTGCAAGGAGCTACTGGCAGTACGTCTGGCCTGGAAAAGCTTCAGGTCTCTCCTTCAAGGCAAAGTGGTGGAGGTGAACTCGGACAACACCACGGCTTTGGCGTACATCTCCAAGCAAGGAGGGACCTACTCTCTGACGTTGTACGAGATAGCAAGGGACCTCCTCACCTGGTCAAAAGGTCTAAACATATCACTAGTAACGAGGTTCATCCAAGGCAACTTGAATGTCATGGCAGATTGTCTCAGTCGGAAGGGACAAATAATTCCAACAGAATGGACCCTCCACAAGGATGTATGCAAGAGACTTTGGGCCACCTGGGGCCAGCCAACCATAGATCTCTTCGCAACCTCGATGACCAAGAGGCTCCCAATATTTTGCTCACCAATCCCGGACCCAGCAGCAGTTCATATAGATGCCTTTCTCCTAGATTGGTCACATCTAGATCTATATGCATTCCCTCCGTTCAAGATTGTCAACAAGGTACTGCAGAAGTTCGCCTCTCACGAAGGGACAAGGTTGACGCTAGTTGCTCCCCTCTGGCCCGCGAGAGAATGGTTCACCGAGGTACTTCGATGGCTAGTAGACGTTCCCAGAACACTTCCCCTAAGGGTGGACCTTCTACGTCAGCCACACGTAAAGAAGGTACACCAAGGCCTCCACGCTCTTCGTCTGACTGCCTTCAGACTATCGAAAGACTCTCGAGAGCTAGAGGCTTTTCGAAGGAGGCAGCCAGAGCGATTGCTAGAGCAAGGAGAACATCCACCCTTAGAGTCTACCAATCGAAGTGGGAAATCTTCCGAAACTGGTGCAAGTCAGTATCCGTATCCTCGACCAGTACCTCTGTAACTCAAATAGCTGACTTCCTCTTATATCTGAGGAAAGAACGATCTCTTTCAGCTCCCACTATCAAGGGTTACAGAAGCATGTTGGCATCAGTCTTCCGTCACAGAGGCTTAGATCTTTCCAACAATAAAGATCTACAGGACCTCCTTAAGTCTTTTGAGACCACGAAGGAGCGTCGTTTGGTTACACCTGGTTGGAATTTAGACGTGGTACTAAGATTCCTTATGTCAGACAGGTTCGAGCCGCTACAATCAGCCTCCCTGAAAGATCTCACCTTAAAGACTCTTTTCCTGGTATGCTTAGCCACAGCTAAAAGAGTCAGTGAGATTCATGCCTTCAGCAAGAACATCGGATTCTCATCTGAAACGGCTACATGTTCTCTACAACTTGGTTTTCTAGCCAAAAACGAGCTGCCTTCTCGACCTTGGCCAAAATCGTTCGATATTCCAAGCTCATCGTATGGTTGGAAATGAACTAGAAAGAGTCTTATGCCCTGTAAGAGCTCTTAAGTTCTATTTAAAACGAACTAAACCTTTACGAGGCCCGTCTGAAGCTTTATGGTGTTCAGTTAAGAAACCATCTTTGCCTATGTCAAAGAATGCTTTATCCTATTTTATCAGACTGTTAATACGAGAAGCTCATTCCCATCTGAATGAGGAAGACCAAGCTTTGCTGAAGGTAAGGACACACGAAGTTAGAGCTGTCGCAACTTCCGTGGCCTTTAAACAAAATAGATCTCTGCGAAGTATAATCGACGCAACCTATTGGAGAAGCAAGTCAGTGTTCGCGTCGTTTTATCTTAAGGATGTCCAGTCTCTTTACGAGAACTGCTACACTCTGGGACCATTCGTAGCAGCGAGTGCAGTAGTGGGTGAGGGCTCAACCACTACAATTCCCTAATTCCATAACCTTTTTAATCTTTCTCTTGAAATGTTTTTATTGTTGTTTTTGGGTTGTCCGGAAGGCTAAGAAGCCTTTCGCATCCTAGTTGATTTGGCGGGTGGTCAAAGTCATTTCTTGAGAAGCGCCTAGATTAGAGGTTTTGATGAGGTCCTGTTGTATGGGTTGCAACCCTTGATACTTCAGATCCTAGGGGTCGCTCAGCATCCTAAGAGGATCGCGAGGCTCCGTAAGGAAGACGTACTTAAAAAGGCAGAGTAATTGTTCAAGTCGACTTCCTTACCAGGTACCTATTTATTTTGTTTTAGTTATTTTGATAACTTCTAAAATGAAATGAAAATTCTTAGCTCATATGATGTAAACATATTTTGCTGGTCTCTACCCACCCCCCTGGGTGTGAATCAGCTATTATAATCACTGGCTAAGTTAAATATTGAAAAATGTTATTTTGATAATAAAATAAATTTTTGAATATACTTACCCGGTGATTATAAATTAAAGGACCCTCCCTTCCTCCCCAACAGAGACGCAGTGGACCGAGGAGAAAATTGAGTTCTTTGTTTACAATGAGTACTGGGTATCTGAACGACAGATGGCGCTGTTGAGTACACCCCCTACCTGTGTAGCGATCGCTGGCGAATTTTTCCGTAGAGTTTTTCTGTCGAGCAACAGAGTTGCAGCTATTATAATCACCGGGTAAGTATATTCAAAAATTTATTTTATTATCAAAATAACATTTTCATAAAACATTTTATTTTAATTGTTCATTACTTCTCATATACTGCAGTTTATCTATTTCCTTATTTGCTTTCCTCGCTGGGCTACTTTTCCCTGTTGGAGTCCTTGGGCTTATAGCACCCTGCTTTTCCAACAAGGGTTGTAGCAAAGATAGTAATAATAATAATAATAATAATAATAATAATAATAATAATAATAATAATAACAACAACAACTATGGCACAGAAACTATATAAAATAAGAATTTGTAATCATCTGTCAACATTAATACTTTACAAAAGAGTTATCTTTATATCTGACATAAGGGGGTCGACAAAGGTGGTGGGAATATCAAAGAAAGTGCAGGAAGGGAGGCTGAGATGGTATGGACACCTGATGAGGAGAGATGAGGATCACGTTGGGAGACATACTATGGAGATGGAGGTTCAGGGAAGAAGAAGAAGAGGGAGAACAAGAAAGAGATGGAGGGACTGTGTGAGAAGAGACTTACAGGAAAAAGGGATTGATGAGGCAGAAGCGCAGAATAGAAAAAGATGGAAACGGCTCATCCGCAACGGCGACCCCATATAAAAATGGGAACCAGTTGGGAAGAAGAAGAAGGTCTTTATATCTGACTCTTAGAATCTGTCAAGCATCAAAATCACTACAGCTTAATTGAAACTTCATAAAAAATAAATATTCCTCTATTCTTCAAGTAATATGCAATTTAAAGAAACCGACATTGCAAACTACAAAAAATGTATTATAATAGACTAATTTATCAAACAAAAACAAAATAATTCATTACCTTTCTCTAAGAGATCCTCTACATATGTAATAACTAATGGGTCATCAGGGCAAAGTTTTACAATTTCCTGAAAGTATGAAAAATCTGCATCAACAAGACATAATAAAAAATGAAGGGGAAATGGGAGTTACATGGGAAAAACCAATGATGAAATGATAAAACCAAATGGTATATTCATTTCAAACTAAAATAAAGTTCATATTTCAATTATTTACAAATTCAACAATCTCATAAAACCAAAGTGTTATTAATAGGCTCCCTAAATAGGTGTCATCAACAAAAATCTGTGGTATCCAAATAAAAAAAAACAAAAAAAAAAAACAGCATCTATTTTAATTGGTCATTAGACCTGGAACTGGGACCAGGGAGGGTATACAGCGCTCAAGTGAAACTGGTAATAAAACCACACAGTTGTATTATTACATAAAAGATAAGATGGTGGACATTATGATTAAAGAAAGAAAGAAAAAAGCAAACAGGTACAGTAGAAAGGTAAAAACGAGGGCAAGTAGAGATGTAAGAATATTGCAAAGACCCTTAAGTAATGCTTACAGGAGTAATGATTTGGTCCTAGCTGCTATGCTTTAGGAACTGAGTAAGAGTTTAATCTTAGTGAAAAAACAATACACTATTTAATTATAAAATGTATTTCAATACTTAACAGGTAATGCTTTCACTTTCACAGTTACAGCTTCTAGAAGTTTTGAATAAAAAATTAAAAATACACTTGCTTTCCTTTACTCACATATCTTAACCGTTGTACTGTATGTTATTGATATAGCAACACCAGCTATGGAATGATATTGGAACCATTCACGAGGCATTGGAACCGTAAACTTTCCTAGCATTTATAGTACAAACCACTATCTTGAAAATTGCACACACAGGTACTTAGACACCTTTTCTATAGGGCCCATTGTTGCTGCACAACAAATATTCAGTGCATTATAAGGGTATATAAAGAGAATAAAGGTGGAGAAGTTCGTGATGCTAGCGTACATTTGATATATATTCAAAACATATACTAAATTAAAAATACATCAATTACTCAAAAGTGTCACTATTTGTGAAATGTGTACAGTATATTATATTTGGTAAATGTTTAATAATAAATCTTATTAAAGTGTTTTTTTTTAAAGAAACTATTTTGAGAGTGACTAGATTTCCCAGACGACGGTTTGCTACACTAACGCCATCTATTGACCACTACCTAAGGATGAGTTCCTTTATCAAGTAACTTCAAGACTTTCCTTACGTCCAATAGCACATGTTTATCTTTGAAATTTAGCATGAAGTACAGTCATTCTCATAAAAAGTTTCTTTAAAAAGAAAAATAAGATTTATTGTCAGGTATTTACCAAATACAATATACAATTCACAAATAGTGACACTTTTAAGTAATTGATCCATTTTTAATTTAGTATATATTTTGAATATATACCAAATCTACACTGACGTCAAGAACTTTTCTTTGGTTGACTATGTCGACGATGTCGGTTCCAGGTAGTTTAGTACCTCCTTAACCAACCACTCCCCCTCCCCCCCTTGCACAACATATCTTGCTATTTTTTGCTTTCCCAGCATTTAAAGAACCTCCTAATTACTGTACAAAACAAGGAGAGCTGCAGGAATGCATAATTTTGGAATAAATGGAGAGTGTGCTCTTGTAAACAAATACCCTCTCACCATTCTCAAAATGTCCAGCCTAGGCTGGGAAGAAGTGACATGAAGCATTAGGTAATCTTGTCTCCATAGAGAAGATAGTCCTATTCTGCAGAGCCAGGATTCATTTTCTCAATTTCTAATTAGTAAATGAGTAGAAAGCATCATCAATGCCAAATAAATTGCTAGTTCCTGTATCAGAAGTGTGGATGGATATTCTCTGGTGAAGACACACTAGCAATTTAGTGAGAGAGGTCAGAGAACATGTTCTTCACCGACACATCCAATCGGGGTTGTCGAGCTCTTATAGTAGATTTGCGTCACGGCAGAAAACACCACTGACATGACATACCACAGGAATCCGAGGGCTACCTACTCGAAGACACTGCTCTAGGTGAAAAAGTAGAACTTTAAATGGGCTGAAGAGCATAGTGACAATTACTTCAAGAGCCTACTATAGGAGCCAGGTATTTCCATCAGAATAGTTCCTCTGTGGTGAAATCATAATCTCTGATAGACCCTTAACACAAATATAATAAGTTTGTAAAGCAACAAACCATAATTAGGAAAATATTAAAAGTGGAAAAGAATTGAAAAATAAAAAGGCGGGATAAGACATTATGGAAAAAAATTCACATCAAACAAAACAATCTATAAAGAAAACAATAAAATCTCACCTCTAACTTTTTTTGTTGTAATTCTTCAGTATCAGGACAAGACTTCAGGAATTGGTAAGCAAGCCTATGAGCCGGTAGATGTGATGAATTATTTTCCACATACTCTTCTAGTTTATCTAAAGCTGCTTTGGTGCCTCGAGCAAGTTGTAATGCATGAAGATATGGTTCCATCAGCCATTCACACTAAATATGAAAATAATCCATCATTCATAATATAGTAGAAACTTAATTTTAACACAAATCACTATTCAATTCAATTCTAGAACATGAATAATGAACCACACAAATCAATTACATATACAGTACATCCCACTATCTTTCCTTTCTGTATTAAAATCTTACATACTTTATCAATTTGGAAGCCATAAAAAATATATAATCTATTATATCAATATAAAGGGGATAAATTTTTTGGCAATAAACTAGTCAAAACAATATTATTATTATTACTGTATTATCATTATTACTACTTGCTAAGCTACAACCCTAGTTGAAAAAGCAGGATGCTATAAGCCCATACTTGCTAAGCTACAACCCTAGTTGAAAAAGCAGGATGCTATAAGCCCAAGGGCATTTCTTTAAAAGCCAATGGAAATTGATTAAGAATTCCTAAATGCAAAAATGATCATGAGAGAGAATTGGGAATCACTGGGCAGAACTGAAAACATGACAAATTCGTAGGTAATTTGTATTTTTCCTAGCTATACAAACCTTAGCTATTTAATATGGGTAATTACTTTCGGCGTAGCTGAAATGACGAGCCATTAGAATTTTAACGAGGTTGTACTACCCCACCACTAGTTAGCGGGGGTGTTAGCTTGCTTAACCCCCCCCCCCTTCACACACACCTGTGCTGAGCTCACTTTGCTTAGAGGTAGGACTTCACGGGGGATAGGGCTGGCGGGCAAGTTTGATTAAATAGCTAAGGTTTGTATAGTTAGGAAAAATACAAATTACCTATGAATTTATCATTTGTTCCGTAACTAAAATACAAACCACACTATTTAATATGGGTGACTCAACCCTTAGGAAGGGTGGTAAGTCCCAGCCAGTACTGACTTTTGGCTTTGCCCGGGGACTCAATATCTGAGTGTGTCAGCACTCAACAATAAGGAGTCCCTGCACCTCGGTAGCACCTTGCTATGCAAGGGCTGCGGCCTACGTAAGCTGTGTGTGTGAAGGTTGAAGAGTGACTCGTCCTAGGAAGTTGACCTGAAGTCCTTTAGATGGAAACTTTAGGCTAGGACTCTCCCAATACCACCTCGTCAAGGTATGGGGACGCGACATTATTAACTTAATACTAGGAACACAAGGAAACATGGTTTACCTGCAGTGGTTTAAGGTCAGCTGTGCAGAGAACCCAGGATGATGCTTTCCCCAAGAGAGGGGAGGATGAAGAAAAGAATAAGGGCCAGACATACCTTTTCATTCATGCAGACTAAGACCGGGTAACAATGCCCTCAACCCTCTGCTACTTGGCCATTAAGGAGCCTGAGGTTTAAACCAGCTGTTGTGCAGCCACCACAGGACCGATAGAGAACGTATCGAGTCTCCTGTGGGTCATGCCGTGCAGGTAGTGGGCTGTGAAGGTCGTCTGATGCTTCCACACCCCTGCTTGTAGAACCTGCGTCACTGAGAAGTTCTTTTTGAAGACCAGGGACGTAGCTACGCACCCGACATCATGTGCTCTAAGGTGACGTGACGGAGGAGGGTCAGGATTCAGGGATAGGTGTATTATCTTCCAAATCCATGCCGAGATGGTATTCTTGGTAACCCTCCTCTTCGTCTCCCCAGTGCTCACAAACAATGCCTGCACTTGGGGACGAACTGCTGCCGTTCTTTTAAGATACAGCCTCAGACTCCTTACTGGGCACAGTAGGAGATGGTCTGGGTCATCTGTTACAGAACGAAGACTTGAAACCTGGAAAGAGTCGAACCGTGGGTCCGGCACTCCCTGATTTTAAGTCTTAGCACCAAACACAGGGACGAATCTGAACGTTACCTCCCCCTATCCCCTTGAATGGGCGATGTCATACCAGAGACCATGAAGTTCACTGACTCGTTTGGCCAAGGCCAAAGCTAGTAGGAACACTGTCTTCCAAGTCAGGTGGTGATCTGAAGCCTGGCGTAATGGTTCGTAGGGAGGTCTCTTAAGAGACCTGAGAACTCAAACCACGTTCCATGGAGGAGGTCTCACTTCCGACTGAGGGCAGGTAAGTTCATAACTTCATATGAGTAGGGAAAGTTCCAGCGAAGAAGAAATGTCCACTCCTCTGAGCCTGAAGGCTAGACTTAAGGCTGAGCGATAGCCTTTTACTGCCGAGACTAAAAGGCGCATTTCTTCTCGCAAATACACGAAGAACTCCGCTATTGCTGGAATAGTGGCATCGAGTGGAGAGATACCCCTTCCACGACACCAACCACAGAAAACTCCAATTTGCCTGGTAGACCCCTGTGGATGACCTTCGCAGGTGTCCAGACATCATGTTCGCAACTTGTTGTGAAAAACCTCTCTCTGCGAGGAGATGCTGGATAGTCTCCAGGCGTGAAGTCGAAGCGAAGCTACGGCTTTGTGAAAGATGTTGGCGTGTGGTTGTTTGAGTAGCTCGTGTCGTGGAGGGAGTTCTCTCGGAAGTGCCGCTAGGAGTTGCAGAAGGAAACCATTCCGCATGATGCCATAGCGGAGCTATTAGGGTCATCGAGAGATTGACCGATATTCTGGTCTTGTTGAGTACCCTCCTCATCAGACAGAACGGGGGAAAGGCGTAAACGTCGATGTTGTCCCACCGTTGTAGAAAGGCATCTTGCCAGAGTGCCTTGGGATCCGGGACTGGGGAGCAGTACAGCGTAAGCTTGAAGTTCAACGCTGTGGCGAACAGATCCACAGTCGGGGAACCCCACAAAGTCAGGACTTTGTTGGCTACTAGATGATCCAAAGACCACTCGGTACTCACTATCTGAGACGCTCTGCTCAGACTGTCGGCGAGCACATTCCTCTTGCCTGGAATGAAGCGAGCCCATAGTGGAATCGAGTGGACTTTGGTCCATCTCAGTATCTCTACTGCGAGATGGGATAGCTGCGCTGAAAAGGTACCTCCCTGCTTGTTGATGTAAGCCACTACTGTGGTGTTGTCGCTCATCACCACCACAGAGTGACCCACCAGGTATTGTTGGAACTGTTGAAGAGCCAGGAATACGGCCTTCATTTCTAGCAGATTTAGATGGAGGCACTTTTCTGATTCTGACCACAGGCCTGAGGTCCTCTCGTCTGAGGAAAGGACTCGCAACCCTCCTCAGCCTTGCTATCCTGTCGTCTGATGGGATGGCTTTGTGGAGATTGGTGTCTATTATCATGCCTAGATATACCAGTCTTTGAGTAGGTAGCAGAGAAGACTTCTCGAGATTTACCAAGATCCCCAGATCTTGGCAAAGTCTCAGAAGTTCGTCTCGGTGTCGAAGAAGGGCTGACTCCGAGTCTGCTAGGATCAGCCAGTCGTCCAGATAACGGAGGAGACGGATGCCGATCCTGTGTGCCCACGATGATATCAGGGTGAACACTCTGGTGAAAACCTGAGGTGCTGTGGAGAGACCGAAGCACAGCACCTTGAACTGGTAGACCTTGTTATCTAGGCAGAATCTTAAGTACTTCCTTGAAGACGGATGGACTGGGATCTGGAAGAGCGCGTCCTTCAGATCCAGTGTACACATGAAGTCTTGAGGTCTCACTACAAGTCTGACCGTGTCTGCGGTCTCCATGCTGAACGGGGTCTGCTTGACAAACCTGTTCAGAGCTGAGAGGTCGATGACTGTCGACTGAAGAAGCCTGGGGACCCGTCGACGACCTCTTGGAGAGCGCCCTTCTTCAACATGGTCTCGACTTCTGCCCAAAGGGCTTGCCCCCTTGCCGATCCCATAGCAAGGGAGCTCAACGACACTGGATCCGCTGTCAGGAGAGGTAGAGATGTTATGAACGGGACGCGATATCCTTGACTGATTACGGAAATCGTCCAGGAATCGGCCCCGAGTTGCTGTCACCTGGTTGTGCAACTTTGCAGGCATCCCCCTACTGGTGGACATGCAGGGGGACTGCCAATCCTAGCGTTTGCGGCCTGGGCCACTCACCCTAGGATTTTTCCCTCCCCTGGAGGACTTTTTGCCTTTCTTGTCTTTGACAAGAAAGGGCTTTGACACCGTTGTCTTCGCTGCCGTTACCAGTTTTGTCGTCTTGGTAGGACGTGGTTGCTGGGTTGCTGGAGGTTTATAGGGCTTAGATGTTAAAGCCCTCTGCAGGAGAGAGTCCTGGTTGGACTTCCTCCACCTCTCAGCTGCCTGCTCCACGTCCTTAGGCTCAAACAGATTTCTCCCTAAGATGGAAGAATGTCTGAGCTGCTTATCTCGGTGTTGGGGACTTTCTGGTGGAACCTCTCAGACACCACATCTCGACGCTTCAAGATGGTGTTAGCCCACAAGTTCGAGACTTGGTGGGCTAGAAAATCGATGGTACGAGTGCCTGAGAGTAGAAATGTCTCCATGGCCTTCCTGGTACTTTCGTTGGACAGGTCCTCGGATCGTAGCAGGATGCCTAGAGACCCTAGCCAGATGTCCAGCGACGAAGTTGCCTGCATGGCACACTTCGCTACCTTCTCCTGGCTGAGGATCTCCGTAGCCGAGAAAGCCACCTGCCGGGTGGAGAGTCTCTCGAGAGGGACTCCCTTGGTAAGCTCTTCCAAAGAATGGTGCAAAGGAAGAGCTAGACAAGTCTCCTCCATGATCTCGAAGTACCTCCTCTGACGGACACGAGGAGGCGGGGAGAGTTTGTTCCCGGCGCTGGACCGGCTGGAGGAGGCAAGCTCGGAGAGCTGGCCCTCGACCTTATCTCTGGCACTCTTAAACCCTTGGGACCAGGGCAGAGCCGTACTGGCCTTAGCGGGTTTCTGAGTACCAAAGACTCGGTCCAGGACCGTGTCCTTGCCCTCACGAGGAGGAATCTCTGGATCCGAGAACCCGTTGAGATTCCTCATAAGGGTCAGAACTTGCCAAAAAGTGTGTTCTGACTCCTGAAGCTCCCCTCCTGAAGGGCTGGCAGCGAAGTCTCCTGTCCCTGAAGGCTCTTCCCGGGGGGCCTCGTGCACGTTCTCCGAGGGCTTGGTTGGCTCTGGTCTAATCCTCGAGGACAACTTCGGAACTGTCTTGGAGTCCTTCGACTCCCTCCTGGGAGGGATACAGGACTCCAGAAGTGATGGTGGGAAGCTCTTTTCCACCCCTACCCGAGAGGACTTCTCTGCGCGAGGTGGGGTTTCCCACATTGGTGCGATGGGGGAACGCCCCACCTCACGGGACTCCCCTGAGGACGGGAAATCCTCATCCAAAGGGGAGGGAGAGAAAGTCTGGGGGGGGAGGGAGCCTTCCTCAAAGACTTCCGAGGAGTCAACTTCGCCCTTGGAGAAGTTACCACGTTCACTCCTCCTCTCTTCCTCTTCAGGGGAGTCGAGACTGCCACTGCTTTGTGTCCCAGTTCAAAGAGAACAGGCTTGAAAGCCTGTACGACCGCTCTGACGAGGGACCCAAACCAGGGTTGTCGACTGACAGCTGTGCTGTCAGACCCTCTGGAGGGAAGGGGATTGTTCGATCCCTAGGAGGAGTTACCAAAGTAGAGCCGGCCTGAAAAGAAGAAGGGGGGGGATGACGGTGACCTAGCCATGCGTCATCCCACAGCCTCGTGCGTGGGATTGCGTTGGCGATCGCACTGGTGGTCGCGCTAGTGCTTGTGCGATGAAATTCCGCCTAAATCGTGCTCGGGTGATTGCTCGCAGGCGATGGCGAGGGTGCGCAATGATGCGCGGGCGAGCGTTAGCGCCCAGGCGAGGGCGCGCATTGGCGAGCCCGTAAGGGCGAACACGTTAGGCGTCCTTTGCGCGCGGGCGCGCATGAGGGCGCACATCTTGAACTGCAACAGGTGGGCATGCAGGGCGCGCGTGGGCGCGCGATGGCGCATAGGTGACGATGCTGGCGAGCGCCGACGAGCAGGAGAAGAGATTATCTTCCCCTTTGCGCCCAGATCCGAAGATCGTGGGCGCGCAGGAGATCGTTGGCGCGTCGGAGAATGCTGGCGCGTAGGCGAGCGCTGGTGCGCAGGCGGGCAGGAGAGCGTTGGCGCACAGGTGAGCGCTGACGCGCAGGTGAGCGCTAACGCACAGGAGAGCGCTGGCGCACTCTAACTGGAACTGGAGCGCGCAATTGCGTGCTGGCGCGTAGGAGATCGATGGCGCGCAGGGGATACCTGGCGCGTAAGGGACTTAGTCTCTAGGAGAGAAAGTCCCTTGTGCCCCAAAGGGACCGATGCCCGCTTGAAAACGGGATGCGAGGGCGCCCACAGCGCATCAGCAGCCAGGAACGGCGACGGCAGGGAAGCAGGTCGGTGCGTCCTTTGCAAGGATGACCTTCCAACGAAGGAGATCGCGAACAATCTGCAGAGAGGTCCAGGAATGTAGCTGGCAGGGTCGGTGATCGACGACGAGGTTCCTCTGCGGCGGACTGCGGGAATGACGAGCCGAAGAGGCTCCTCCTTACGCCCTTGTGGGGCGAGGGAAGGCCTCTACGGCAAAGAGGAAGGCATGCTTTGCGCCTTATATGCCCTATGGGGGCCGTAGGATCAGCAAGCTGACCAGCAGTCCTCCGAAGAGGAGTCTCTGTCAGTGAACTCCCCCGAGGGGGAGAATCACCTGCAGGAGAGACCGTTGGACTTAGTTCCTCCCTCGAAGGATGTTCGGAGGGGGGAACTAAGCCTTCAACTACATCAGGAGCAGAGGTTTGACCTAACTCGTCAGAAGCCTCTGCCACAACAACGTCGACGATAGACAGAGGATCGACCTCTGCTTAAGTCGGCGACTGTTTGACAGCTGCTCCTAACTTGATCATGTCAAACAGGGCTTCCTTGGAGGGCAAACCCTGAAGCCCCAAGGAAGCCCAAAGCTGTAACAAATCATGGTTAGAAACATTAACATTGACATCAGAATTAATATCCTCCCCCGGGGGAGGAGGAGGAGCTGCCTCGCTATGGGAGGCTACTCCCTCTCCCAAACCCCGAGATCGGTCAACAGAACTGCGGCCTACGCTACCACTCGACAGTTTCTCAGAAGAAACAGATTGAGTGGGAGCTTCCGAGGAGGTTTGGGGCACGGAAGAAGAAGCATTGGGTTTTCCCCCCTTCAAAGAACTCTTCAAAGGAGAAATATCCCTTCTGGACTTCTTCTTCCGGCGCCGGGAAAACCTCTCCCACTGGGAGGTACACCACTCCCCACACTCACCACATACATTATCTCTATCACACCGTTGGCCCCTACAAAAAGGACATAAGGTGTGAGGGTCCGTTTCGACCGCCGACATATAAGTCCCACAAGGGCGGTCAGGTAAACCGGGACACTTCCGCATCACAAACACTGTAGAAAAGAAAAAGCAAGCAAAAGATCAGTCAAAATGGCTGTCAGTAAGAGGAGGGTGACAGCGGACACGTCCGTCTAGCACTCGAGCTCAGCACAGGTGTGTGTGTGGGGGGGGCAGCAAGCTACCCTCCCTACCCCAGCTACGCCGAAAGTAATTACCCATATTAAATAGCGTTGTTTGTATTTCAGTTATGGAACAACTCATGTTTATTTCTTTGCGAGTAAAATAACGGTACTGTAGATTATAATGATGAAATAACCAATAACAGCAATCCTCTTAGTATACAGCTGTAAAACAGTACAATATAAGATAGACACAAAAGAGATGTACTGAGTAGCTATGGATTTTAAGGGTGTATTCATATACCTACATACAAGCATATACAGATATCTACCTTTCAACTGCCATTTGCTTTACAGGGATTAAACTGCTCAGAAAAATTAGTAGACCACAAATGCAGGATAATATAAGCACCTGCATTGGGTTTAAAATGAAATAAAAGCAAGCAAACTTCATAATATCAATCAACAGAAATTTGCATACAAACAACAACAGATTTTCTTAATTTTGACAGAATTAATAATGATGAGCTACGAACTTATGCAAAGAAACATAAAACGTAACTGAATAGCTGAACAGTGTTTAAAGATAGAAACATTGCTGATAGATAGCATTATTCGAGATAAATTCAACAAATAAAGAAGTCTTTTATACAAAAAAAATTAACATTCTCACAGGTAAAATATATAAAAAAATTTTACTTACAGGTTCCTCAAACATTCCGAGAGCCAAAGAAAATTTTTCTACTGCTGATTTTATTCCCATTAATGCTTTTTTTCTGGCTTCCTCTTTCCTTTCCATCTTTTCATCATGAAAGTCTTCATCTGGGAATTAAACAGGAGGAAAACCAAAGTTATTATAACTTTGCCTATGGACATAAAACATTAAAAAATCAATATTCTGAGTAGAAGCAGATCAAACTTGAAATTATTTTGGTATATAAAGATAGAAGAAATAGAGCAAGAACATTGCACTGTATTTTATAAAGAATTATATTACATAGCGTAAATAGTGAAGAACTTTAAAAATCCAGAATGCTTGGCAGGTTTATATTTTTTCTAAGTTAAATTTAATAAAAACTACAACTAGAACTAAACTGTCAACAACCATCAAAATTGCACTGGTTGTAGTTTCTGAAACAGTAAGGAGTAAAGGATGCTTTGTAAGATTAAAGAACCATTAAAAATCATAAGAACCTTAAAGAATCAAAGCAAATGTTAATGTAGATGACAAGTCGGAAACCTGGGATCTAAGTAAAAGTGATCAGGACGACGATATAGCCTAAGTTACAATGCATCATATTGCAACCTAAATATGAATATGCCAGTGTCAAACTGTGCATCCTCCATAATGACCAGTACACTGGTTTCTCATTTCATTCCTCTACAAGGCTTTGGAGCTCTCTGTCTACATGTTTCCTGTCTCCTATAACCCTTCTGGAGACAGGCTTATCATTTCCTTAAGGGACAATAAAGGGTTTCAAATCTTGAGAATTTGCGTTGATGTACAGTCCTTAAAATGCATTCCAAAGCACACACACACACATATATATATATATATACATATATATATATATATATATATATATATATATATATATATATATATATATATATATATATGTGTCTCTCTCACTGAGGGACCTGGGAGGACCCAAACATAGAATAAGGCAAGTCTCTCTCTCTCTCTCTCTCTCTCTCTCTCTCTCTCTCTCTCTCTCTCTCTCTCCATTTTTAATTTAGCGTTGAATCTTCATATTTCTTTAGACATTATTAGAAAGGATAAAGTAAAACAAAATTAATAACATTATTACATAATTAATACTTGGTAAGATATCTGTTGCTGCCTAAGCTAACTTATATACAGAGGCGTTCATTTTGATCTGTGATGAAACCTAAACAAAGCCGTGGTTTGTGTTATATGTTGCATGTTTAGCAAAGGCATAAAATATTGTCTTTATTTGATTTATTTTGGATTTTTAAGTAAAGAACAAAAGCTAGCCTATGCATTGATGGTTTCGTAATCCACCAGTCGTCTTATACAGCAGATATGACCCAAATTCATTCAAATTTGACTTTATTTTTTCCCTCGTCTTATCTGAAAGTCGTCTTATGCGCGGAAATATACAGTATGTTTCTGCTTGTGCAATGTACAGTTAGACTGTTTTCAACAATATATACTTAAAAACACTAAAAACCGTTTTCCTGGATCTGACCTGAAATGAGGGTGGGTCTTATATTTGTTTACATTGGAAACAGCGCTGCCAACCAGCCAGTAGCAAAAATAATTGAGAAACAGTGCCTTCAACCAAGCAGCTAGTAGCGAAAATAATGCCGAATAACTGATGTTTCCAGATTACAGCTTGCCGGATTAGTGATGGTCAACCTGTACCGTACTAGGATACTCCTGAGAAAAAGGTCTAAAAACGGGGCTTATAGCATTAGATTGTCAACCTAAAAAACATAATTTGTGGAGACATAATTTAGGCTGGCAGTGGGAAGGAAGGAGGGAAATAGGACAACCTATATCCTGAACAAACTACTTCTATTGTTCAGAGATCAGTCCTTTATTATCATGGGCCGTTGTACATGCAGTCTTTACCCTCAGGGAGGTATTTTCTCCCTGGGTCTGAAGCCCTGTTAATTTGCGTCTCTAAACTGTTGAGGTCAACTTTGCCTCTTCTCGGGAGTCTGTCTCGCTTGATGGTGAGAGACACGTATTTCAGTTGGTGTCCCTCTCCTCCCTGAGGGAATTTGTTCTAGCCTTGCAATCTCTTCTATTGCTGTCTCTACTTCTGTCTGAGAGAACAGATAGGGAGAATTCACCAAATCAGAGATTCTCAAACTTAACACATCTCTAGGGGGTAGTTGCTCCAAGCATCTTTTTCAGACACACTCCCACCATAGAGGAATCGTTTGATGAAATAGAAATTCTAGTGCTTTTGCCCTTAGCTGTGATAATTCCTCAAATCGAGGTAGGGTGTTATGTTCATAAACATCTGTATTCGCATAGCAGAATATTGCTCTAGCAGTGGTTCTTAACCTGTGGGGAATTCCCCACTGGTGGGGAATGGCGGAGTTGCCAAGTGGGGAATGACCGGTCGGACAGAAGAACCACTGTCTTGTTGTTACATTTCGTGAATTTGTTTCCACCCACAAATAATCGATAGTGCTTCAAAATTTAATGTTGACTTACTTTACAAATCACAACCATTTACAGACCGTTTTAATAACAAAAACAACCAATATATGAGGTATTGTAAGTCATGTTTGGGTAAAAGTGACAACACTGTTGGGTTTGAAATGTCAACAGCGGCTCCCCGCAAACTCACTCCTGTCGCGTCTCTCCTTGGTGTAACAGGTGGGTAACAGAGCTCCCATTATTAAGTAATTACTCATACGTGTATATATTCTTATGGTTATTTTATTTAGTGTGTGTGTGTGTGTGTGTGTGTGTGTGTGTGTTATTCTGTGATGCATGAATGAAAAACCGTTCCACGGAATTCATGTAATACACTGTGACTATGACTATGATGGCCGTGTCTTAGAGACCGAACAACACAATGCCACTTCTGTTGTTCGTTTTTTTTGTTTCTCTCTTGTATGATTGTCACTTCTTTCTTTTCATTTTATTTCTCTTCAGGTACATTATTATTACCTATTTTTTTCCTTATCCCACAGATACATATCCCAAAGATCGAGATGCCGAAAAGAAAGTACGACGACAAGTACCTGGACTACGGCTTCACATTTTTGGAGGGGTGTGATGTGCAGCTGCCGCAGTGCGTCATTTGCCACAAAACGCTCAGCAATGATTCGATGAAACCCCATCAACTGAAGAAGCACCTCTCCAATGTACACCCCGAGTTCGTTGGCAAGGAGAGGCAGTTTTTTTAATTGAAGGCAAATTACTTGAAGAAAATGAGGATGGACCAGGGCGGAAAATTTCAAACTGAGTCGAAAGCGATAGTACACGCATCGTATGCTGTTTCGCTGCTGGTGGCGAAGGCGAAGAAGCCACATAGCATCGGAGAGACGCTCATAAAGCCGTGCCTTGTGTCGTGCGCTGGCATTTTGCTTGGCGAATCTGCGGTGTCGAAGATGAAGCAAGTTTCTCTGTCCAACGACACTGTCAAGTCCCGCATCTTCGACATGTAGTGCAACATCAAGTCGCAGTTCTTGGCAAAGGTCAAAGCGTCTCCCGTCTTTGCAATTCAGCTGGATGAGTCCGTGGATGTGGCAAATTTGTCTCAACTAATTGTCTTCGTTCGATACGTCCACGACCAAAGCATCGAAGAGGACTTGCTGTTTTGCCGCCCACTGGAAACAACAACCCAAGCCGCCGACGTCATGCAGCTTGTCGATGCCTTTTTTGAGGAGGAAGAATTGGACTGGGGCAAGCTCGTCCATGCCTGCACAGATGGGGCTCCTGCTATGTTGGGTGCGAGGTCTGGATTCGCGAAACTACTGAAGCAGAAGAATCCCAAGGTGGTGACCCTGCACTGCATCATACATCGAGAAGCGCTCGCATCAAGGACGATGACACAACCGCTCAAAGAAGCGCTTGAGACGGCAATCAAGCTTGTGAATTTTGTCAAAGCGAGCGCCCTCAACACTCGACTATTTCGACGGTTGTGCCAGGATATGGAATCCGACTACGAAGGACTGCTGTTCCACACTGCCGTTCGCTGGTTATCAAAAGGCGACATGTTAAATCGGCTTGTGCATTTGCTCCCCGAAGTTACACAATTTTTGGAAGAAAGGAACAAAGGAGATCTGAAAGCTGCTGTTTCCGATGAGGCATTCCAGTGCAGGCTGGCACTTCTTGCAGACATGTTCAGTCACCTGAATGAGCTTAACCGCAAGCTACAGGGCGCGGACTCCGATTTAATCGGGCATCGAGACAAAGTGAACGCCTTCGTCTCAAAACTTGAGTTGTGGCGAGGCAAGTTCGAGACTGGCCGCAGCGCAACGGCTTTTCCAACGTTGGCACGAATCAGCGAGACTGTTGGTGGCGTCAGCGACGTTCTCAAGAACGAAGCCATCATCCACCTCAACAGGCTGGTGGACGAGTTTCAGCACTATTTTCCGGACTTCAAAAGCAACAACCCAATGATGGAGTTCACGAGGGATCCCTTCAGCTTTCGAGTTGACAACTTCCCGAAGGAAGCAGAAGACATCGAAGATCAGTTTCTTGACCTGGTGCATGACTCCGCAGCAAAGGCTGTTTTTGCGGAGAAAAGCCTGAACGCATTCTGGGCCACTATGCATGGTTCGTATCCTCGCGTTGCTGTGGCGGCGCTCACACTACTGGTTGCATTTCCCTCCACGTACCTGTGCGAGTCGGCGTTTTCGAGCATGGTTGAGATCAAAACCAAATCGCGAAACCGCCTGATTGACCTTGAATCTGATTTGCGCTGCGCCATTTCAAAAGTGGAACCGAACATTGAGGCACTCGTCAAGGCGAAACAAATGCAAAAGTCTCATTAACCTGTATGCGTCTAGTGTTGCATTTTTTGTATGTTTTTTATGGGCCAAATAAATTGAGAAAAAAACATAACGAATCTTTTCATGTGTATTTTATTTCCATGTGATAACTGTTTGTAAAAAATCTAATATATGCAAAAAAAATTAAAGGCCGTAAAATGGCACAAAAAAGCAAAGCGTATATTTACGTATTAAAGTTAAACACTGCATGGGTTAAACTCGAATTTGTCAATGACCGATGCTGTGGTGGGAAATGGAGAGTTGGCTCACTGAAAAGTGGGGAATTGGAGAAAAAAGGTTAAGAACCCCTGCTCTAGACCAATGGTCGAACCATGAGCAGGTTTGGGTCGTAGACATAACTGCTACTTCCATGTTTATTATTTCTGAGCCCAAAAAGACAGAGGGCAGATACGTCCCCCGTATGGGCGGACAGAACTAGGCTAACCAAATATTCTGGGACAGAAAGTGAACTCTGAAAGGCCCCAGAAGGTATTAATCCTTCTCCCTCTTGCTTTAGTTTTGTAGTTTAATTTTTTAAGCATATAAGCTTCCCTTTTTTAATAACTTCTATAGGTATGAGCAAAAAGATGTAAGTTCTCAAGATACCAAAAACCTTAGAGCAAATGGGCTTAATAGTATGGAAATAAAGATAATTTGCCCAAACTCAAGTTAGTGCTACTGGTCTGCATTCCCCCAACATTAAATGTAGACTTCAGAATTATAATTGAATGTAGATGAAAGCTTGTTACTGTACTAGAAAATAAACCAGTATATTACAAGGAGTATGATCATTTTATTTTTTAATCAGTGATAGACAATGGGTTTGTTTGAATTAAATAAGCATGTGAGATTTTACATCATGTAAAATCTTGTCTGTTCCAGATATAAGCACTTTCTAAGTTCTCAACTAAAACTAATTTTCTATAATTGCTCTAAATGGATTTAGAGTTAATTCAAAGCTAAATATTTTGCTTTGTGATATAAGAATTGCAATAATACATTTAAAAGTACTTCTTATTTTATCCTAATCATACAAACCAGTCCTTCAAAATATGGATATGGAATGATCATTGAATTTGTTAACTAGGTAGTTAATAACAGGCAGTGAGAGCGGGCGAGTAGCTCTGCCCATTCTCCTGTCAAAGAGTTAATTTCTAACCTTTATCTAAGGATTGAAATGGGTGGTTTAAATGAAAAATATACCGAGAAAAAGTCTGAGCTAAAATCTTGTGAACTTTTTTTCAACAATATTCTGAAAACAAATAACGCAAACTCTAAAAAGTTGATGAACAAAATCAGTTAGCCTTTTCACTTACCAAGTTTAATAATTTCACTTGAAAACTGCAAATCACCCCACTCTAGTTCATAATCATTTCTATAATAATAATACATCGTCAAAGCTGTGTATCCATAAGTCAGATACTGGAATCTGCCGATCTTCTCTAGATTCTTTCTACCACTTATATTCATTGCTTTTGTTAACAATCTGTAAATTTCCTGAGAAAAAAACAATATTAATAAAAATATATGACACATTTGGAATAATTTGTTTTTTCTTGCATTCTCTCTACTTCGGGATCAGAGCTAAATCAATGGAACATCAGTTTCTTCGTCCCTGGTTCGATTTGCCAGGCCTACCAGAAGCTATTATCTTTTTGCGTATTTCCCTTTGGATCTCTGATCCCAAAGTAGAGATAATCCAGATTTTAGGGGTAGTAAAATATATGATTTATATGAATATAAAACACCTCTAAACGTGCACTATACGAACCTGAAACTCTTTACATAGAATTATCATTTCGGTGTTAGCTGAAGCCAACCGTTAAAGCTTTGCAATTGCGGCACAACTTTTGGGGGAAGGTGATGGCAGGACTAGTATGTGTAGAGAACTTCATGTTTGTATAGTTAGGAAAACTATATACAGACCTTACTCTCTTTACATAAGAGACTCACACCCCATGGTGGGGAGAAGTCCTAAAACCAATTGGCTGGAGACTGTCCGGGGCAACATTCTGTGCTACGCATGAGCTCATTAGAGGGCACCCTGACTCCTCATGAACCTAATAGGATGCTAGCCTGAGCAATAGGCACTAACATCACAAATTTTAAGTAATTTGTATTTTTCCTAACATACTTACCGAGAACTACTTTCTTAGGAGGTACCTGGAATCTCCTCTCAACCGACCAGAGTTTTGTGTAGTCTACCCTACTTCCGTTTTCTGTGGGGACTAACTCAGGCGTAAGGAGAACGTGCCCTGAGGGTAGTCCTGAGCTAGGTCGGAGTTAGCTTGGGTCTCGCTCGTCAGTAAATTCCTGGATGGTACAAAAGATCTTCAAGGTCAGTAAGGCACTCGGGGAAGGTAGGGAGGGCCATTACCCAAAAGTAGTTCTCGGTAAGTATGTTAGGAAAAATACAAATTACTTAAAATTTGTGATTTGTTCCAACACAGAGACTTACCTCGAACTACTTTCTTAGGAGACTTACACTTTAGGAGGTGGGAGTGTCTTCCTGAACTTCAGACCAAGCTAACCGGACGTCCAGGAACCTAGATGGGAACTAGGTTGCAATATATATATGGAAAACGAAACGTAGGGAGAACTACACAAAGAGCTCATGTTAGTGTCTAAGTACTTACCCTTTAAAAATTCCATGATGCTGAGTCCTGTGGCGAAGTTGTAGAGACGTGTCTTCTTCGGGGTGTATGTGGGGTTATCTCCGAGTAGGGAAAGGAAAAAGGGACAAGGGTGAAAGGGAACGAACCTGTGTCTCTTGGTTTTGCTATCCACGATTGTACCTGGGGCTTCACCGTTATATCGCTTGGAGCGCGGAGATGACTGTCCCAATAGAGAAATCGTCTAAAGACCTCCTCGAGCAATCCTTGAGGTAATGCGTTGTGAAGGTCGACTGGTTCGACCAGGTGCCTGCTCTAAGGATCTGGCCCACCGCCATGTTCCTCTCAAAAGCCAGAGAAGTACTTAGACCCCTAATGTTATGGGGCCTGGGATTACTTGGCAGGGGCAAGCCCTCATCAGTATAGGCCCTGACAATAACCCGTCTCAGCCAAAAGGAGATGGTATTTTTAGATACCTGCTTTTTCTTTACACCCGTAGAGACAAAAAGATTTTTGATACCAGGGCGGAGATGGGCAGTCCTCTCAAGGTATTTTCTCACAGCATGGACGGGGCACAACTTCAAATCTTCTGGATTCCCTGTCCTAGGAATAGCAGGCATTGAAAAGCCCTCGAACTTAGGGTCCCAGACCGCTGGATTCTGTGTCTTTGCTATGAAAGAAGGGACGAACTTGAGGAAGATCTCCCTCCACCCCTTCGAATGAGAGATGTCGTAGGACAACCCATGGATCTCTCCTACTCTCTTAGCAGAGGCCAAGGCCAACAAGAAGACCGTCTTGAGAGTGAGCTCCCTGTCCACTATGTCCTTCAGGGGTTCGAACAGAGGCCCACTTAACCTTTTCAATACCCTTGCCACGTCCCACTGCGGCACCCTGGAGGCTTGCAGAGGGCATGCTTGTTCGAAGCTCCTGATGAGCATAGAGATGTGCCTAGAGGAGCCCAGATCAATACCCTTCAGAAGGAAGACTTGGCCCAAGGCTGCACGGACTCCTTTGATGGCCGGAATTGACATGCCCACTTCGTCTCTGAGATGCACTAGAAAATCCGCAATATCTGGGAAGGAGGCTTTAAGAGGCTTGATGTTCTTTGAGGCACACCATTTCGTAAAAGTAGCCCATTTTGCTTGGTAGACCGCTGCTGAAGACCGTCTCAGATAACGTGACATCTTCTCTGCAGTACCTGTCGAATATCCTTCCTTCCTCAGGAGCCGCTCGATAGTCTCCAGGCGTGAAGGCGAAGAGACTGAGGATTGTCGTGGAACCTTTGGAAGTGTGGCTGCCATAGAAGGTCTGGCCTGTCGGGCAGAGGCCACAGGGGAAGACATGCCAGGTCTCTTAGATCCATGAACCACTCCCTCTCCGGCCACCAGGGCGCTACCAAAGTCATCTTTAAGTTTCGAGCCGTCCGTACTCTGTTGAACACTTGCCTGATCAATGTGAAGGGGGGAAAAGTGTACACGTCGAGGTTGTCCCATTTGTGTTGAAAAGCATCTTCCAACGCTGCCTTTGGGTCAGGGACAGAAGAACAAAATACGGGGAGTTGTGCGTTCAGTCTGGTTGCAAAGAGATCCATCACCGGCGAGCCCCATTTTTGAATGATGAGTCTGGCTACTTCTGGGAGGAGGTACCACTCTGTTCCCACTACTTGTCCCATCCTGCTGAGCCCGTTGGCTAGGACATTCTTTTTGCCTGGAATGAACCTTGCTGAAATCACGATCTGTTCCGACTAGACCCAATCCAGGATCTCCAAAGCGAAATCGCACAACTCCTTCGATTTTAGACCTCCGTGTTTCTTTATGTAAGCTACTACAGTGGCGTTGTCGCACATCAACGCCACTGTGTTTCCCCTCAGAAGATCTACGAACTGTAGGCAAGCTTCTCGGACTGCCTTCATCTCTAGGACGTTGATGTGCTGACCTTTCTCCTCGTCCGTCCAAGTTCCTCTCGTTGACTCGTTGAGGAGATGTGCCCCCCACCCCTCTTTGGAGGCGTCTGTGAACAGAAACATCTCGGGAGGCTCGGATGCGAAGGGCATCCCCTTGAGGGTATTCGACCGACACAGCCACCACTCCAGGGAGTGTATTGTCTCCGGCAGGACGGGAATTAACTTGTAGGGCGAGTCCACTTGGTTCCAGAGCCCCTTCAGGTTCCATTGGACGCTCCTGAGTCTGAGCCTCCCTTGGGGAACGAGTTTCTCCAATGACACTAGGTGCCCTATTAACCTTTGCCAGTCTTTGGCTCACCTGGGTTGTCTCGAAAGGAAAGGCAGGAGGATCCGTTCCAGGTTGTTCAACCGTTCCTCCGACGGAAAGGCTCTCACTAGTCGGGAGTCCAGCATCATCCCCAAGTAAGTCATCCTGGTGGAGGGAGACAGATTCGATTTCTCCAGGTTGATCGTGATACCCAGATCCTTGCAGAATTGAATTAGTTCTACTCCTTGCTCCTTCAAAACTTCCTCTGAGGAGGAAAGGAGTAACCAGTTGTCCAGGTATCGAATGAGGCGAATACCCCGCTCGTGAGCCCACACAAAAACTGTCGTGAAGACTCTCGTGAATACCTGGGGAGCTGTTGACAAACCGAAGCAGAGGGTCTTGAACTGCAGGATCTGGGAACCCCACTTCACCCGGAGAAACTTCCTGCTTGAGGGGTGGATCGGGATTTGAAAGTATGCGTCATTGAGGTCTATGGACATCATGAAGTCCCCTTCCCTCAAGGACTGCAGGACCGACTTCGGGGTGTCCATCTTGAAGTCCGTCTTGCAAACAAACTTGTTGAGGGCTGACAGGTCTATCACCGGTCTCCAACCCCCTGTCGCTTTCTCCACCAGAAAAAGACGACTGTAGAAGCCTGAGCCCGGATGTAGGACCACTTCCACCGCACCTTTCTCCAACATAGTGGAAACTTCCTCCTGAAGGGCTGCCCTCTTCAAGGGGTCCTTGGGTGCTAGCCACTCCGCCAGACTGGCTGGGATTAAAGGTGGAGGTTCTGTTAGGAACGGGAGTCTGTACCCTTCTTTCAGTACGGATACTGTCCAGGGCTCCGCACCGTGGGCCCTCCATGCTTGCCAAAAATGTCTGAGGCATCCCCCAACCTGAGGCTTGGGCAGGAGTAGGGGGCCTCCCATTCTATCTCCTTCTGGAGGAGCGGCCTGAACGCCCTCTCCTGGACGCTGAGTAGGCCGTCCTAAAAGAGGCAGACGCTGCTGGGGCTCCTCTACGGGGGGGGGCTGCGGTGGTTGAGCCCAAGAGGTAGATGGAGCGTCTCTCCTCGTCTGGCTAGGAGAGGCACGAGAAGTATAGGGGCCATCCGATGACGTCCTCCTGTAAGCGGGCCTCCTCACGGAGTGGGGTCTGGGTGCACCCACTTCCTTCCTTTTCAAGACCTTTTCCATGATCTCCTCCAGCTGTTTCAATGGAAACAGGGAGTCACCCCACACAGGCAGGCTCCTCAAAGCCCTTGCCTCTCTGTCAGGGATTTTCCGGGAAAGCTTGCCTAAGACCGTATCCATTCTCCTAAGCACCCAGTTGGCTGACAGGGCAAGAGACTGGAAAGTCAGGAACTTTAAGGTCTTTCCCCCGGAGATGATGAGTTCCTTCAGGAGGTCTTGGTTCGCAGGGTCTGTCAAGTTGTAGGTGGCTTGAACACCTACCAGAGTGGAGGCCCACCAGTCCAACCAGGAGGCGACGTGGACTAAATCCTTGGACATCTCATCCATCATTGAAGCCTCCGACTGTGAAAAAAAAATCGGGGCTGACGCGGCTCTGTCCTCCGGGGCACCCTGACTCAACACTTCAAGGGAAGACTCCATTTTGCAGGCTCCCGGTCGCTGCCCCTCTGGCACATAAAACCTACTCTGGGACCTTAGTCCCTGGAGTAACTTTGAGGAACTCTGGGACTTGGGGGCTTCAGCATTGCCCGCCACAACCTTGTCAACGTGGGCGCGGCCCAGGACCAAATCCCTGGCCACAGGCAGCGCTAGGGAGGGTTTCTGCTGCACGGGGGCCTCCATCAGACGATTAAGGCTGGAACGCCAGGCATCCTCGTCGGAGGGAACAGGTTCCTCGATCCGGTGATGCCTCCGTATGAGACCTATCACCCTCCGATATGCCGAGTCCTCGGTTGGGGAACCTTCACTGTCGCCAGCAACTCCTTCCGTCTGAGGCCGAGGCGACGGGCCGACGGGCACCCCCACCTGTCGCTGTGGCTCGGACTCGACGAGCACCTCCCTGTGGTGGTAACAGTCTGTGCCGACGGAAACCTCCCCACTAGACCTGGGTGTCGGGACGGGAATCGCCGTGCCGGCGAGGACTTCCGTCCGTAATGCGTCTTTGGGAAAAGAGGGCGAGACTTCCGTGGGCTGGCCCGACGGAGGAAGCCGTCCCTGCAAGTCCATTGGCCGAGTCAACTGTGTTGACCCGACGAGGCTGCCTGTCCGAAAACGCGACTCCCCCCGCTGGGCGGGTTGAGCCGGAAGCTTCGCGGCCTTACGCCTACCTGAAGAGGTCTTCTCGCTCTGTTCCTTGCGAGGGTCATACTTATGCCTGGCAGAGGGCCTCCGTGGAGAACCGTCTCTGGGACGGCGACTCGGAGAACGCGGGAAATCGTCGAAGTCCTCGACCCTCCTGCGGGGAACGAAGACCCATTCACCTTTGGGGGACCTACTCCTCCTGTACTTCCTCCTCGGTGACCTGGAACGTCTTCTGCTATACCTTGAACGTGACCTCGAACGGGAGCGCCTGCTCCTGGATCTCTCCCTCCTCCGACGGCGCCTCCTCCTCGCTTCACCCTCCGAAGAGAACGATGAGCCGGCCTCCGAAGACCCCGACGATACTGCATAACCCGACCGACGGGTGGGCTCGGGGGCAACGGAGGTCTTCGCGAACTGTTGAGTTCCAGAGGTCGAAAGTTGCAAAAACGAGTCAGGAACCGCCGACAGAGGGGCTGGAAGGGAGGTCGGCCGCACCACGCTGGGGAACCAGGAATCTAGGCCGTCTTCCATCCTCAACGGGATCCTACCTGACGTTTTCGGGAGCTTCCATCCGTAGGGCTCCCCTACCGTCGAGTCCAACCTATCCTGAACGCCATCAGCTGCTGAGGTACCTGAAACGCAGGCCCAAGAAGCGGGCGAAGAGACAGAGACAGTATTACTCCACATGGGGTCATCGGAGGAGACGTGCCCCCCAATCACGAGGGCAGAGTCCCCAAGACCCCCAGACAAAGCACTTTCAGGCCCCCCATTAGCCTGTGAAGATTCAGCAACCCCCACATCATGAATATTAGACTCTTGGGGAAGAGCCATCGGCACCTTCCCCGCAACGGACTTACCTCATCCCCTACCCTGGGTAGGGAAAGAAGGAACAGAAACCTCGTCAGACCTCCCACCGGGCGACGGCAAAGGCGAAGAGATGCTCGCCTTCCTGGGGGACCGTTTAGAGGACTTCTTTTTCTTCGCGCTAAAACGAACCCACTGGATCTCACTCTAATTCACACACTCCGGGCACGTATCCGCCGGCGAGCACACTTTACCCCTACAGGAAGAGCAAAGGGAATGCGGGTCAACCTCCGGCTTGGATAGGAACGCTCCACACGACTTCCCGGCTCTAGGCCCAGGACAACGGCGGGTCTGCTCCATCACAACACAAAACCACAAGACACAGGAATGCAAGGAAAGGATAAGGAATACACTTGGGGAAGCACAAGGGAATCACGCGAACACGCGAGAACATAATGGAAAGCACAGAGATACCACGCGGGAACCACGTGGGACACAAAGGATCGCAAGAGAATGGAGAGCGACGGGATGGTATCACGACGCGATCAGAGAACTTACTGACGAGCGAGACCCAAGCTAACTCCGACCTAGCTCAGGACTACCCTCAGGGCACGTTCTCCTTACGCCTGAGTTAGTCCCCACAGAAAACGGAAGTAGGGTAGACTGCACAAAACTCTGGTCGGTTGAGAGGAGATTCCAGGTACCTCCTAAGAAAGTAGTTCAAGGTAAGTCTCTGTGTTGGAACAAATAGAATTTAGCAATGTAACTTGACCAGGTAAGCACTAAAATTGGAGGTAAGCTCCTCGCTTAGCCTAGACATTGCCTGACTCCACCTCATTTGGAGAGCAGGGATATGACAAATATATAAACATAGATTGCACAAAGGGCATGGTACCCACCTGCACTTAGATGAGGTCAACTTGCAGAGTTCCTCAGATGCTGAGCCCCAAGAGAGGGGAGAATGAAATAGGAAATGGCCAATCACTAACACATTCACTCTAGACTTACGGATAACATCTACCCTCAATCAACTGCTACTTGTCTTACAAGGGAACCGAGGTGTTAACTGACCACGTTTTTCATAGCCACCACTGAACCTAAGGTTAAAGTGTCTATGTTCCTGAGGGTTATGTCTTGCAGGTAGTGGATGGTGAACATTGTTTACCTTTTTCATGATCAAAAATCAATCCTAAAAATCTAGCTTTACCTACACATGGGATCCGCTGACCTTTCATGTATATATCCGGGTCTGGATGTACTCCCCGGACACGACAGAAAAGGACAATAGTAGTTTTGCTTGACAAAAACTTGAACCCATTCATATCAGCCCACTGAATAATTTTGTCAATTGAGAGCTGTAGTTTTCTCTCAACCATTGCCATTCTAGCTCCAGCAAATGATATGGAGATATCATCAGCAAATAGTGTTGAGAGAATATCTCGAGGAATGACAGACGATATCCCATTAATGGCTAGTGCAAATAAAGTTACACACAGCACACTTCCCTGGGGAACTCCTCCTTCCTGACATTTCCTTTCAGATAGGGTTTCCCCAACTCTCACTTGAAAAAATCTATGCAAAATAAATGATTGAATGAACAATGGAAGCTTTCTTCGTAATCCCAAACCATGGATGGTTTTAAGTATACCATATCTCCATGCAGTGTCATATGCCTTCTCAAGGTCAAAAAAACTGTTACAAGGTGCTGTTTGGAAGCAAAGGCTTCACAAATAGAAGACTCAAGTCGTATCAACACATCAGTCGTCAAGTGCATTTTCCTAAATCCACACTGGATGGGTGATATAATACCTTCTTTTTGAGGTACCACATAAGTCTTCCATTAACCATCTTCTCCATGATTTTACATAAACAAGATGTCAATGCAATTGGTCGATAGTTTGCTGCTAAAAACTTGTCCTTACAGGGTTAAAAAGGCTAAAATAATGACTAGTTCCCAAACACTTGGATAACTATGATCATGCCATATTTTATCAATAATGCTTAAAATATATAACTTTGTATTAAAAGGTACATGTTTAATCATTGCATATGGAATTCCATCGGGTCCAAGGGCTGTGGCATTACAAGTAGCAAGAGCGGAATCAAATTCTCTTTCAGTACAGTAAAAGGAGAATTATACGACTCTTCCCTTCCTGTTGCAAAATTTAAAATTTTCTTTTCTTCAATGCTCCTATACAGGTGACCATGAGCTGCTTCACACTTGCATGATACATTTGAAAAATGATCAGCCAGGGCATTGCTAACATCATTTGCTTGTCTCATACTGACCGTTCACCTTCAACACTGGTGGTGGGTTTGGGGTAAATTTGCCTGCAATCTTTTTTATTTTACTCCATACAGAAGATGGTGGTGTTCTACTGTTGACTGAGGAAACAAAAGATGCCCAAGATTGGCGCCTAGCTTCTTTCATGGCACGATGGAAATGTGCTCTACACTTTTTGTATGTTATCAAATTTTCCTCAGTACGGCGTTTACGCAATTTAGTCAAGAGATTTTTTGGTGGCTCTGTGCAAGATAGTTAATTCTGTGGTTTTGGGAATCGAATTGATTCCTGCTGTATGGAGAGTTCCATTCAGTAGGTCTATGGCATCATCAATACCTTCAAACTGTTCTGCACTCCCTTCCATTTCATTTAGCTCAGAAAATTTAACCCAGTCCGCCTTGTCAAGATTCTACCGAGGCAATCTTTGTAAAGGTGGTGCTTATAATGATTGGTGCATGATCACTAGTATGCCAATCATCTAAAGTACTCCAATCAAAGTCAAGAAGGCAGTTAGAGCTTGCAATTGAAAGGTCAATGCATGAAAAGGTACCTGTCTGAACATGGAAGTGCGTGGGCTCTCCTGTATTAAGAAGTACGGCATCCTTCTTTTCCACAATTGATGAATAATATTGCCCCCGGTGTTTGCTAAAACATCACCCCATAAAGGATGTCTACCATTCAAATTTCCAAGTAAAAGAAAAGGTTGAGGGAGTTGTTGAATGACCTCTACTAAATTATCCTACGACATGTTATCATTTGTTATCATTTGGAGGCAAGTACAGAGAGCATATTGTATATTTTCTCCCTATCTCAATCCGTATAGCCACTGCCTGCAGAGGTGTACAGACAGATAAAGGTATTTGGGGAACATCTTGACGAACGTACGAGACTTCCGCCATGGCTCCCTGCTTGTTGATTATATGGTGTTCTATAACTAACATACTGTCCAGGACAAGGAGTGTTAGCATCAAGCTTGCTTTCCTGTAGACATACAATTATGGGGGAATGCTCATTAATTAGAAGCTTAAGTTCTCCATTTTTGGGCCTTAAACCCTGACAATTCCATTGCAAAATGGAGGAGAAGACTATGGATTATTTTTGGAAGGCATCTTGGATCATGTCTTTCCATTGGCAGTCTTGAATCTAACATGATTTCCAGTAAGTTTTTTTAGAGATGGCGTAGATATATTGGGTTTTACGTTTGTCTTTTTCTTTGTGTACTTTTGATCTATTTGTTGAGGCAGATGGTGGACCTCAATTTGTACTTCCGATTTATTCAAGTTATCTTCCGGTTCATCAGAAACATCAACATATAAATAATCAAATTTATTCGATGTCATAACTTTAATATATATTTTTAGTGGACGGGGGTGAGAGAGACGGAGGTCTCTCTCTTTTACAATTAATAGATGGTGAGGTTCTAGAATTTTGCACAGTCCCCACAACAGGTGCATCAGGTAAGTTGTTTTTAAGTGGAACCTCCATCAAATCAGGCAAGGACATGGCCTGAGAGAGGTTTGTACTATTTTTTATTTGTGGGACGAAAGTTGTACATAGGTGGGAAATGCCCTAGTGTTAATACACCGTGGTAAAGCCTCAGGAGGTAATTTGTTTACCTTGTCATTCAGCTTTTTATCAGATATTATACAGCTTTTTATCAGATATTATATTTTTTTTTTTTTAACTATTGGCAGAACTAGGTGGGTTTGATTTTAATACCTTAGCATAGCTATATGATCTATCTAATAGTCTTTTGGTATGTCCCACACTTATGTATTCTAAATTAGATTTGTTGAGGGCAGCTTCTTCCAACTTGTATAGCTCACAGGTCCTATCAGTGGATTTTTGGTTCGAGTTGCAATCTAAACATCTGGTCTCATGTGCACATTCTCCATGGTAAAATTTGCAGCAAATACCACACATTTTTTCATTTTTGCAAACTTTGGACGGGTGTCCAATTTTAAAACAATTAAAACATTGCAGTGGCTTCTACTTGAATTGTCGTACTAATAATTTCATTTTCAATAGTAATATGGAAAGGTACATCAGCATACTGGAAAGTAAGAATAATCATTGATGTACCTGGGACTTTGTGTACTTTCCATACATTTAATGGAGACCTGGTCAGTATCTCCTCTTCTGTAAATTCAAATAAATCATTGTTAAAAACTATTCCCCTTCCGTAACTAAGATCTGGGGAGGGGGTGGTTTGACATATAACATCACATTATCATTACTTCTTTTTAGGTTGGACAATATAACGGATTGTGTGCTTGATTTGGCATGTATAACAAACTATTTTTTCCAAAACAAGATATATCTCCTGGAGTAATAGTTCTACTTTTTTCAGGACCAACTTGTATATTTTGAAATCATTCCCTGTAAACCCTTTAGATTCAGCTACAAGCCACATTGGTGGTTTTGGCTTTATCTGGCAAGGCATAACTAGATCAGCATCTTTTTCCAACCAGTCGGCAGGCCTATACTGTATACATACAAATCCTTTTGTACCTAATATGTATACATATATATATATATATATATATATATATATATATATATATATATATATATATATATATATACTGTATATATATATATATATATATATATATATATATATATATATATATATATATATATTTGTATATATGTTCTTACAAACCTGGTCTAGTATAGGGTAAATACAGTAGTTTATTCATGATTTATTTATATATTTCATTTGTGCATTGAAGAGATGAAAAGCCAGGTCTTGGGATGAAGTCCCCTCATGTAGACGCAAGTTTATTATGTAAATTACGTCAGACTTTTGTCGTTAATTTCATTGTATTCTTTATTCAAGTCAGTGCAGTATATGCAAATTTATGTTATTTTCAAGATTTACCTTTTTTATTTCCAGTAATTTTGTTACAAAGTCTTACGTAATCTGTTTGAGAGTGTTATGTGATCATACAATATAGAAACAAGGGCCTATGTAATGTTCTTTTATATTTCTATGAAGTTTTGCCTTATATTTGTGAGAGAATACACTATATGCCACGTGCTTTGGAAAATTCGCGAAAAAACTAGTGATAGGATGTTATCTTCTTTCTTATTTCGGGGACAAAGGGTGGGCGGAGCTAGATGATTCAGAGAGTTCGTCCCCCCGTTGCATGAGTAAGCTTTCGAGAGAGCAATACTTTGTAACTCTGACGCCTTACCCAGCCCCCATGCTTTCAGAACTTGCTCTCCTAGAACATTCTGGAAGTAGCTAAGTCTCTTATACAGGCGACACCAGGGTTGCATAGATAGACAGATGGAGAATTCCAGCCCTAAGATAGCCATCCCCCTCTCTCACTTTCACACGCAGCTCTCTGTATTGTTTTAAAAGTGTTCGGTGAAATAACGAAGTTTTGGTGTAACGAGTTTTTGTAAACATAGTGAGTACTTATAAAAATTCTCTTGAGTTTTTTGTAAACGGTCCTGCAGGAAGGTGATAGGTTCTTCTATTGTGATCTGGTTATCTATTTTCATTAAGTGTCAAGCTTAAATATTGTATTCAAATTTAATTTCCAGTGAAACAAGTGATTGTATAATTTTCATAAGTATTTCTTTTGTCTTAGTCTAATGTTCATTCAGATTTAATATTTAAAGTCAAATAATTATATAATTTTCAGATCGTAACATTTTTGTCTAAATCTAAGTTTTGTTAGACTTAATATTTCAAGTGATTTATTTGTTTTATGTAAATTCTTTCAATGTTGTTGTCTTGGGTAGTGCTATAGCCTCTGTACCATGGTCTTCCACTTTCTTGGGTTAGAGTTCTCTTGCTTGAGGGTACACTCAGGCACACTGTTCTATCTAGTTTCTCTTTCTCTTGTTTTTTTGAAGTTTTTATTTTTTATTTAGGAAATATTCATTTTAAAGTTGTTACTATTCTAAAATAGTTTATATTTTTCCTTGTTTCCTTTCCTCACTGAGCTATTTTCCCTGTTGGGGCCCCTGGGCTTATAGCATCCTGCTTTTCTAACTAGGGTTGTAACTTAGCATTTAATAATAATAATAATAATAATATAGAATATATTTATGTTTGCAAAAAGTGTATTATTCCAATCACCATTGTTTGAATTAGTAATCGCTCGTATCCTGTTAAAGAATCGTTGTAAGTAATAGTTTTAAATAATTCTTAAGAATAATTACCCAGTTTTGTTTACAGTGTACTTTTAAGAGACCTTTGGATATTCAGTGTTTTATACATTGCTCTCTGGGAGTTATTTAGCTGTCTGAGAGTTTGTGTATGAATATTTTCAAGTGTAACAGACTTAATGTAAAAGCAAACAGGTGAGTTTGAAATTCGAGAGTTTGTATGGCCTGCCAGTCATAATATATATTATGTTATATGATTGGTTCTCGGACACGAGCCATAGTACAATATATACATATATATATATATATATATATATATATATATATATATATATATATATATATATATATATATATGATAAATTTTGCACATTTTTACGTGTTTTTCATATTCAAATAAGCCATATATATTTTTGATACATTAATGTCTGGATTCTCTTAACGACCTCGGGATCAGAGCCCCAGGCGAAATCACACAAAGACAAGAGCTTGGTTCCGGCCGGGAATCGAACCCTGGTCGGCAAGCCTGTATAGACAGTGACTAAGCCACTTGGCCACGAAGAAGGATAAAAATCAATGACAATTCTTCTGTACTTATACCTGTCGAATTCAGGTATTTTGTACTTAGAATTGAAATCAACCCATCCTCACCATCGTAGCCAATTGGTAGTTTGTTACTTGGCATTCAATTAATGATAAATTTTGCACATTTTTACGTGTTTTTCATATTCAAATAAGCCATATATATTTTTGATACATTAATGTCTGGATTCTCTTAACGACCTCGGGATCAGAGCCCCAGGCGAAATCACACAAAGACAAGAGCTTGGTTCCGGCCGGGAATCGAACCCTGGTCGGCAAGCCTGTATAGACAGTGACTAAGCCACTTGGCCACGAAGAAGGATAAAAATCAATGACAATTCTTCTGTACTTATACCTGTCGAATTCAGGTATTTTGTACTTAGAATTGAAATCAACCCATCCTCACCATCGTAGCCAATTGGTAGTTTGTTACTTGGCATTCAATTAATGATAAATTTTGCACATTTTTACGTGTTTTTCATATTCAAATAAGCCATATATATTTTTGATACATTAATGTCTGGATTCTCTTAACGACCTCGGGATCAGAGCCCCAGGCGAAATGACACAAAGACAAGAGCTTGGTTCCGGCCGGGAATCGAACCCTGGTCGGCAAGCCTGTATAGACAGTGACTAAGCCACTTGGCCACGAAGAAGGATAAAAATCAATGACAATTCTTCTGTACTTATACCTGTCGAATTCAGGTATTTTGTACTTAGAATTGAAATCAACCCATCCTCACCATCGTAGCCAATTGGTAGTTTGTTACTTGGCATTCAATTAATGATAAATTTTGCACATTTTTACGTGTTTTTCATATTCAAATAAGCCATATATATTTTTGATACATTAATGTCTGGATTCTCTTAACGACCTCGGGATCAGAGCCCCAGGCGAAATCACACAAAGACAAGAGCTTGGTTCCGGCCGGGAATCGAACCCTGGTCGGCAAGCCTGTATAGACAGTGACTAAGCCACTTGGCCACGAAGAAGGATAAAAATCAATGACAATTCTTCTGTACTTATACCTGTCGAATTCAGGTATTTTGTACTTAGAATTGAAATCAACCCATCCTCACCATCGTAGCCAATTGGTAGTTTGTTACTTGGCATTCAATTAATGATAAATTTTGCACATTTTTACGTGTTTTTCATATTCAAATAAGCCATATATATTTTTGATACATTAATGTCTGGATTCTCTTAACGACCTCGGGATCAGAGCCCCAGGCGAAATCACACAAAGACAAGAGCTTGGTTCCGGCCGGGAATCGAACCCTGGTCGGCAAGCCTGTATAGACAGTGACTAAGCCACTTGGCCACGAAGAAGGATAAAAATCAATGACAATTCTTCTGTACTTATACCTGTCGAATTCAGGTATTTTGTACTTAGAATTGAAATCAACCCATCCTCACCATCGTAGCCAATTGGTAGTTTGTTACTTGGCATTCAATTAATGATAAATTTTGCACATTTTTACGTGTTTTTCATATTCAAATAAGCCATATATATTTTTGATACATTAATGTCTGGATTCTCTTAACGACCTCGGGATCAGAGCCCCAGGCGAAATCACACAAAGACAAGAGCTTGGTTCCGGCCGGGAATCGAACCCTGGTCGGCAAGCCTGTATAGACAGTGACTAAGCCACTTGGCCACGAAGAAGGATAAAAATCAATGACAATTCTTCTGTACTTATACCTGTCGAATTCAGGTATTTTGTACTTAGAATTGAAATCAACCCATCCTCACCATCGTAGCCAATTGGTAGTTTGTTACTTGGCATTCAATTAATGATAAATTTTGCACATTTTTACGTGTTTTTCATATTCAAATAAGCCATATATATTTTTGATACATTAATGTCTGGATTCTCTTAACGACCTCGGGATCAGAGCCCCAGGCGAAATCACACAAAGACAAGAGCTTGGTTCCGGCCGGGAATCGAACCCTGGTCGGCAAGCCTGTATAGACAGTGACTAAGCCACTTGGCCACGAAGAAGGATAAAAATCAATGACAATTCTTCTGTACTTATACCTGTCGAATTCAGGTATTTTGTACTTAGAATTGAAATCAACCCATCCTCACCATCGTAGCCAATTGGTAGTTTGTTACTTGGCATTCAATTAATGATAAATTTTGCACATTTTTACGTGTTTTTCATATTCAAATAAGCCATATATATTTTTGATACATTAATGTCTGGATTCTCTTAACGACCTCGGGATCAGAGCCCCAGGCGAAATCACACAAAGACAAGAGCTTGGTTCCGGCCGGGAATCGAACCCTGGTCGGCAAGCCTGTATAGACAGTGACTAAGCCACTTGGCCACGAAGAAGGATAAAAATCAATGACAATTCTTCTGTACTTATACCTGTCGAATTCAGGTATTTTGTACTTAGAATTGAAATCAACCCATCCTCACCATCGTAGCCAATTGGTAGTTTGTTACTTGGCATTCAATTAATGATAAATTTTGCACATTTTTACGTGTTTTTCATATTCAAATAAGCCATATATATTTTTGATACATTAATGTCTGGATTCTCTTAACGACCTCGGGATCAGAGCCCCAGGCGAAATCACACAAAGACAAGAGCTTGGTTCCGGCCGGGAATCGAACCCTGGTCGGCAAGCCTGTATAGACAGTGACTAAGCCACTTGGCCACGAAGAAGGATAAAAATCAATGACAATTCTTCTGTACTTATACCTGTCGAATTCAGGTATTTTGTACTTAGAATTGAAATCAACCCATCCTCACCATCGTAGCCAATTGGTAGTTTGTTACTTGGCATTCAATTAATGATAAATTTTGCACATTTTTACGTGTTTTTCATATTCAAATAAGCCATATATATTTTTGATACATTAATGTCTGGATTCTCTTAACGACCTCGGGATCAGAGCCCCAGGCGAAATCACACAAAGACAAGAGCTTGGTTCCGGCCGGGAATCGAACCCTGGTCGGCAAGCCTGTATAGACAGTGACTAAGCCACTTGGCCACGAAGAAGGATAAAAATCAATGACAATTCTTCTGTACTTATACCTGTCGAATTCAGGTATTTTGTACTTAGAATTGAAATCAACCCATCCTCACCATCGTAGCCAATTGGTAGTTTGTTACTTGGCATTCAATTAATGATAAATTTTGCACATTTTTACGTGTTTTTCATATTCAAATAAGCCATATATATTTTTGATACATTAATGTCTGGATTCTCTTAACGACCTCGGGATCAGAGCCCCAGGCGAAATCACACAAAGACAAGAGCTTGGTTCCGGCCGGGAATCGAACCCTGGTCGGCAAGCCTGTATAGACAGTGACTAAGCCACTTGGCCACGAAGAAGGATAAAAATCAATGACAATTCTTCTGTACTTATACCTGTCGAATTCAGGTATTTTGTACTTAGAATTGAAATCAACCCATCCTCACCATCGTAGCCAATTGGTAGTTTGTTACTTGGCATTCAATTAATGATAAATTTTGCACATTTTTACGTGTTTTTCATATTCAAATAAGCCATATATATTTTTGATACATTAATGTCTGGATTCTCTTAACGACCTCGGGATCAGAGCCCCAGGCGAAATCACACAAAGACAAGAGCTTGGTTCCGGCCGGGAATCGAACCCTGGTCGGCAAGCCTGTATAGACAGTGACTAAGCCACTTGGCCACGAAGAAGGATAAAAATCAATGACAATTCTTCTGTACTTATACCTGTCGAATTCAGGTATTTTGTACTTAGAATTGAAATCAACCCATCCTCACCATCGTAGCCAATTGGTAGTTTGTTACTTGGCATTCAATTAATGATAAATTTTGCACATTTTTACGTGTTTTTCATATTCAAATAAGCCATATATATTTTTGATACATTAATGTCTGGATTCTCTTAACGACCTCGGGATCAGAGCCCCAGGCGAAATCACACAAAGACAAGAGCTTGGTTCCGGCCGGGAATCGAACCCTGGTCGGCAAGCCTGTATAGACAGTGACTAAGCCACTTGGCCACGAAGAAGGATAAAAATCAATGACAATTCTTCTGTACTTATACCTGTCGAATTCAGGTATTTTGTACTTAGAATTGAAATCAACCCATCCTCACCATCGTAGCCAATTGGTAGTTTGTTACTTGGCATTCAATTAATGATAAATTTTGCACATTTTTACGTGTTTTTCATATTCAAATAAGCCATATATATTTTTGATACATTAATGTCTGGATTCTCTTAACGACCTCGGGATCAGAGCCCCAGGCGAAATCACACAAAGACAAGAGCTTGGTTCCGGCCGGGAATCGAACCCTGGTCGGCAAGCCTGTATAGACAGTGACTAAGCCACTTGGCCACGAAGAAGGATAAAAATCAATGACAATTCTTCTGTACTTATACCTGTCGAATTCAGGTATTTTGTACTTAGAATTGAAATCAACCCATCCTCACCATCGTAGCCAATTGGTAGTTTGTTACTTGGCATTCAATTAATGATAAATTTTGCACATTTTTACGTGTTTTTCATATTCAAATAAGCCATATATATTTTTGATACATTAATGTCTGGATTCTCTTAACGACCTCGGGATCAGAGCCCCAGGCGAAATCACACAAAGACAAGAGCTTGGTTCCGGCCGGGAATCGAACCCTGGTCGGCAAGCCTGTATAGACAGTGACTAAGCCACTTGGCCACGAAGAAGGATAAAAATCAATGACAATTCTTCTGTACTTATACCTGTCGAATTCAGGTATTTTGTACTTAGAATTGAAATCAACCCATCCTCACCATCGTAGCCAATTGGTAGTTTGTTACTTGGCATTCAATTAATGATAAATTTTGCACATTTTTACGTGTTTTTCATATTCAAATAAGCCATATATATTTTTGATACATTAATGTCTGGATTCTCTTAACGACCTCGGGATCAGAGCCCCAGGCGAAATCACACAAAGACAAGAGCTTGGTTCCGGCCGGGAATCGAACCCTGGTCGGCAAGCCTGTATAGACAGTGACTAAGCCACTTGGCCACGAAGAAGGATAAAAATCAATGACAATTCTTCTGTACTTATACCTGTCGAATTCAGGTATTTTGTACTTAGAATTGAAATCAACCCATCCTCACCATCGTAGCCAATTGGTAGTTTGTTACTTGGCATTCAATTAATGATAAATTTTGCACATTTTTACGTGTTTTTCATATTCAAATAAGCCATATATATTTTTGATACATTAATGTCTGGATTCTCTTAACGACCTCGGGATCAGAGCCCCAGGCGAAATCACACAAAGACAAGAGCTTGGTTCCGGCCGGGAATCGAACCCTGGTCGGCAAGCCTGTATAGACAGTGACTAAGCCACTTGGCCACGAAGAAGGATAAAAATCAATGACAATTCTTCTGTACTTATACCTGTCGAATTCAGGTATTTTGTACTTAGAATTGAAATCAACCCATCCTCACCATCGTAGCCAATTGGTAGTTTGTTACTTGGCATTCAATTAATGATAAATTTTGCACATTTTTACGTGTTTTTCATATTCAAATAAGCCATATATATTTTTGATACATTAATGTCTGGATTCTCTTAACGACCTCGGGATCAGAGCCCCAGGCGAAATCACACAAAGACAAGAGCTTGGTTCCGGCCGGGAATCGAACCCTGGTCGGCAAGCCTGTATAGACAGTGACTAAGCCACTTGGCCACGAAGAAGGATAAAAATCAATGACAATTCTTCTGTACTTATACCTGTCGAATTCAGGTATTTTGTACTTAGAATTGAAATCAACCCATCCTCACCATCGTAGCCAATTGGTAGTTTGTTACTTGGCATTCAATTAATGATAAATTTTGCACATTTTTACGTGTTTTTCATATTCAAATAAGCCATATATATTTTTGATACATTAATGTCTGGATTCTCTTAACGACCTCGGGATCAGAGCCCCAGGCGAAATCACACAAAGACAAGAGCTTGGTTCCGGCCGGGAATCGAACCCTGGTCGGCAAGCCTGTATAGACAGTGACTAAGCCACTTGGCCACGAAGAAGGATAAAAATCAATGACAATTCTTCTGTACTTATACCTGTCGAATTCAGGTATTTTGTACTTAGAATTGAAATCAACCCATCCTCACCATCGTAGCCAATTGGTAGTTTGTTACTTGGCATTCAATTAATGATAAATTTTGCACATTTTTACGTGTTTTTCATATTCAAATAAGCCATATATATTTTTGATACATTAATGTCTGGATTCTCTTAACGACCTCGGGATCAGAGCCCCAGGCGAAATCACACAAAGACAAGAGCTTGGTTCCGGCCGGGAATCGAACCCTGGTCGGCAAGCCTGTATAGACAGTGACTAAGCCACTTGGCCACGAAGAAGGATAAAAATCAATGACAATTCTTCTGTACTTATACCTGTCGAATTCAGGTATTTTGTACTTAGAATTGAAATCAACCCATCCTCACCATCGTAGCCAATTGGTAGTTTGTTACTTGGCATTCAATTAATGATAAATTTTGCACATTTTTACGTGTTTTTCATATTCAAATAAGCCATATATATTTTTGATACATTAATGTCTGGATTCTCTTAACGACCTCGGGATCAGAGCCCCAGGCGAAATCACACAAAGACAAGAGCTTGGTTCCGGCCGGGAATCGAACCCTGGTCGGCAAGCCTGTATAGACAGTGACTAAGCCACTTGGCCACGAAGAAGGATAAAAATCAATGACAATTCTTCTGTACTTATACCTGTCGAATTCAGGTATTTTGTACTTAGAATTGAAATCAACCCATCCTCACCATCGTAGCCAATTGGTAGTTTGTTACTTGGCATTCAATTAATGATAAATTTTGCACATTTTTACGTGTTTTTCATATTCAAATAAGCCATATATATTTTTGATACATTAATGTCTGGATTCTCTTAACGACCTCGGGATCAGAGCCCCAGGCGAAATCACACAAAGACAAGAGCTTGGTTCCGGCCGGGAATCGAACCCTGGTCGGCAAGCCTGTATAGACAGTGACTAAGCCACTTGGCCACGAAGAAGGATAAAAATCAATGACAATTCTTCTGTACTTATACCTGTCGAATTCAGGTATTTTGTACTTAGAATTGAAATCAACCCATCCTCACCATCGTAGCCAATTGGTAGTTTGTTACTTGGCATTCAATTAATGATAAATTTTGCACATTTTTACGTGTTTTTCATATTCAAATAAGCCATATATATTTTTGATACATTAATGTCTGGATTCTCTTAACGACCTCGGGATCAGAGCCCCAGGCGAAATCACACAAAGACAAGAGCTTGGTTCCGGCCGGGAATCGAACCCTGGCCGGCAAGCCTGTATAGACAGTGACTAAGCCACTTGGCCACGAACCAAGCTCTTGTCTTTGTGTGATTTCGCCTGGGGCTCTGATCCCGAGGTCGTTAAGAGAATCCAGACATTAATGTATCAAAAATATATATGGCTTATTTGAATATGAAAAACACGTAAAAATGTGCAAAATTTATCATTAATTGAATGCCATGTAACAAACTACCAATTGGCTACGATGGTGAGGATGGGTTGATTTCAATTCTAAGTACAAAATACCTGAATTCGACAGGTATAAGTACAGAAGAATTGTCATTGATTTTTATCCTTCTTCGTGGCCAAGTGGCTTAGTCACTGTCTATACAGGCTTGACGACCAGGGTTCGATTCCCGGCCGGAACCAAGCTCTTGTCTTTGTGTGATTTCGCCTGGGGCTCTGATCCCGAGGTCGTTAAGAGAATCCAGACATTAATGTATCAAAAATATATATGGCTTATTTGAATATGAAAAACACGTAAAAATGTGCAAAATTTATCATTAATTGAATGCCAAGTAACAAACTACCAATTGGCTACGATGGTGAGGATGGGTTGATTTCAATTCTAAGTACAAAATACCTGAATTCGACAGGTATAAGTACAGAAGAATTGTCATTGATTTTTATCCTTCTTCGTGGCCAAGTGGCTTAGTCACTGTCTATACAGGCTTGCCGACCAGGGTTCGATTCCCGGTCGGAACCAAGCTCTTGTCTTTGAGTGATTTCGCCTGGGGCTCTGATCCCGAGGTCGTTAAGAGAATCCAGACATTAATGTATCAAAAATATATATGGCTTATTTGAATATATATATATATATATATATATATATATATTATATATATAAATATTTATGTATGTAGTTATGTATGTATGTGTGCATGTATGTATGTATATATATACTGTGTATGTATATATATATATATATATATATATATATATATATATATATATATATATATAAATATATACAGTATATATATGTATATGTATGAATGTCTGTGTTTATGTGCATGTGTCCATGTATGTATGTATGCAAGCACACACACACACACACACATATATATATATATATATATATATATATATATATATATATATATATATATATATATATATGTGTGTGTGTGTGTGTGTGTTTGTGTGTGTGTGTATAAACAGTACATGAATGTTTAGATATATATAAAAATATAAGTAAGAAGTAAAAAACATAAAAAAAAAGGCAAAGGCCAGAAAAATGTTGGGCGGAGAGAGATGACCGTCAACTCTCACCAGGTCAAAAGTAAAAAGTGACGAGACAACACAGGTGAGTGTGTGAGCAGGGTAGCCAGCTACCCCTCCTACCCCCACTCGCTAACAGGGGATAGGGTAATTGCATCTCTCTAAAAGTCTTTGTGGCTCGTCTTCCAGCTTTGCCGAAAGTATAATCCCTTTAAATAGCAAGGGTTTGCATTTAACCCTTTTACCCCAAGAGGACGTACTGGTACGTTTCACAAAAGCCATCCCTTTAACCCCATGGAAGTACCGGTACGTCCTTGCAAAAAAAAAGCTATAAAAATTTTCTTTTTTATATTTTTGATAATTTTTTGAGAAAATTCAGGCATTTTCCAAGAGAATGAGACCAACCTGACCTCTCTATGACAAAAATTAAGGCTGTTAGAGCCATTTAAAAAAAATATACTGCAAAATGTGCTTGGAAAAAAATAACCCCCTGGGGGTTAAGGGTTGGAAATTTCCAAATACCCTGTGGGTAAAAGGGTTAAGTGTCAGAACAAATATTATTTCAAGGGGCCCGATAAACACTAGAAAAATTTCCTCCTCTCCTTATGCTGAAATATCAAATTTCTTATTGAAATCCTTTACTTTGAAATAAACTTTGGGTTTAACCTCTGGGACTTGGGATAATACTAATTCTTCCTAATTAAGACTCCCCTTTGCTGAAAGAGCTAAAAATTCTTTTAGCCTTATTGGCTAAGGCTAAAGCTATCGAAAATAGGTTTCGACAGTGAACTCTAGTTATAGGTTCAAAAAGTCCCATTGGAAAATTTAAAACTACATCTCAATTCCAAGAAATGGGTTGTAATTTTTTGGTTTTTCAGTAACAAAGAATTTAATCACATCATTAATCACTATTACTTCTAAGATCTATGCCAATACTGTATGCTTAAAGACTGCATTAAGCATTGTTCTATATCCTCTAACTGCTTTTACCAAAATTATCCTATCATGCTTTAATAATCTCATCAAGAGAAAAAACCTTACTATACTGTATATACTTACTTCTGTAAAGGCAGGAAAATCCTCATGCTTAATATTAGGGAGTTCATCACATATCATTCCTAAAATTATTATATAATATTTTGTAGAGAGCCACGGGATGAAGCTTTTATAGATAGTGTCCTTCATACCGGATAAACTGTCATTGTTTCGGACGATAGCATTCGTAAACTGTTGAGGAAAAAGGGCAAAACATTATTGTAAATAAAATTAAATAATTGCATATTTACATAAAAAAAAATATGTAAAACATAATTCTATTACTTAAATAAAATAAAAGCTGTTTTTCTTATACAATCCTATGACTTATACCCTTTCAATTTATTACAAAATTTTCATAATAAGAAAGAAACCAAGGAAATGAACAATCACCTGAAAAAAAATCTTTATATATTTCTAAACGCATATAAGAAAAATAACAAATTTGAAGTAATATGACAATTTTGTAGGTAATTTGTAATTTTCCTAACTATACAAACCTTAGCTATTTAATAGGGGTTATTACTTTCGGCGTAGCTGAAATAACGAGCCATTAGAATTTTAACGAGAGTTTACTAACCCACCGCTAGTTAGCGGGGGGTAGAGAGGGTAGCCTGCTTAACCCCCCCCCCCCCTCACACACACCTGTGCTTGAGCTCACTTTGCTTAGAGGTAGGGCATCAAGGGGAATAGGGCTGGCAGGCAAGTTTGATTAAATAGCTAAGGTTTGTATAGTTAGGAAAAATACAAATTACCAACGAATTTGTCATTTGTTCCGTAACTGACATACAAACCACGCTATTTAATAGGGGTGACTCACCCGTTAGGAAGGGTGGAAAGTCCCTGCCAGTACTGGCTTTTGGCTTTGCCCGGGGACTCAATAATTGAGTGTGCTCGCACTCATCAATAAGGAGTCCCTGCACCTCGCTAGAACCTTGCTACGCAAGGACTGCGGCCTACGCAAGCTGTGTGTAAAGGTAAAATAAAGTGTGACTCGTCCTAGGAAGTTGACCTGAAGTCCCTTAGAAGGAGACTTTAGGCTAGGACTCTCCCAATACCACCTCGTCAGGGTATGGGAACGTGACAGTATTATCACAATACTCAGAACACAAGGAAACATGGTTTACCTACAGTGGTTTGAGGTCAGTTGTGCAAAGAACCCAGGATGCTGCTTTCCCCAAGAGAGGGGAGGATGAAGAAAAGAGTAAGGGCCAGACAAATCTTTTCATTCATGCAGACTAAGACCGGGTAACAATGCCCTCAACCTTCTACTACTTGTCCACTAAGGACCCAGAGGTTTTAAACCAGCTGTTGTGCAGCCACCACAGGACCGATAGAAAACGTATCGAGCCTCCTGTGGGTCACGTTGTGCAGGTAGTGGGCTGTGAAGGTCGTCTGATGTTTCCACACACAGGCTTGAAGGACCTGCGTCACTGAGAAATTTCTCTTGAAGGCCAGGGACGTAGCTACGCCCCTGACATCATGTGCTCTAGGGCGACGTGACGGAGGAGGGTCTGGATTCAGGGACAGATGGATCACCCAACGAATCCATGCCGAGATGGTGTTCTTGGTGACCCTTCTCTTAATCCTCCCAGTGCTAACAATGCTTGCACCTGGGGATGGACTGCAACCGTTCCTCTGAGATATAGCCTCAGACTCCTTACTGGGCACAGTAGGAGAAGGTCTGGGACATCTGTTACAGAACGGAAACTCGAATCCGGAAGGAGTCGAACCGAGCGTCCGGCACCCCCTGATTTTGAGTCTTAGCACCAAACTCAGGGACGAATTTGAACGTTACCTTTCCCCCATACCCTTGCATGGGTGATGTCATATGAGACCATGAAGTTCATTGACTCACTTGGCCGAAGCCAAAGCTAGTAAGAACACCGTCTTCCAAGTTAGGTGGAGAATTGAAGCCTGGCGTAATGGTTCATAGTGAGGTCTCTTAAGAGACCTGAGAACTCGAACCACGTTCCATGGAGGAGGTCTCACATCCGACTGAGGGCAGGAAAGTTCATAACCTCGTATGAGTAGGGAAAGTTCCAGCGAGGAAGAAAAGACCATTCCTTTGAGCCTTAAGGCTAGACTTAAGACTGAGCGATAGCCTTTCACCGCCGAGACTGAAAGGCGCATTTTCTTCCCGCAAATACACGAAGAACTCCACTATTGCTGGAATAGTGGCATCGAGTGGAGAGATACCCCTTCCACGACACCAACCACAGAAGACTTTCCACTTTGCCTGGTAGACAGATGCGGATGATTTTCGCAGATGTCTAGACATCCTAATCGCAACTTGATGCGAAAAATCCTCTCTCAGCGAGGAGATGCTGGATAGCCACCAGGCGTGAAGTCGTAGCGAAGCTACGGCTTTGTGGAAGGTGCTGGCGTGTGGTTGTCTGAGTAGATCGTGTCGTGGAAGGAATTCTCTCGGAAGATCCGTTAGGAGTTGCAGAAGGTCCGGAAACCATTCCGCGTGATGCCATAGTGGAGCTATGAGGGTCTTTAAAAAATTGACCGATATTCTGGTCTTGTTGAGCACCCTCCTCATCAGACAGAACGGGGGAAAGGCGTACACGTTGATGTTGTCCCACCGTTGTTGGGAGGCATCTTGCGAGTGCCTTGGGATCCGGGACTGGGGGTAAGTACAGTGGAATCTTGAAGATCAGTGCTGTCGCAAACAGATTCACAGTCGGGGAACCCCAAAAAGTCAGGACTTTGTTGGCTACTAGATGACACAAAGACCACTTGGTACTCACTATCTGAGACGCTCTGCTCAGATTGTCGGCGAGCACATTCCTCTTGTCTGGAATGAAACGCGCCGATAGTAGAATCGAGCGGACTTCGGTCCATCTCAGTATCTCTACTGCAAGATGGGATAGCTGCTTCAAAAAGGTACCTCCTTGCTTGTTGATGTAAGCCACTACTGTGGTGTTGTCGCTTATTACCACCACAGAGTGACCTGCCAGGTATTGTTGGAACTGCTGAACGGCCAACAAAACGGCCTTCATCTCTAGACGATTTATATGGAGGCACTTTTCTGATTCTGACCTCAGGCCTGAGGTCCTGTGGTACAGAACGTGCCCCCCCCCCTTTCTTTGAGGCGTCCGAAAACAGCATTAAATCCGGGGGAAGGACGAGAAGATCCACTCCTCTTCGTAGGTTCTCGTCTGTCACCCACCACTGGCAGTCCGTCCGTTCCGCAGGACCCATAGGGATCATGACGTCCGGGGAATCACAACCTTGATTCCACCGAGACTTGAGCTGTCACTGGAGAGATCTCATCCTGAGGCGATCGTTGGGAACTAGACGAGCCAAGGATGAAAGGTGACCAAGGAGACGTAACCACGATTGGGTTGGAAGCTCTTCTCATCTGAAGAAAGGGCTTGCGACCCCTCTCAGCCTTACTATCCTGTCGTCTGATGGGAAGGCTTTGTGGAGATTGGTGTCTATAATCATCCCTAAGTAAACCAGTCTTTGAGTAGGAAGCAGAGAGGACTTCACGAGATTTACTATGATCCCTAGATCCTGGCAAAGTCCTAGAAGTTTGTCTCGGTGTCGAAGAAGGGATGACTCCGAGTCTGCTAGGATCAGCCAGTCATCCAGATAACGGAGGAGACGGATGCCGATCCTGTGTGCCCACAATGATATTAGGATGAACACTTCTGGTGAAACCCTGTGGTGCTGTGGAGAGACCGAAACACAGCACCTCGAACTGGTACCCCTTGTGGTCTAGGCTGAATCCTAAGTACTTCCTTGAAGACGGATGGACTGGGATCGGGAAGTACGCGTCCTTCAGATCCAGTATACACATGAAGTCTTGCGGTTTCACTGCAAGTCTGACCGTGTTTGCGGTCTCCATGCTGAACGGAGTTTGCTTTAATTTGTACCTCTGGCCTAAGGGCCCGCCCCCTTGCTGATCCCATGGCAAGGGAGCTAAATGACACCGGATTCATCCTCAGGGGAGGTAGAGATGTTGTGAACGGGACGCGATATCCCTGACTGATTAGGGAAATCGTCCAGGAATCGGCCCCGAGTTGCTGCCACCTGTCTGCGCAACCTTGTAGGCATCCCCCCACTGGCGGACATGCAGGGGGACTGCCAATCCTAGCGTTTGCAGCCTCGGCTGCTCCCTCTAGGATTCTTCCCTCCCCTGGAGGACTTCTAGCCTTTCTTGTCCTTGACCGGAAAGGGCTTAGACACCACTGTCTTCGCTGCCGTTGTCGGTTTCGTGGTCTTGGTGGGACGTGGCTGTGGGGTGCTAGAAGTTTATAGGGCTTGAATGTCAAAGCCCTTTGTAGGAGGGAGTCTTGATGACTTCCTCCACCTCTCAGCAGCCTGCTCCACGTCCTTAGGCTCAAACGGAAGAATGTCCGAGCCTGTAGAATTCGGTGCTAGGAGCCTCCCGGTACTGTCTTGGAGTCCTTCGACTCCCTCCTGGGAGGGATGCAGGACTTCAACAACAACGGAGGCAGGCTGTTCTCCACCCTTATTCGAGAAGACTTTACCGCGCGAGGTTGGGTTTCCCTCAATGGTGTGATGGGGGAACGTCTCACCTCACGTGACTCCCCTGAGGATGGGAAATCCTCGTCCAAAGGGGAGGGAGAAAAGTCTGAGGGGGGAGGGTGCCTGCCTCGGAGACTTACGAGGAGACAGCTTCGTCCTCGGAGAAGTTACCGCGTCCGAAACTCCTCTTTTCCTCTTTAGGGGAGTAGATGCAGCCAAAGATTTGTGGCCCAAACTCAGAGGGAACAGGCTTGAAAGCCTGTGCTACCGCTCTGATTAGAGCCCCAAACCAGGGCTGCCAGCTGACGGCTGCACTGTCACACTCTCCCTCTGGAGGGGGAGTCGCCTGTAAGAAGAAAGAAAATAAGGAAGAAATGTCCCTGGACCTTTCTGGAACCTTCCCCCCTTTCGGCAAGCGCGCTGTTCTGTGCTTGCGGGGGGGAATGCGGTGATGGCGCCCTTACCGCGCGTTGTCCTGCAGCCTCGCGCATGGGAGGATATTGGCGATTGTGCTGGGAAGCGCGCTGGTGCTCGCGCGATGGGGAATACCCGGGCCTCGCACTCGGGAGACTGCTGAAGCGCTCGCGCGGGCGCGTGAGGGCGATTGCGCGGGTGCGCGGCCGAGACTTCATAGAGTGCGCAAGAATCAGATTGCGCGCTTGCGCGCGCAGGCGTGCAGGATCAGAATGAAGAGCCCGTGCAGACGAAAATAAAAGATCGTCGGCGCGTACTCGCGTACCAGAATGTTGGCATGCGCGCGCGTACGAATTTGTTGACGCGCGCGGGAGACCATCGGTACCCGCGGACGGGAAAGATCGTCGGCGGTTGCGCACATAATAAGATCGTCAGCGCTTGCGTGTGTAAGAAGATTGTTGGCGCTTGCGTGCGTAAGAAGATTGTCGGCGCTTGTGTGCATATGAAGATCGTCGTCGCTTGCGCGCGTAAGAAGATCGCGAGCGCGCGCGAAGTGCACGTGCGGGAAACCGTCGGTACCCGCGCGCGGACGATCGTCGGCGCTTACGCATGTAGGAAGATCGTCGGTGCTTGCACGCGTAAGAAGATCGCCGGCGCTTGCGCGCTTATGAAGATCGGCGAGCGCGCTAGTAGGTTGAAGAGTCACCTGGCAGGACGATCAGGAACTGGGATGTGTCCTTTAAAAAAGGCGGGCATCCTCCGATGAGGACCGTAAGCAGGTCTTTTTTAGAGTCCAGGACCGAAGTCCTTCGTTGCAGCGCAAGGTTGCGCTGGTAGATCGGTAGGTCAGCTGGCAGGACGATCAGGAACTGGGATGTGCCCTTTGGAAGGGCCAGCATCCACCGATGGGACCGTAAAAGGTCCGTGTTAGAGCCCAGGACCGAAGTCCAAAGGACCACGTTGTAGCACAAGGTAGAGGTCACTGGAAGTTCTGCTTGATCCTCCGAGGCGGAGTCTCTATGAGAGACCTCTCCCGCGAACGAGAGAGGTGCCCTTCGTAGAAGAGACTTGAAGACACTCGTGATGACACCCCTTAGGGCCGTTGGATCAGTAAGCTGACCTTATCAGTAGCGATCCTCCGAAGAGGAGTCTCTATGCGTGGTCTCTCTCGCGAACGAGAGAGGTGAACACTTCGTAGAAGAGACTTGCCAAGACTGTGCTCCACCCCTGAAGCAAGAGGAACTCAGCAAGGGGGAAGAAAAGTCTGGCCGAAGGGCAGCAACCGTAGTCGAAGGCGATGAATTTATTAAGGTATGGGAAGTTGTCCCTCTGAAGGAAGAAAACCTCACACCTGGGGAGGAAACCTCCCTCAGAAGGGAAGTTGTCCAACCCCTGGAGGCAAACCTCCATTAGCATTCCAAGATGATCTGAAGTGCTGGCATGTTGTCACGGGAGTACTTCTAAGAGAAGGGATAACACCCATGACAACGTCCTCTGAGGGACGGCAGCGACAGCAGAATCCCCAGGCATAAACAGGACAGCTCTGCTTAGTTGGCACTCTTTAGTCGAACGAAGAAAAACTGCATAGTTAACTGGGAAAATAAAATTAAATAATTATTTTAACAGAAATTCCCTAGGGAGGAACTCCGAAGAGGAACCCCGAGGGAATAACATAAAATAAGAATTAAGTATGCGCCCACCTTCCCCAGATGACATCCACGGGAGAAGGGGGGGGCGGAGTAACTGTAATAAAAACAGAATTATAACAGAATTATAATTATCTAAATCATCTAAGAATATAATAGTGAGAACCACTGAACCCCCAAAGGGAAGTGTTCCCCACGGAGAAGCTGAAAAGTTAAAATACATTTAGATTTCACTAAAAATAATTGAGACAAACAAACGGAATAGCAACCTAACCCGCAACGGGAAAGGAGCTACCGTAATAGTACGTAGTTGTAGTAAAGGTGAACGACCTCGAGTAGAAAGAGACCGTCGTCAATCTAAAAAAAGGCCACATTCCCTTCGCTGAGAATCCAAGTTTCCCATAGGAAAAGAGGAAAAGCGAAGATAATAGATGAATGAAGAGGGTCCAGGCAATGACAATTCCCCTGCGGCGGCCGAGTTAACGGATATACTGTATGCCGACGGGAAGACCGATGAACCAGAGAGGGAGAGGTCGTTCCCCACGAAGTGGAACTGTGGTGGCCTTGCCACGCAAGTGTCGTCGTCGTACATCACACACACAGCACAAACACTGAAAAAAAAACTTACTACATTTCTATAAACAAATATTACAAGTATAAGAAAAAGTAAGTAAAAAGACAAAAATTAATGGCAGTCCAAAATAGGCGAGGAGAGAGAGAGAGAGGAACAACCGTTCTCGCTCCGAGCCAAAAGTAAAGTGAGCTCAAGCACTGTAGTAAACCCTCGTTAAAATTTTAATGGCTCGTCATTTCAGCTACGCCTAAAGTAATAACCCCTATTAAATAGCGTGGTTTGTATGTCAGTTACGGAACAATTATATTTTTCCTAACGATACGAACCTTAAGCTCTTTATTAAGGAATATACTTTCGGCAAAGCTGGAAGACTAACCATAAGACTTTTAATGAGCTATCCCGCTCACACATACACTAGTGTTGTCTCATCACTTTTGATTGCAGACAGGACTTGTAGAGCGATAGGTGATAGCGGGCCAAATTTGTATAAAGAGCTCAAGGTTTGTATGGTTAGGAAAAATACAATTTACTTTAAATTTGTCATTTGTTCCGGCACTAAATACAAAACCTTTAACTCTTTATTAAGGAAGAGTCATCCTTAGGGTGGGTGGAAATCCTAACCAACTGGCTGGCTTTCAAGTGCTGGGCGACTTGGAAGGTGATGGTGAGCAGGAACTGGGTCTCGCGTTGCCTGGATACACTCTGGAAGGTGATGGTGAGCAGGAACTGGGTCTCGCGTTGCCTGGATACACTCTGGAATCCGATGGCAAGCAGGACACTGCTCACTCGCTGAATCACTCTGAGACCTAGAAGGATATCCTCCTGGATTGCAGTGGTTGTTCTAGGCGATCCTCCTGTCTGCGCTGCACGAAGAGGGTGGAGAGCGCTGGGTGGCGAGGCGCGGTCTGTGCTCTGACAAAAAGGCGCAATGGTCTGGACTCGGTGGGGGGGAGCGGCAAGAACTCCTGGACTCAGAAACAGGAACCGGGCGAGGCGAGGCTGGAGTGCATCGAACTTGCAGGAGGCAAGTAATATCTGAAAGCGAATCACGAGGTGAGGCTGAGCGTCTCAAACTTGCTGTGGGTGAGCAACATCTGAAGGCGAACCACGCTCCGAGGAACTAGAGAAAGACAGGGGCCAAGCCGGACGGCGTCTCAAAGTACTCTGGCGGAAACCACTCTGGGGAAGACCTAACCTGCGAATGGAAAAGGTGACTCCCAAAAGGAACAGGAACATGCCTCAGACTTGTCCCCTCTCCACAGGCTGAACGAATTCAGAACAATGGGGAGCACTGTCGTTGGAGGTAGGAACTGCAGCAGGTGAAGAGGGAAAACTCGGGTCTGAGAGCGCTGCGCTGGACACGAATGCAGGGAACTCCTCCAGGTGAAGAAGACAGTGAGCGCTTTCTCTCTACTGCCAGCTGCAACAGCTCAAAGAGACCTCCTTTGCACCCTTCAGGTCCAGGAATGTTCGCATGACAACCAGAAGTAGTAACACACCTGAAAAGAAAAAGATAAGTCAGTACAGGTATGGCAGTCAGTGTGGGCGCTGGAAAGAGACGAACATCCAATCTCAACCAGGCCAAAAGCAAAAGTGACAAGACAACACTGGTGTGTGCGTGTGGGGTAGCTGATACTAACCCCACTAGCCATCCCTAACTAGCAGTGGTGTAGTTACACCTCACTAAAAGTCTTATGGCTTGTCTTCCAGCTTTGCCAAAAGAATATTCCCTAATAAAGAGCAAAAATGTTTGCATTTAGCGTTGGAACAATTAATCCTTGGGAGGTAGGAATTATTGTCCAGTAGAATGCAACTAATGTACCAATTGCCACTTCAAAATGTCAGCTTCCCAATCACATATGTAAGCAGAGGATGGCTAACTAGTGTAACTTCGTATAAAACATGGCATACCATTAACCACCCGACATTAGCGAGGGTTAGGGACCAGACCCCCTCATGAATAGCTTAAATTTGTAGGAACCTTAGACGCTACTCCCGAAGAAGTAGAACTAGCAGAAGGGTAAACGTTTTGCTGTGTCCTACAGACACGATAGCGAGGGGCGGGAGCTGTAAACAGTCGCCGAACCCCATCATCGTCTCGCTCCAAAGAGCTAGATCGGGGCATCGAAGAGTCTCAGACTTGCTTGTGGAAGTTCCTCTGGAGAGGGATGTCGTGGAGGCAAACTTTGCATACCCTCATTCTACTGAGAAGACTCAGGCTGAGGGCGGGCATCGTAAGCAACACGCTGTGAAACTTGGCTGCAACCAGTTTCTGGGTTCACCCAAAAGGGATCCCGGATAGGTGCTCGTCAGCAACTTCTCTCGCGCGACTACCGAAGAAACATGAGCAAGGGATGAAGAAGCAGGAGCTGAGACTGCTGTGGGCAGAGACACGAGAAGCTCTTAAGGCCTTCGGATTTCGGAGTATTTAAGGAGGAAACTGAAGTCTTTCCCCGGGGAGGCAGGTGTGCGCTCCGGCTTTGTCCCTGTCCGCACAGCCTCAAAAAGTCATTCATTAGTGAGAAAACCCGAAATCCTCAAAGAAGGCCACAGCTGTCGCAAAGCGTCAGTAGCAAGAGACTCACTTCTCTATGGCTGAGGGCAGCACTGCTAGGTGAAGCAATGGAGTCCTCTCCATAGAGTTGTCCAGGGGTCAAAGGGCCACCACTCATACTCCAATGGTCACCAGAGTAAACCATCCGAACAGAGCTGGAATGCCTAAACAAACTTGGAATGACAGGGACGAGCTAACGAAGGACGTATGGAATTCTTCGCCTTCAAGGAAGAACCGGAAGGGGAGGAGTCCCTCTTGGATTTCTTCTTTCGCCACCTTGCAAATCTCTGCAACTGGGAGGATCGCCACTCCCTACACAAATTAGATGGAGACTCTTGGGTGCAGGAATGACCCCTGCAGGTAGGACAAAGGTCATGAGGGTCTGTCTCTATGGTAGACACAAGGTGTCGCATCAGCGCCCTTCTACACCTGGACAAACCTACATGGTTGGAATCTCCCTCACACTTTCACTATGAAAAGAAAAATGAATAAACCTTTACACAGTTTGAAATTCGTAAGGGAACAAATGGTTAAAGGGAGAGACAGGCGGAAAATCCAATTTCTTCCGAGAAAATAAATAGTGGTGTCACTCGACCGATAAGTGTGAGAGTGGGGTGGGTAGTCTGAAACCCAGATAATTAGCGGTGGGTAGTTAGACAATATTGAACCTCGCTAAAAAGTCTTTTGGTCTTTTGGCTAATTTCCAGCATTCATCGAGATAATATCCACTGTAAAGAGCGAAAGGGTGTGTATTTGTGTCGAAACAAACTGTACTGTACCTACGTAGATAAGATACCATGTGAAGTACTGGTAGTAATGTACTCTATACAGTACTGTACATATAACATTTGAATGAAATAAGACAAATTTGGAAGTATTGTAATACTGTATGCATTTTTTCTAACTATACGTACCTGAGTTCTTTACATTGGATAAAATATCAGCAAAGCTGGACTACACAGCAGTTAAATTTCTATAATGTGCAAACCGGTGACAGGTAGTTAGCAGCCAAGAGTGGGGAAATGCCACCTCACTGATTTACTGAACACTCATTTTGATTGCAGCTGGGCCTTTCTAAGGGATAGATCATGGGGATAAGTATGAGTAAAGGTCTCAGGTTTGTGTAGATGGGAAAAATAGAAATTACCTCCAAATTTGTTATTTATTCTTACATAAATACAAACCCCCACCCTTTACATGGGAGACTCATCTTTAGGTGGGAAGAAGTCCCTATTTCAACTGGCTGGATACTAATCCCAGGCAACCAAAAACTCAGACCCTTGTAAGTGGTGCAGAGTTAAGGTACTGTACTTTATACCTTGTGCACCAGTGATTTGACAACACCAGTGGGTCAACAGCCCACATAATAAAGGATATGTAGCAGAAAACCTTTGTGTAGTAGCAATGAGGCATATATATAGTATATCAATAGGTTTGCCTGGTTACAACACACTCCCCCTCATAAGGAGTGTGGGGAATGACACTTCTATATTCCCTAATAGAAAAGTTACAAGCTAAGTGGAGCTTATCTGCAAGCGAGTCGATTCTAGCTGACAGGGTTTCTGATGCTGTGCCCCAAGAGAGGGGAAAAGGAAAAGGAAGAGGGAGTGCCTAGTCAAATGTTATTTGTATTAAGCTGTATAGTATATTTACTCGAGATGCAAACGAATTACAAAGGGCATTATGATGATCCATGAATGAAGATTCAAGTTCCTAAGTTGCAGAAGTAGCATGTTATTTTCCTTAAATTTTCTATTACTGTACTGTGAAATATTTACTTGAAGCACAGTGTGTATTAGTGTATAATGAAAACACACTAAAGTATTATATGCACTGCCTGGGAGACACTTTCTGTAATAGCCACCACCTAAACCAATTTGACTTGGCAACAACTGAAAGAAAAAACGGATTTTGAGCAAAGCAAAAAATCTATTTTTGGGTGAGGTAGCAATGTCGTCCTGATGAAAGGTTCCTTTAGGCAGCTTTCTAAGGGATATTTAGCTACAGTGATACTCCCAAAGAATTACCCATAGGTCTCCAGAATTCTAACTCCTGGCACAAGTATCCTTAATATATCTTTAAGGATATCGCATAAAATCAGGGGACGCATTTTTTGATACGACACAGCAATCTTCACCCCGAATAGATTTTACTCTTTGAGAGTGAAGAGTGGCAAACGAAGGGGAGCCGTTATCAAGGTACCCGGTGGATCCCCCCCTGTACTGCTACGGCCCATCATTCCTTATTGCATTTAAGCAGGAATAGCCGCAGATAGAGTAGTTTCGGGTGGGGTCATTTTAAGAAAGAAGGGTGGGTCCATCAGGACGACATGGCTATCTCACCCAAAAATAGATTTTTCGCTTTGCTAAAAATCCATTTTTTGGGCTCAGCCATGTCATCCTGATGGAAGCTTGCCAGAGAATTAACTTGAAAGTACTATATCTGTGGGTTTGTATAATTGCCTTTACTTTGAATGAGTTCCTTATATGGTCTCCTACCCCTTTATATATGACATTACCGTTATTTGTCATATCCACTAAGCTTGGAACTAGCTTAGGGCTTCCTGCCCCCTGCAGGGAAAGTGTCGACTTCGACTATAAGGATTCAAAGTTTGTATCTCCATAGGGACGGATGGTAAATCTCAGAGATTACCCTTGTCATCCCTTGGAAATCTGTACTCTAGCATGCTTTATTCGTCTGTACCTGAGATAGCAGCAATAAGACCACAATACGTTTAATATTTTACCTTGTAACTAGATTATCAAATGTAGTTACAATCAGGTATGAATCTGATCCGGCACTGAAAACACATCAGGGTCCATATTTTCTCTTATCGAAAAAATATGTAATTTCATCGAAATGATGCCACTCAATAGAGATGTAAAACCAAATCTGACTAATTCACACAGATTTTGGAAATGCATGAACAACGTGACGCAACGTTCACTTGGCACTGGTGTTATCGGTCAGATATACACCTATATGGAACAGTGTATTAATCATCATTGTGATTTGCACTCGAGGGTAAATGTACCCATGCACCCGATGCACTGCTGGAAAAAGTCCCAAAGCAGTTCACTGTTCGTCGCAGTGCTTAGACGACAGTTTTTTTAACACTACCCGCCGCCACCACAACATGTTTTATTTCATGTACTTGCTTTGTATAGTGTTGGAAGAAGTTCCGTGAAGAAGCAATTTTCTTAGGATCATGACCTGTGGGCTTGCTGTCAGGATCTGCTCTGCGAATAAGTAGGTGAGCATTGCTCTCAGTTATTTTAGGGATAGATTTTGATCCTGAGGTTTCGCCTCAGAGGAGCTGTCTTTTCTTGAAGTCTGAAGTTCTACGAAGATAGACCTTAAGACACTCTACTGGGCATAGAGAGACATCTTCCTTCAGTGGGCAGATTCTCCAAGGACCCCACCTTTTGGTGGGCAGCTAGTTTTTGGTGATTAAAGTAGGATCGGGGAAAAGGTTCAGTTCTCCCTCTTCTGTGAACTGAACATGGCCTACATCCCTGATAGGGCCAATATTTCACTAACTCTAGCCCCTGAAGCTATTGGGAAAAGAAAATTGACTTTCTATGTTAGTTCCTTTAGACTACAATCCTCATTGTTTAGGTTCGAAGCATAGTGCAAGACTTTGACCAACAACCATGTAATGGGCTTTGGAGGGGTTGCCGGCTCGGGTCTAGTGCATGCTTTGGCACCTTAAGGAAGGTTTCGCTTATGAGATCCATCTCAAAGGCGTATAAAAGAAGTCTGATCAGAGCCGACTTACACATGGTTATCGTAGTGGAAGTCAAGCCTTGTTCAAGTAGGTAAAAGAAGAGAGACAGAAACCTGTTGAAATTTCTGTTCGTCCCCTTGTTTTCACACGGGTTACCCTTTTTCTCCCAAGACAATTCACTTTGTCTACTGGTTGGACTTGACTTGTACTCTTCAATGAAGTCGGCCTCATTCTTCGAGATCCCAAACTTTTTGTACGCTGCTAGGGAAATCATGAGATGCAGGTTTTTGGTTCTCGAGGGTGAAATGTAACAGTCGACTTCTGCACCAGTTGGGTATGGCAGAGGAAAGAACTACAGTTTCAATTCTAGAACTAGAGGAAACCAATTGTTTTTGAGCCATTTGGGACCCACTACAGGAACTGTTCCTCTGAAGGATCTTCGCTTGTCGAGGACTTTTAGCAGGAGATTGGTTGGTGGAAATAGATAAATTCGATTCCATCCATTCCAGTCGAGAGACATGACGTCTATCGCTTCTGCTTAAGGTTTTCGTAAGGGGCTATATAACGAGGTAGTTTCTTGTTGTCGCTCGTTGCGAAGAGGTCGATCTGCAGTTCCGGGACTTTTATCGAAAATAAAGGAGAATGAGTCTGCATCTAGGGACCATTCTGTCTCTATCGGTTTTTGCCTGGATAGAGCATCCGCCGTCACATCGCGGAACCCTTGAAGGTGAACTGCTTGATAAATGCCATCTTCTCTTCCTTGCCAGGCGGAAGATGGCTAACATCACGTGATTAATGTGAGGTGAACTCGAGCCTTGTCGATTTAGACATATTACTATCACCTCATTGTTGAGGGCCAGTCTGATGTGGACTGTACTGCGAGGGCATAGTCTCCTCAACGTCAGGAGGACTGTCTTAGCCTCTAAGATGTTGATGTGAAAGTTTTTTGAACTGGAATGATCAATTTCTTGCCCTTTCATTTCATGCGAATGGCCTCCCCATTCTTCCAGGGAGGCTTCCGTGTGTATCACCACTGATGTTTGTGGTGGTTGCAAGAGAATTGTCTGTGCTAGCCTCCTATTCGTTGACTACAGCCTTAATAACGTGCGCTATCTCGGGTCGGTGTCAACCTTGTTGATCTCTTCGAGCATTTGATGCGTATCTTCTCCAGACTCCTGATGCATCCTTTGGCTGTGCTTCTAGCACCGGGTCTGTCACTACTGCGAACTGGAGAGAGCCCAGTACTCTTTCCTGTTGACGTCTTGAAATCCTCTTGTGTTGGATTAGTCTCTTGACAGATGCTGCCATTTCTCTCCTCTTCTTTAATAGAATGAAGAGGTGGTGTGACTGCAAGTTCCCATGGATTCCTAACCATTGAAACTTGTGAGCTGGAGAAAGGCGAAACTTCTAGTGATTGATCTTGAAGCCCAGGTGTTTCAGGAACTGGATCACCTTTCCGGCCGGTTGCAGACAAGTAGTCTTGGATGTTGCCCACACCATCCAATCGTCCAGGTATGCTACTACTTGTACTCCTTTGGAGCGTAGGTGCTGGACGATCGTGTCCGCTAGCTTTGTGAATACCTTTGGGGCTATGTTTAGTCCAAAGGGCATGGCTGTGAAGACATATTTTGTCTTCTGTAGCCTGAATCCTAGGTAGGAGGAGAGGGGGCGACTGACTGGTAGGTGCCAGTAAGCATCTGCCAAGTCTATTGAGACTGTATATGCCCCTTTTGGTAGAAGGGTCCTTATGTGTTGCAATGTAAGTATCCGGAACTTGTTATTCTCGATGAACTTGTTGAGTGGAGACAAGTCTAGAATGACTCTGGGTTTGTCCGAGTCTTTCTTAGGAACACAAAACAGCCTTCCCTGGAATTTTGATGGACTTCGCTTTTCTCATTACCTTCTTGTTCAAGAGTTCTGAGGTATATTCTTCCAATAAGGGGGTGGAGCGTTGGAAGAATTTTGGAAAAGTGGGGTGGATTTTTTGTTCCATTTACAACCAAGTCCATTCGTAATTTGGCTGTGGACCCAGGGATCGAAGGCCCAACGATCCAGAAAGTGGAAAAGTCTGCCTCCTACCTGGAACCACTCATTGTTTAGAGGTTCCTGAGGACTTGTTTCCGTGACCGCGTCCTCCTCCACCCTTGGGGGGTTTCCAGAGGATCCTCTTTTTGGGTCCTTACCTTTGTAGGGCCGAAAGGTGGTCAAGTGCCTTTCAAAGCCTCGATTAAACACAGGTGACTGGCTACCAGCTGTTGAGAGACCATCTAGAAGGTGGGTTACGGCTGGGCTACCATTTGCGGCACCGTGGTTATGGTCACGGTTGGAAATTGTGCAGTTCTAATGACGATTTCCTCTTTGAGGACATGCCCCACTTTTGGAGAACCTATTCTCCGTGGTGGCTTTGGCAATGACTTCTTGGACCACTTCTTGTGGGAAAGGGTCTTCGACCCAGATACATGATGAAATCCGTTTTCTGGGTTCGTGTTTCACCGTTGTTGCGGCAAACACATGCTCTCTACAGGTCCTTTTTTGACTTGAGATAAGCCTACAAATCCATCATAAGGGTGGGGCGTTATTAGATGCCTGCACACATTTCCAAACAGTTCTGATGAGACAGGGAGGTGGCAAGACTATCCTTCGTCTCCTGTTCCCTTCTCAAAAGATGGTTTGGCAACTTTTGGAAGGTTCTCATTAAACTGCTGGCCTGCTATCTCAGGATCCAACTTCGAGACGGCGAAGGTTAGATGTACCTCTTTCCACTTCTCCTCCCAGGTGGGCATAGCTAGAGATAATGGTTTGCATTACTCTAGAATTGGGTAGGGTTTGCCCTCTTCGACTGCTCTCATGACACAGTTTAGGGCTTTCCCCAAAAGGGGGAAGGCTCTGGAGGAAGGAGCAATGAAGGTTGGGTGCTTCTTGCTCAATGCTGAGATTTTGGAGTTAGTATATCCGGCCCCTTTCTGGGTCTTGGTAAGGATGGCTTGTGCCTTGTCATGTTCCAGGACAATGACTTCCTTCAGTATAGTCTCCACGCGGGATGTAGATTCATCTCGCAGTCTCACGTAGCAATCTGGGTACGCTGAAAGCTGGGCCAGAATTAAAGCTCTTCAAGGGGATTGGGCCCCAACTTCTCGGAGATATAAAGCTTCCCATTCAACATGGGCATGTGTTCCGTCTACCTCCCAGGGGTTGGTTCGGAGCAGTGAGGGAGGTCAGACATTTTAAGGGGCTTAGCGGAGCCCCTGGAGGCACCAGGGCGTTTCCTTCCCTGTACCTCTCTCTTAATCTCTTTGAGATCTTGCTTATTCTCCTCTTGGTCCTTCCGGAACAGTGTCAGCATCTGCTGGATCGACTCTAGGAGCGTTTCGCTCCTGCCAACCTGTCTAGCCAGTTGGGGAGTTTGGGGCTGAAGAGGTTGACGGCATAGGTTGATATGCCGGCACAGTGAGCTGAGGGACCTCAGTCACTGTCGAAACAGATCCTTCTTCCTCCGTGGGTGGTTGAACCACCCCTTTTTCAGGGTCTTCTTGTAGTAGACCCTTGTCCGGTGTCAATGGGCACCTCTGACATCCAATCTTGGTGGATGTCCAAGCTTTGCGGTGCCTTGTTGATATCCGCATCCACTGTCCGTTGCGTTGGATAGAGGGAGGCTGGACCTGTGTCTGAGGCCCAAACGTATTCGAATAAGCCTTAGGGAACAGTAGGCTCTTCAAAGAATTGTTAGGTAGGTAAGGTCCCGGAGAGTTCTTCTGGAAGCCTCATACTCACATTTGATGGGTTTCCCTTGCTGTATCCCTTGACTCCATAGTGTCAGGGATATCTTTACAAAGCCGTCGGTCAGCAAGGTCAAGCGATAGGAGCGACCCTTCGGGTCCCAGAACCTCCAGGATCCAGATACGATGCAGCAGGGGCATAAAACCTGTACATCGTATGCCCACAACAGGTGTTACTCTTGTGGTTGCAGAACGCAACTGTACACTTCGCCACTGTTTCTATCACTGATATAATATATGCTTAAAATATGGGTCCCAGTATCACAGGAATCCAGATACGATGCAGCAGGGGGCATGAGACCTGTACATCGTAGGCCCACAAAGTTCTTTCTCTTGTGGTTGCAGAACACAACTGTACCCTTCACCATTTGCTCCTCCTGTAGGGGAGAAAAAGGGTGAAATGAGTAATCAGTTGTTTATATCATTGATATAAATACACATGGTTAACAATAGTATTTCTTACTATTATTTTTAATAGCTTAGGATAGTAAGCTAGAAAAGAAGTAGGAAAGACACATATCTGTGTTTCCTCTCCAGGCAATTGCTGTGAGCTCCGTCATCATTAATATTTTTAATTTCCTTATTAGGGAAAATACAGAGTGGAATAACTCTCGTACGTAGAGCCGGAGTCAGTGAATATTTACACTAACTCCTCCACTTGTAGAATATTAATACTGCACGGTAATAATCAGTATCCCGATGATCTAGGATTCATCAGGATGTTGAAGGAATACTTCACATCAACATTTTATTCGGTCTCAGCAATAAACTGTGAAAGGATACACAGAGTATATTGGAAAGATTTATACTACTGCATCATTGTATACTGTAGTTTTCTAACTGCTGTATTGTTATACTGCAGGAATACTAGCAACTGTATTGTCATATACTGTAGTCTTACCGGTATACTACTGGGGTTAGGCTAGTAACTGATAGGGAGAGAGAAAGAATGGGAAGGAGGACTCTGTATTATTATAGTTTAGTATAATAATTAGGAGTGTGGGGCTACTGGCTTCTACAGCCTTCTTCCCGGAATGGGAATTCTAATGGAAGGGGAGGAATACACCGATTCTAGCTTCCATCCAGCCACAAATTCTGCTGCTGGCTGTACTGCCGGTTACAAGGTTTGTGGATGGCAATCCAAGAGAGGACTGAAGAATTCTCAACAGTATAATGGGTTTCCCACCGGCAGCCGTCAGGTCTGGCTCAACCTTTCCCGGAGCTTTGCTTCCGTTAGGGAGTTGGTCGAAGCGGCAACCTAACCGCCTTAGTAGGAACCCGGCCGGTAACCCAGTCAGCCCGGCAAGCGGGGATGATTGTAGAATACAGGCCAAAGGATATTTGTGACGGCTAGGCCGGCACTAAAGGACAGAAGGGGAAGGGAAAGGGTCTTATATTTTACAGAGAAAGGTGGCGGCGGGTATGCTTCCTACTTTCGGCTGTAAATCAAGGAAGCCTAGCTTCCTATACCAGAGACGTTATGGACGGCAGGCGAAAGACGATTCCCTAGCCTGAGACATTGCCGGATATAAGACATGTCTTCCAGTCCACAAGGGAGAAGGGTGGCAGCAATTATACTGCCCACTTTTGGTTGTAAACTAGGGAAGCATAGCTTCCTATGCCGACAACGGTGTAACCCGCAGAGGAATAACTTTTCCACTTTCGGTAACGTTGTCGGCAACAAAACAGAATACCCTGAGTTACTGTCGTATTTCAAGGCTGGGATACTCGCCGGCAAAGAAGATCGACAGTAAAACACTATCCAAGTCAAGCCGGAGTACACTACTTGATGGCGATGACGGAAGATAGGGTTGTCGCCTGGGATGGCGGCACTCAGGGGAGAAGAAGGGTTTATCCTCATTTCTCTAAAAAAGTAGTATATCGAATTATACTAATAATTCTAGGAGATAAATATATCTCCGACCGAATTAATAAAAACGATACTAGAGGTTAAACGGGGGATAACGTTACTAAAGTATACTAAAACAAGTTAGGCTAGCCTAACTCAAGTCGGGATCTCGACTACGCTGATACCACCAAGGCCCTATCGTATACGATAGAAACGTTTATTCAGAGGAGGAAATATTACATGTGTAAAGCTTATCTTCACCAGTATAATTTTGCCTAACTAGCTAAAATTTCTTTATAGCTAATACCGGGAACGTCACACTACTAACTAAATAAAGCATTTATGGCGCGCGACAGCGGTCTTAAAATGGTCGCCTCCAGGGATGGCAGTGCTTCACATAACACACCTAAATTATGTTAACTTATCTGTGAGAAGGGAGCTAAAAATTATACACAGGAAAGATTAAATACTCAACTTTCCAGAGGATGAAGATGCTGGAGATTGCATGATAATATTCCTTGAAATAAGTAACAACACCGAGAGAGGCGTGGGAGAACACTGCGCTTAAATGCTACTTTTATAAGTAACGATGAGCCTGAGCAGTACAGGGAGGGGGTCCACCGGGTACCTTGATAAAGGCTCCCCTTCGTTTGCCACTCTTCCCCCTCAAAGAGTAAAATCTATTCGGGGTGAAGATTGCTATGTGTCGTATCAAAAAATACGTCCCCTGATTTTATGCGATATCCTTAAAGATATATTAAGGATACTCATGCCAGGAGTTAGAATTCTGGAGACCGATGGGTAATTCTCTGGGAGTATCACTGTAGCTAAATATCCCTTAGAAAGCTGCCTAAAGGAACCTTCCATCAGCACAACATGGCTAAGCCCAAAAAGTGGTGATTTACTAACCATTGATAGGACTGTAATCTAGAATTTATTAACCCATCACCAATTATCCAACCAATTAGCCACCATTTCCATGTCCTATATAAAAGATGATGACATATCCTTGTAAGAATAAACAGAAGTATCAGGCACAAGAAGACAGCACTATGTTGTTTTACACAAACATTTCTATGTTCACCTGTTTCTAAGAAAAATTATATTTTCAATTTAAAATAAATTTTTGAATATACTTACCCGGTGAATATATAAATAGCTTACGTCTCCGACGGTCGACAGATTCCAAAAACTCGCGAGCGATCGCCATGAAGGTTGCCGGGTGTGCCCACCAGCGCCAACTATCGGCCAGATACCGCATATACTTCTCAACCAAACCAGTTCTTCTCAGTCCGTAGGGTCTCTATCGGGGAGGAAGGGAGGGCCTTTAATTATATATATTCACCGGGTAAGTATATTCAAAAATTTATTTCAAATTGAAAATATCATATTAAACTTAGCCGGTGAATATATAAATAGCTGATTCACACCCATGGTGGAGGGTAGAGACCAGTATTAAAACAATAAAGGCATATATGCTCTAGAGTTTTTGACAAATATTCAAAAAAACAAACTTAAGTATAGGTACCTGATAAGGAAGCTGACTCTGATGATTACTCTGCCTCATTAGTCCGCTATCCTCACAAAGCCCAGCGATCCTCTTAGGGTGCTGAAAGACTCCCAGGAGCTGCTATAACCAGGATGAACACCCCTACAACAGGACCTCATCAATACCCTTAATCTGGGCGCTCTCAAGAAACAATATTTTGACCACCCGCCAAATCAAAAGATTGCGAAAGACTTCTTAGTCTCCCGTACAACCCAAAACAAGATTAAAAATTTCAAGAGAAGATTAAAAGGATATTGGGATTAAGGGAATGTAGTGGTAGAACCTTCACCCACTACTGCACTCGCTGCTACGAATGGTCCCAACATGTAGCAGTCCTCATAAAGAGTCTGGACATCTTTCAAGTAATATAAAGCGAACACCGACTTGCTTCTCCAAAAGGTCGCGTCCATAATACTTTTAAGGGATCTATTTTGTTTAAACGCTACTGAAGTTGCTATCGCTCTAACTTCATGAGCCTTGACTTTAAGCAAATTACGATCCTTCTCACTTAAATGAGTGTGCCTCTCTAATCAATAGTCTAATAAAATAAAACAACGCATTCTTCGACATGGGTAAAGAGGGCTTTTTAACGGAGCACCATAAAGCCTCTGAAAAACCTCACAACGGTTTAGTTCTGGATAAATAAAATTCAAGAGCTCTAACGGGGCACAGCACTCTTTCAACTTCATTCCCCACAATCTCAGATAGACTGGGGATTTCAAATGATTTAGGCCAAGGACGAGACGGAAGTTCATTCTTGGCCAAGAAACCAAGTTGAAGAGAACATACTGCTAACATACTGCTTTATTAGCGGAGAAGCCGATATTCTTGCTAAAAGCATGTATCTCACTAACCCTTTTCGCAGAAGCCAAGCTCACCAAGAAAAGTGTCTTGAGGGTAAGATCCTTCAGGGAGGCTGAATTTAATGGTTCAAACCTGTCTGACATGAGGAACTGTAGGACCACGTCCAAGTTCCAAGCAGGAGTAGAAATATGACGCTCCTTGGAAGTCTCGAAAGACTTAAGCAGGTCTTGAAGATCTTTGTTATTAGAGAGATCCAAATCTCTATGCCTGAAAACAGAAGCTAACATGCTTCTGTAGCCATTAATGGTAGATGCAGAAAGGGAGCGACCGTTTCTCAGATAAAGCAGAAAATCTGCAATCTGCGCTACAGAGGTACTGGAAGAAGAAAAAGAGGAGGACTTGCACCAGTCTCTAAATACCTCCCATTTAGACTGATAGATCCTGATGGTAGAGGATCTTCTAGCCCTCGCGATCGCTCTAGCTGCCTCCTTCAAAAACCCTCGAGCTCTAGAGAGTCTTTCGATAGTCTGAAGGCAGTTAGACGAAGCGCGGGGAGGCTTTGATGAAATCTCTTTACATGAGGCTGCCGCAAGAGATCCATCCGCAACGGCAGACTTCTTGGAATGTCTACTAGCCATAGAAGTACCTCTGTGAACCACTCTCTCGCAGGCCAGAGGGGAGCAACCAACGTCAACCTGGTCCCTTTGTGAGAGGCAAACTTCTGAAGCACCTTGTTTAGGATCTTGAAAGGTGGAAAGGCATAGACGTCTAGGTGAGACCAGTCCAGAAGAAAAGTGTCTATGTGGGCCGCCTCTGGATCTGGAAACGGAGAGCAATAAGTCGGGAGCCTTTTTGTCAAAGAGGTCGCAAAGAGATCGATGGTGGGTCGACCCCAAGTCATCCATAGTCTCTCGCACACATCCTTGTGGAGCGTCCACTCCGTAGGAATCACCTGTCGTCTTCGACTGAGACAGTCCGCTAAGACATTCAACTCCCCTTGGACGAATCTCGTCAAAAGAGAGATGTTTCGATCTTTTGACCAAGTGAGAAGGTCCCTTGCGATGACAAAAAGAGAGTGGGAGTGAGTGCCTCCTTGCTTCGAGATGTAAGCCAAGGCCGTGGTATTGTCTGCATTCACCTCCACCACCTTGTTTCGAACCAGACTCTCGAAAATCCTTAACGCTAGATGGACTGCTAAAAGCTGTTTGCAGTTTATGTGAAGACTCCTCTGGTCTGCAGACCAAAGACCCGAGCACTCCAGATTGTCCAGAGTCGCCCCCCAACCCAAATCCGATGCGTCTGAAAACAACACATGGTTTGGGTTCTTGACTGCCAGAGAAAGACCTTCCCGAAGTCTTATGTTGCTGTCCCACCAAGCTAGACAAGTCTTGACTGAATCGGAGATTGGAATCGAGACCATCTCTAAACCCTTCTCCTTGTTCCAATGGATGTCTAGGTGGAACTGGAGAGGGCGTAGGTTGAATCTCCCTAGAGAGATAAACTGCTCCAGCGACGAAAGAGTCCCTAGGAGGCTCATCCAAACTCTCACAGAGCAACTGTTTTTCTCTTGCACGAGACGGACTTTGAGCAAAGCCTGCTCGATCCTGTTGGAAGACGGAAAAGCCCCTCTGTATCTCCATCCCCAAATAGAGAATGGTCTGGGATGGAGTCAGTTGCGACTTCTCCATGTTCACCAAGAGACCTAACTCTTTGGCTAGGTCCAAAGTCCACTGTAGGTCCTGCAGACAGCGATGACGTGACGACGCTCTGAGTAACCAGTCGTCCAAATACAGGGAGGCTCTGATCCCCGATAAATGTAGGAACTTCGCTACATTCCGCATGAGCCTCGTAAAAACAAGAGGAGCAGGGCTGAGGCCGAAGCACAGTGCTCGGAATTGATACACCACCTTCCTGTACACAGACCTCAGATAATGTTGAGAATTTGGATGTATTGGAATGTGGAAGTACGCATCCTGCAGGTCGAGAGAGACCATCCAGTCGCCCTCTCTGACCGCTGCTAAAACGGATTTGGTGGTCTCCATCGTGAATTTTGTTTTTACAACAAACACGTTGAGAGCACTTACATCCAGCACTGGCCTCCAACCTCCTGTGTTCTTAGGAACCAGGAAGAGACGGTTGTAAAAACCTGGGGATTGAAGGTCCGAGACTTTCACCACCACCCCCTTTTCTAACAACAGACACACCTGAAGATGCAACGCCTGTCTCTTTGTCTCCTCTCGATACCTGGGAGAGAGGTCTATCGGAACTTTCACAAGAGGAGGTCTTCGTACAAAAGGAATTTTGTAACCCTCCTTCAGCAACAAAACAGACTCCCGGTCTCCACCCCTCTTCTCCCAGGCCTGCCAGAAGTTGGTCAATCTGGCCCCTACTGCTGTCTGAGGACGTGGGCAGTCAGACTCTGCCACGTGAGGATTTAGATCCTCTCTTCTTACCTCGTTTGCTATCGGCACGAGAGCCTCCCCTACTGGGAGCTCTGCCACGAAAAGGCGGGATAAACCTCGCCGCTGGCGTGTCAAACTTGGGTCTGCTGACATGAGAAGACGAAGGCAAAACCTTACGAGCAGACGTGGCCATTAAATCATGCGTGTCCTTCTGAACAAGAGATGCCGCGATATCTCTAATATGCTGTTGAGGGAACAAAGTAGAAGATAAGGAAGCAAAAAGAAGTTCTGACTTCTGACAGGGAGTAACCCCTGCAGAAAGAAAAGAACACAGAGTCTCTCTCTTCTTAGGAACTCCTGCTGTGAACGTAGCCGCCAGTTCATTAGAGCCATCCCTTATTGCCTTGTCCATGCAAGACATTATCTGAATAGAGACATCCCTGTCCGCTGAAGAGACCTTCTTACTTAAGGCTCCCAGGGACCAATCCAAAAAATTGAAAACCTCGAAGGCACGGAAAATTCCTTTAAGGAGATGATCCAGATCTGTAGAGGACCAGCAAACTTTCGAGCGTCTCATGGCTAGACGACGAGGAGAGTCTACAAGGCTTGAGAAGTCTCCCTGGGCAGAGGGAGGCACCCCCAAGCCGAGAACTTCTCCCGTGTCATACCAGACACTCGCACGAGAAGCCAATTTGAAAGGGGGAAAGGCAAAAGAAGACTTCCCTAAACCTCTCCTGGTCATTAACCAGTCTCCCAACAAACGCAAGGCTCTCTTAGAAGAGCGAGAGAGAACCATGCCTAACGTGAATTCAGACGGCGGTGAGCGTGGAGCCGCAGTAACAAAATGATCGGGAAAAAGATCCCTAAAGATAAGCATAATCTTTTTAAAGTCAAGGGATTGCTGGACAACCCTAGGCTCCTCTCCATCTGAAGGGATCCCCAAAGGAACATCAGCAGGAAGGGGGTCAACAACTTCCTCATCCGAAGGAACATCATCCGACAAAGGCAAAGTCTTGCGACACAGAGAAAACACAGCATGCCGAGGCGGCAACGATTGACAGACCACATCAATATGCGAAGGAGCCGCAGCAAAAGTCGAGGGAACGACGTCACGTTGAGACTGCAAAGACTGCAGGTCTTGAGGCTGAAAAACAACACCAGACTATGGCGACTGACGTTCGACGTCACGTCGGGACAACGGAGTCGGCCGAAGAACGTCACGTCGGGACTGTGGCGACTGCTGCTCAACGTCACGCTGTGACTGCGGAAATTGAAGTTCAACGTCACGTAACTGACGTGACTGACGAGGAACATGATCAGAATCACGTTTAACAGCACCGCTAACATTAGCGCTAACGTCAAAACGACGAGACAAATCTCGCTTAGGAGGTTGAAGACCTGCGTCACGCTTGCTGGACTGACGAACCGCAAGCAAAGGATCTTTACGAACCTGGTCATGATCATAAACTTCCATTAAGGATGAAAGTTTCAACTGCATGTCTTGTAAGACACTCCACTTAGGGTCAACAGGAGTCGAAACGGGCCGTGACGTCGGCAACGTCTGTGCATGCAAGTCATCGCACCGAACGAGACCCTCGAACTCAACGTCACGTTTACGCTTAACAGAAACACAGTCATCCGATGACTGAATACAGTCAGAGCTGTCCCAATGACTACAGCCAGGACGCTGGACCTGTCCTGAAGGGACTGACTTGCGTTTCAAAGGTCTTGAAACCTTACGCCAAGGCTTCTTACGAGACGAATCATCGGAAGACGAGGAGAACTTCGTTTCTCCCGTCTTATGGTAAGGACGCGCTTGAAGAGCAACGTCTGATACCTTTGAGGGAACGTCTGTACGTTGGTTTACACCTCTCACTCGCTTAAGTCCTACGACATTCCTTCTCCCTGGTGCAGGGGAGCTTGAAAGAGGTCTCGGACTAGGCAAGTGACAAGCACGAACAGACGAACCCTCCGTCAAAACACTAAACACATTTGAAGCACTTTTCACTTTACCACTTTGACCCTTTAAAATTTTAACGTCGGACATAAGCTGGTGCCTGTCCGAGGCCAAGGATTCGACCTTCTCACCCAACGCTTGAATGGCCAATAACATCTCACGCATAGAAGGTTCATTAGTGCCAATAAGGGGTTCTGAAACTACCACTACATGAGAAGGATTAGGTTCAGGGGCATGGGAAGAGGAAAAAGCTATAGATCTAGAAGAGCTTCTTCTCACCCTATCTCTTTCGAGTTTCCGAGTATATTTCTCATACTCCAACCACTCGAATTCCGATAAAACAATACATTCCTCACATCGATCCACTAATTGACAAGATTTACCACGGCAATTAGCACAAACAGTATGAGGATCGAGGGAAGCTTTCGGAAGACGTTTATTACACCCTTTCGCACATTTACGATAGACAGGAGAAGGGTCAGTTATTATGAAAATCTCAAAGAAAATCCAAAAGAAAGCCAAGTTCAGCAACAATAATCAAAAAAGGGTTTCAAGAGTTTTATCGAAGAAAACCAACACAGCGAAAGCAATAAAACCAAGAACAAGTACTTCACCAATCGGTAGAAACTTGAGGTTAAGCGCGAGCGGAACCAATGCTGTCACTACCACCGACAGAAAAGAACTGGTTTGGTTGAGAAGTATATGCGGTATCTGGCCGATAGTCGGCGCTGGTGGGCACACCCGGCAACCTTCATGGCGATCGCTCGCGAGTTTTTGGAATCTGTCGACCGTCGGAGACGTAAGCTATTTATATATTCACCGGCTAAGTTTAATATTTAAAATTAAAAACATGACCTTCATCCACTTGATGTGTTGCTCAAAAAGGTTAGTTTTATTTGGCAAACATAAGGGGCAATGAAAGCATTAACGTAATAAAATATCTGATATCTTTTTTATCATTAAGAAATTCCTATGGTTTATAAAGACAATTTGGTCCTTAAATCAATCACCAACATTAAAATAAGATACAATAAACTAAGACAATAAATTGAAGACAAAAAATGAAGTACTGTATGCTACTCTAATCAACAATGCTGCCTTTGGAAGAACAATATTTTCCTTAAAACATTTAAAACATAAATTTACTTACACTTAACAACATGTCCAGTGGAATAGTATCAATATCCAAAAATAAAAGAGGCAATATCTCGGCAGCATCTTCCCAACGGTGTTCTGCACACGCAGAATATGCTGCCATTAAGAAAATCCTGCGTTTTGGGTTCTGTGCAATATCATTTCCTGCAACAAGAGGTGAAAAAAAATTAGTATTTTCAAGCAACATCACTTTCACAGTACAGAATTCAAACATCTCTCAAACCAATCAAAATGTCCTAAAATAATATGACAAATTTTGAAGTACCCAGTAATTTGTATTTTCCCTTACAAGACAAACCTTGAGTTATTTACAGTACTGTATAGGGATTATACTTTTGGCAAAGCTGGAAGACTAGCCATAAGACATTTAGTGAGGTACAACTACACGCTAGTTAACGGGGGGTGTTTGAGTAAGGGGGAGGGGTAAGGGGGGGAGGGAGGGGGAAGAGGGGTAGCCAGCTACCGCTCACACACACCTGTGTTGTCTGGTCACTCTTCATTGCAGGCAGGGGGGACAGGTGATGGCGGGCCAACTTGTATGATTAGTTTAAGGTTTGTATCATTAGGAAAATTACAAATTACTTCCAAATTTGTCCTTTGTTCCAACACTAAATACAAACCCTCACTATATATGTAGGGATTTGACTCACCCATAAAAGGGTGGAAGTCCAAACCAGCTGGCTGGTATTTGACCCAGGGTTTTCCTCTACGTAACAGGGAGAAACCCTGACACCTCGCTAAACAAAATCTGTGTAAAGCAAGGTTAGCGGCCTCAGCAATCTGTGTGATTGTGTGATACTAGCAATGTGACTATTCTGGCTAAGAATTCTCAGAAACGTAGAAATCTTTGAGTCAACCATAGACATTACCCAATCTCACCTCGCCAGGGGGGTATGGGGACGTAACAAGTATATCTCTCTATACCAGGTTACAATAGGGAAATGGATTTATCTGCGGACAGGTGAGGCCAGCTTTGCAGAATACTGTGGATGCTGTTCCACAGAAGGAGGAAGTTGTGGTTAAACTCTTCCCTCCACCCTCTGCTACTTGTTTATATCAAAGAGCCTGAGGTGTTTAAACCAGTTCTTGTGTAGCCACCACAGGGTCAATGAAGAACATCCCCATGTTTCTGTGAGTCACGGCTTACAGGAAGTGGGCGGTGAAGGTCATTTGACGCTTCTACATGCCTGTTGATAAGGGCTGCATCACAGAGTAGTTTCCATAAATGCTAGGGGAGTAGTCCTGCCTCTAACATTATGAGCTCCAGGTCTCCTCTATGAGAGGAAGGATAAGGACTTAATGCTCGGTCCATGACCTGCAAATCCAAGTCAAGAATGTGTTCTTGGTGATCCTTCTCTTGACCTTTCCCAAGCTGACAAAAAGTGTTGACACTCGGGGGTGAGCTCCTGTATTTTGTTTGAGGTATCACCTCAAGTTCCTCTCTGACATAGTAGCCGTTGATCTGAATTATTGGTCATACTATGAAGGACTCCTAATATGAAGGGCTTGAATGTGGGATACGAACTGCCAGGAATGAAGTCGAGTATTACCTAGCCCATCGCCGTGAATGAGAGACCTTGCTGTATGAACTCAGGCTGCAGGAGAGCGTCATTGTCGGAGGGTTGACGAACAAGACTGAGGTCAAGCTAAGAGTTAGTTGTATATGTCTCTCTGGAGGAGGATCCCGCGGATGGAGGGCTGAAGTTGTTTGTATAGATTCCGAGGGAGTGGAAGCCGATGGAGACAGAGAGCAAGAGAAGATGCCAACAGCATCTGGTGTTCCCAGGCGGCCATCCATCCAAATACTGACCAGACCGAACGTTGCTTAACTTCACTGGCCAGAAGAATCCTCGCAATTAAGTTGCTATAGCCATAGCGTAAGCAAGAGCTGAATTCAATCCCCTAGGTAGAAGGTTGGCCAACCACCAGCCACGCGTTGAGATACTATCGCTAGCGTTATTGAGTCCTTTGCCTGCCCAGACAGTACTATATTGGATCCTCTCTCTGGTTACAATTCATTTTGTCTTTCCCTACAAATGCACCAAATAGTCTGGCCTATTTCATATTCTCCTCTGTCCTCATACACATGACAACACTGAGATTACCAAACAATTAATCTTTGTTCAAGGGGTTAACTACTGCACTACAATTGTTCAGTGGCTACTTCCTCTTGGTAAGGGTAGAAGAGACTCTTTAGCTATGGTAAGCAGCTCTTCTAAGAGAAGGACACTCCAAAATCAAATCATTGTTCTCTAGTCTTGGGCAGTGCCATAGTCTCTGTATCACGGTCTACCACTGTCTTAGATTAGAGTTCTCTGGCTTGAGGGTATACTCAGGCATGGTGTTCTATATTATTTCTCTTCTTGTTTTTTAAGTTTTTATAGTTTACATATGAAAGATCTAATCTAATGTTTTTACTGTTCTTGAAGTGTTTTATTTTGAATGTTTACTACTTCTTTTGTAGTTTGTTTATATCCTAGTTTTCTTTCCTCACTGGGCTATTCTTACCTGTTGGAGCCCTTGGGCTTATAGAATCTTGCTTTTCCAACTAGGGTTACAGCTTAGCTTGTGATAATAATAATAATAATAATAATAATAATAATAATAATAATAATAATAATAATAACAGGAGGAGTGAAAAAAGGGAATAACAACGTTATGTCTTTCGATGCAGATATGAAGGGCCGAGGAGATGATCCAAGGAATCACTCCAGGAACCGTAACAGAGATCCGACAAGATCTCAAACTTGCGGAGAGAAGAGAAGCAAATAACCGCAAAGGATTATGTTCACAAGATTTGTTCCAAATCACCGGAGAAAGGCAGCGGAGGAGAGTGATCTAAAGACTTCTGTTGCATCAACCGCTGTGTAGAACTATGTTCTACCTGCCTGGAGGCGGCGAATAGGAGCGAAGACATGCGCAATTAACGAAGGTCTTATCAATGAAGACGTTGGCTAATCATACTGTATACCATAAAGTGACGCAAGGTAAGAGGTAGCGAGCAGAAGCGGCGACTTATTCCCTGAGGCACACGGCACGTCAGCCCCATAGTTGTAGAAAGAGTTGTACTAGCAGTGGTCGCGGTCCGAAGAAAACTTTCGTAAGGAACGAATGTTCGTGAATGCTGACGAGGACTGGAGAGCCGATGAAGAAACTGCCAATCAAATATGCAAGCTCTTCGAAGCTCAAAGAAGAAAATGAAATCATCAAGAAGCATAAACACTGTACTTGTGTGAAACAACAAGTTCCAAGAGGCGAGTGGGTATTAACCCCTTCGTTACGATGATGTCGAGATACGTCGAAACATGCCTGGTAATACACACCATGACGTCGGGATGCGTCATCTTCAGTATTATCATTATTATTATTATCATTATAAGCTATAAAAGAGTATAGCACATGATTGTATATTACACACAGTTCACACTCGGGAAATTTCACTAAAAAATCTCCTCTTCCTAATATTAGCCCCTCCTGTCTTCAGCCGACCAACAAACATTTTGGGATTCTAGCCTTCATTTCTGAATATGTAAGAACTATTTTTTTTACTCTACAATAATCACACTACTCTCTCAAGCCAATGGCAATATTCACTACCTGAGGCATTACTCAAACACCCCCTGACACCAACTACTTGGAGACATAGGGGAAAATAACATCTCATCCTAACACCATTTAAAACACTTGCGATTCTAGTCCTTATTCTTGATTATGTAAGGTCTATTTTAGTGTAGGTAGTAGGTTAGCCGGGGCACCAGCCACTTGTTAAGATACCACCACTAGAGAGATATTGAGTCCTTTGACTGGCCAGATAGCACTACATTGGATCCTTCTCTCTGGTTACGGTTCAGTTTGCCTTTGCCTACACATACACCAAATAGTCTAGCCTATTCTTTACATATTCTCCTCTGTCCTCAGACACTTGACAACACTGAGATTACCAAACCATTCTTCTTCACCCAAGGCATTAACTACTGCACTGTAATTGTTCAGCGGCCACTTTCCTCTTGGTAAGGGTAGAAGAGATTCTTTAGCTATGGTAAGCAGCTCTTCTAGACGGACACTCCAAAATCAAACCATTGTTCTCCAAGTCTTGGGTAGTGCCATAGCCTCTGTACCATGGTCTTCCACAAACTTGGGTTGGCGTTCTCTTGCACTATTCTATCTTATTTATCTTCCTCTTGATTTGTTCAAATTTTATAGTTTATATAGGAAATATTTATTTTAATGTTACTGTTCTTTGAATATTTTATTTTTCCTTGTTTCCTTTCCTCACTGGGATATTTTCCCTGTTGGAGCCCCTGGGCTTATAACATACTGCTTTTCCAACTAGGGTTGTAGCTTAGTAAGTAATAATGATAATAATAATAATGATAATAATAATAATAATAATAATAATAAAAATAATAATAATAACAACAATAATTATAATAATTCACATCTCGGCTCACCACCAAACAAAATACATGTAATTCTAGTCCTTAATCACTATCACATAAGGTCTATTTTATTGTTTTTCTATGTTATCATAGTGTCCAAATCATAGAGAAAGCCTCTGATTATAAGTCCCAACCACAACGAGACATAAACTTACCAGCAATGCAACTTGTTCACACTAGAGATTTGTCTTTTTCTTATTATTCCTTTTTTCCTCAACAATAATTTCTACAAAATAACATCTTCAAATCTTACAGTATATAATCCATAACAGTAATGTTCATTGTTTTCACAAGTAAAAGTTAGCCTATTGTCATTATTTCCATTTTCATGTATTGCCATTCTACTATACAGTACAGTAGTCCATTTCTTTTATCGAGGCATATTTGCACCGACTCGCAGGGGTGCCCTTTTAGCTCGGAAAAGTTTTCTGATCGCTGATTGGTTAGAATTATCTTTTCCAACCAATCAGTGATCAGGAAACTTTTCCGAGCTAAAAGGGCACCCCTGCGAGTCGGTGCAAATATGCCTCGATAAAAGAAATGGACTATAGTTGCCTATTCATCATGTTCTTACATACGCAGTTTCTTTCCAATCTCATGAAATACATAAAACAGGAATGATCCAGACAAGTTTGCTTATCGTATGCCTTACAATTATAAATTATTGTTAACATTTTATGTCAGAGGAAACATATTTTTCTAAAATTTCTTTATAAAGTGAAATATTTTATTGACTAGTTTTTCTTATATTTTTTGAAGGCTATCTACCGTGGAATCATTAAATAAAAATGCAGTTATACAAATTAAAAATGCAATTACAGGTTAATAGAAATATATTCAAGAGTCACAATTCTTGTATACAGCTACTGAGCGGGGACCATTGCCTCGTACTGAAGGGGTTAAGTGCCAAGGTTGACACTTGTGCTTTACCCCGCCCTGTTAAACTCCCTCAACTGCATGTGAAAAGCACTAATAAAGTAGCACAACTCGAAGAGATGGGAGGATGACGATCTGAGTCGTCTCGTTGAGGATATTCTCCGATGACCAGAAGAGGAGAAGAGTCTCGCCAGGAAGAGCAGTGTACTTGTTTGAAGTGAGGATCGCAGCCGGTAGTGTTCTGCGATCGTATCCCCGCGAAGTCGGAAAAACACACAATGGACGAGCATCAGAGATTCTTCCGAGGCCATCAGTGAATCTACCAGCAAGACGGAAGAGTAGTTTGTTAGGGAGAGCAACTTTACCACGGAAGGAAAGGTGCGAGATGGGTAGTGTGACACTGAATAGTGGTCAATACAAGAGGATCTAATGAGCTGCTTGCAGTGGCAGAAAAATATTGGAACCAAGCCGCAAATGAAAACGAGCTGGTCTAGGTTACCTCGTTGTAGGTCCTGATGTATGGGCGATCGTGGGTAGAAGAAACATCAGTTACTGGCAAAAGGCAAGCTAGCGAACAGCAAATTGGCGAATGGTGAACTGGTGAGTGACGATCACAATCTGGCGAATGGCGAGCTGGCGAGTGACGATCACAAGCTGGCGAAAGTAGAGCTGTCACGAGCTGGCGAACAGCAAACCGTCGAATGCGAGCTGGCGAGTGACAATCACAAGATGGCGAATGGCGAGCGACGATCACAAGCTGGCGAACAACAAGCTGATGAATGGCGAGCGACGATCACAAGCTGGCGAACAGCAAGCTGACAAATGGCGAGCGACGGTCCCGAACTGGCGAACGGCAAGCTGACAACCAGCGATCACAAGGTGACGAGAGACAATAACGATCTAGCGAGTGTGATGATCAAGAGTTGGTGAGTGACGATCACAAGCTTACTCCAATCGTTGGTGATCGTGAACTGACGGATGATTGTGGCCGATCATGAGCTGACAGTGTAGCTGCAGTAGAGCTGGATGAGGAGAGTCTGTTAGCAAGATGAGTCACCTGGCTGTGACAAGTCTGCTGGGCGAGACGAGTCTGCTGGACGAAGAGAAAGGAGTATCAAGAAGTAAAGACGAGGTGTATCAGATGACTCCTGGAATCTTCTGGAAGTAGCTAAGTTTCATATATACAGTATAAGGCGACTCCAGGGTTGCATAGATAGATAGAGATTTCCAGCCTTAAGACAGCCATCTTCCCCTCACTCTCACTCTCGCACGCAACTCAGCGTATTGCTTTAAAAGTGTTCAGTGAAATAATGAAGTTTTGTAATCATAGTGAGTACTTATAAAAATTCTCTTAGAGTTTTTGTAAATGGCCCTGTAGGAAGGTGATAGGTTCTTGTATTGTGATCTGGTTATCTATTTTCATTGTGTCAAACTAAAATATTGTATTAAGATTTAATTTAAAGTGAAACAAGTGATTGTATAATTTTCATAAGTGTTATTTCTTTTTTCTTAGTTTACGGTTTATTCAGATATAATAGTTCAAGTCAAGTTATTATATGATTTTCAAATCGTAACATATTTCTCTCACTCTACAGTAAGTTTTGTTCAGATTTAATATTTTGAGTGATTTATTTGTTTTATGTAAATTTTTTCAAAGTGTTGTAATTCATATGGAAAATATTTATTTTTGTAGAGTGTATTATTTCAATCATCAGTGTTTAATACATATTCACTCATATCCTGTTAATGAACCGAAGTTATTTGAATATTCGTAATAATTACCCAGTTTTGTTTTGAGTGTACTTAAAGAGACCTTTGGATATTCAGTGTTTTATATGTTGCTGTCTGGGAGTTGTATAATTATCCCAGAGTTCGGTTATTAATTATTTTTTCAAGTGTAACAGATTTAATGTAAAAGCAAACAGGTGTGTTTGGAATTCGAGAGGTTGTACAGCATATTATAGTCTGTGGTAAGTGTTGGTGAACATGGGTATCAGGCGGCGCATGAGCAGGTCACTTACATACCGGCTACCAGGACCTTGTCGCCAATCGCTGGGAATTTCCCAGGGTGTGGAGTGGCCATGCAGGAAAACAATGTGTGACAGGTGATCTCGTTCCCTATTGCTCGAGCAAGTGGGAGGCGTATCCAGTGACCATAGAGTCATGAGAACTATCCCACAATGACCGACCATACAGTGACAATTCTTGCTGTTATCAATCATAAAGTGACCAATCCTGTGAAGATAGATTATGAGGAGACAGAGGCTCGTATTCCTAAACACATTTACGTGAAGTAATGTCACATCACTCATAGACGGGAGGTGACATATCGTGATTTCAAGGGAGGGCAGCGCCCTTTATCCTGTCCAACAGTGAGAGTGTTGGTCTAACACGAGACTGAGCAATGATAGCAGGAGCACAAACTCATGTACCCCCATATCGAGACACATTAACTCTCCGGGTTGTTTCTCAGGAACACATCATCTCTCTTATGCATAAGCAGGGAGGATCAGTTAGATTTTCATAAAACCCTAATCAACGGGTCTTAAGGAATTTCTTTGATGATTTCTTACTCTTCTTCTATGAATAGCAGTATCTGAAGAATTTAATTAAGACCTCAAAGAGGATGAGAATCACACACTTCTTGCCAGCTTTCTTCGGCCTTCCGCTTTAGGAAACAAACGATGACGTTTCCACAGAGGAAGAAGTCTCCTCCAAAACAAGTGCCATAGCCTTCAGAACATCTACAGATGTAGCAGGAGTTGAGAAGGCACCCCAAAAGCAGCCTCACTAGTCTTGTCAGCAGAACAACCTTCCCACACCGACGGAGTACCACCGATGCCCAAGGATGGCTTACTTCTTTCGGTTCAGATTGTCATTGCACAGTCACATGTAATGAGAAGATGACTGGGAACTGATTTGCCCCCTCCAAAAAAGGGACAAGGATGATTAAGAATAATGGCGTGTTTACACAAAAGCTCCCACATTACTTGCAGTTTTGTCCTATAACTAGTGCATATTCTTGTACTTTTCATCTAATTTATCCCTAGATACAACTGCAAGTCTGCACACTTATCCCATTAATTTACTATATCCTCCTACTATTAAAAATATAATGGTTTGTAATTGTCTTGGAACAAACAGTAACTTCATATATTACAATATAAAAACTCTGAAACTTACCTTCTTTAAGCCATACACCTTCATAAGCGACATCTTTGATACTGCTGTATGTCTGAAAAACAAAGGTAAGTTTAGAAAAAAAAAAATTCAAATTTAAAGTAATAAGAGAAATTTGTAATACAGTAATTTGTATTTTTCCTAGCAAACAAACACAACACTATTTATATTGGGTATATTGCTTTTGGCAAAGCTGAACTACCAGTGATAATTTTAGTGAGGGTTGACTACCGCACCCGCTAGTTAGCGTGTGGGGGTGGGGTAGCTTACTGTAAATTACGTTGTACTAGGACATCAGAAATGGATCGCATCGGAATTGATGTGATCCATTTCAAATATCATAGTGTACACTACCGAAATATTTGTTTGTAAATTAGTACCGTAATGTACTGCTGGGTAAAGTATGCAGTACTGTATAACAGTAAAAAAATTTTATTTAGAAAATGAAATGGTTTACTTTATTGTACATACGAAAAGAATATTTATCACGATAAAACATTGTGTAGCTGTACATCTACATACATCCGCTCGCGCTCTCTCTCTCTCTCTCTCTCTCTCTCTGTAATAAATGAAATCTTTGTTTCTTTGCAAAGTCTCAAATGATGCTTTATCATCAAAGGCCGCAGAGCTAAAAATCATAAAATATCGAGCATCAGCAACATAAATGAAAATCCAGTTAACATTATGCGATCCAAATCACAGTACAAGTAAATAAAATATGAGAGAAGTTTTTCAAATAAAACTATTGAAATTAGTATGCTAATTAGAAAATGATAAATCAAGTAATAATAGTTTCTTTTAACACATATGAAATACCCTTCAGTAGCATGCCTTAACAATAAGAGAGTTATTTGATCCGAAAATTGAGGTTGATGACGGACTACGCAAGGTTGATCGGCCGATTTTAATGTAAACAATACATGATATTATAATTTGCTGTTTTTAATTATAAATATGATACTAAAATGTGAATATTACATGCATTATTATTGGATACAATTAAGTGAAACACCAGTTTAATAAAATTTGGTTTATTTCAAATATAGTTGTAAATTTTTACCACAGTACGGTACATAGATATACACTGTATGGAGAGCTAGGACCAGCTGGATATAGAGATACGTAGTGACACGCAGCGCTAGTGTAAAGGAGCACAGGCGACTTGAAATCCTCACCCAGCTTGAATTTTATCGTGATTTTTATGAGAATTTTTATTTAATGGGTATTGCATTGTTCTTGGCTGCGAAAAACTAAATCCGCGATTAACAAAGGCCAACTGTATATAAGAAAACCGTAAGTTAAAAAGACAAAAATTAATGGCAATACAAAATGGGCAAGGAGGAAGAGCGGTAACAACCGGTCTCCACCCGACCCAAAAGCAAATGTGAGCTCAATTACAGGAGTGTGAGTGGGAGGGGTAGCGAGCTACCCACCTACGCCCCACTAACTAGCGGGCTGGGTAGTTAACCCTCGCTAAATTTTAATGGCTCGTCCTTTCCGCTTCACCGAAAGTAATAGCCCCCCTAATAAATAGCGTGTTTGTATTCCAGTTACGGAACAAAGAAGTGTTTGAATCCACAGGATAAATGATATATAAGCCCTAACATGGAGGTGCTCACGTCATGAGATTCTTCTGCTAGATGGGGAGAACTCATGAACAGTAGAGCATAAACAGGTGTGACATCAACATTCATTGAGTGCGCACGCAAGTGTGGTGGTAGTATTTGCAATCAGAAGATCACGCATCTACAGGTGAGTGTTTGCGCTATACATGTGAACATTTAGATGTGAGCATGAGTCATCAGCAGCACGCTCGAGAGCAAGTACAGAAATTGCTTATAATCAGCATGGCAATTCAAGAATGACTAAGTTTCGAAAGGCATATTTAATCGCAAAGTCTAAAGAATGTGAGTAATCTGTTGGGTGAAAGTGAGCATGCGCACAGGTAAGCGCACTCTCGTAGGAGTACTGTACACACAAACAGGTGATTGCTAATAAGAATAAGCGCTCGCCCCTTGGTGTCTCTCGAAGTTCTAGTCGTAATTTTCTCTGCGGAGAGAAAATTAGTTGTCTAAGAATGTAAATCTACGTTTCTTGTCTGCCGGAAAGAGCGCATCCCTTGGAGAGCGAATAACATTCTTGTCGTACTTCCAACAAGTTGGAAAATTAAAATGGTACAACTGTATGAGCACGCTCATAGTTGGGAGCTAAAGACTTGTGTGGCGAGAGCGCATTTAGCTTGCAAATGTATACACATTATCTCGTAGTCTCAAGTAAAGGTGTCAATGTCTTTCCTTTAGGAAGAGAATGGCAAGGAGTCATATACGGAACTCCCGTAGATCAGTCTTGTACGACTATTCCGTCATTATAGGGGGAAAAGGAGGGAGCCTTTGTATAACGACGGACAGAAACACGTAAAGAAGGGGGAGCTTTGTACAACGACTGACAGGAACACATACATAGAACCATTAACGGTATTATTACAGTTTCAACCATTATGGGAAATCTATTATATTAATATTTTTCCCGAGTAAAGCAAGTCTTTTGTAGTATATCTGTATAATATTATCTGTCGCAAATGCCTAGTTCTTTATATATCAACGATCAAACTCACGCTACTCATGTCTTCCTCCCAGATTTTTTCTAAGTCTGTTGTTATTGTTGACTGTGTCTTTTTTTTGCTCAAATGAGCCCTGTAACCACTATAATCTGCAGACAAACTAGTCCACTATGAAGTCTTACACGTTTGGCCAATCACAGCGCCTAGCCACTATGACGTCTTACAGGTTTGGCCAATCACAGCGTGACAATACATTATCTTACCCAGGAATTTCATTTCGTTCTTAGACATGGAGGCCATAGCAAGCACGTCATCTCATGTTGCACAAGAAGTTGAAATTCCATCTTCTTGTCCTGACTGTTTCCTAACTTACAATGAATTTGTTGTAACTTATTCGGGGAATATTGAAAAACTAGTGGACTTGTGCCAGAGACACAATTTAATTTTACAAAATAAAAATTGTCCTGCATGTCAAGGAACCTTCGCAATGGCTTCACGTTTTCCTCAAAGCAGCAGCACATCTTTATGAACCAACAGTTTAAGGTAAGCTTCATTAATTTATAGAGTACAGTATATTATAATGGTGATAGTATAACGATGTATACAGCAGTACCATCACTTTGGATTTGGTTTGATGGATGTGTTAGATAGTGGCCGTAAAGGGGGGGTCACAGGGGCTAGGCCTAGGTAGGGGTACAGGGCCCTAGGTTAGGTGGTTATATTAGGTTCGGTAGTGCCTCGAAAATCACTGTGGCCTTATGGGGGGGGTCGCAGGGGGGACGGAGCCCCCCCCCCCCCGGTAGGCCTAAGTAGGGGTACAGGGCCCCTAGGCTAAGTTAGGTGGGTTTATTAGGTTCGGTAGTGCCCTGAAAATCACTGTGGCCTTTAGGGGGGGTTGCAGGGGGGGGGGGGGGGCTTCGGTAGGGCTAGGTAGGGGTGTAGGGGGAGGGGTGGTGGATGAATAACTATTCATTTATTGCAAATATCATTTGACGCCCTCCCCCCCCACCCAAAACCCCGGTTCCCACCTGGCGTCCCCCATAATTGTTGGGATGAAGTAGGGTCTTTCTGCATTACAACATATGAAACAAAAACAATAAAAACACGGTTACAAACACTGATTACTCTGGGAAAACTTGTTGTTTTTAACTCCAATTACATAGTAAATCTCTAAATCCGATGGTTTTCGGTCAAAAGAAACGTTAAATCCGTTGGAACTACACTATTTCTGATGCAACAAATATATTTTTATTCCAGTTTCCCCATAATGGTTGAAACTGTAATTTTACCTCCATATCTAACCTAATTTATAAGCAGTGTTATTAGTCATTTATCTATGTATTATTATGCGTAAACAATACAACTGACTTGACAATCAATTTACGGTGAAATCTTACCCGTAAGTTTCGTTGGGATTCATTTTTTCCTGACTTTGGCATCACTTAAGCTACATACAGAGTCTTTTCATAATCAATAAGGTTGACATAGTCTTAAAAAGTAACACAAGTGTCAACAGGGGACATCAACTGAGAATGACTTGAGAAGTTGAGCACCATGTGTCGTGGTGACAGCCAGGTTCCTCGTTGCTCTCTCAACAATATTGTGATTGTGGGCACACTACTAGAAGAAGCGTAGTAGGTGCAATCTGCAGAAAATATATTATCATTAGTTATCTCCAACATACTTTTGCATGCTTTTACTTCTAATTTCAAGAGCATTTCTAATATACCGGGCTACATTTCTAGTTGGCGTTCTAAATTCCCCATTTTTGTCATTGCTTCTAATTTTTCTCAACTCGTTACAGCTAAACATATGCCCGGTGGTATCCTCTGCCTCCCTACACAACACAAAAAATCTATCTTCATCATTCCTGTTTCTATAATTTTCTTTCAATTCTATCATATTTAACCTTGTTTTCATAACTATTAATGTCTCATTAGTGTTAAGTTTTTCTATGTAGTCTCTTCTGCTATTACTATTCACAAACCTCAATTTGGTCATCTCTGCTTTCTTTTCTTCTATTTTTCTTTTAATTTCATCTCCCAGTTTACTTTTTATTCCTTTGTTTTTGAGTTCTGACTTTTTATACTTTCTTACTTCTTCAGTTTCAGTACCATATCTATTGCATATTTCTATGATACTTTTTCCCCCAACATTCGCCACGTTTCTCTTAATTGGTCTTCCACTACCTCCTTAACTAGTTTTTTGTCATCTGATGTTATGATCTTATGAAAAAAGCATCACCTTTTCATACTCTTCTATTTTCAACTGGCCATATTCCTGTTTCTGCTATTAGACCCAATTGAGGTGTGGTAGCAACCTGCTCATACATTCCTTTCATAGTTTTGTACCATATACTCTCTAGTTCTTTCGTTTCTTTTTCTTTTATTACACCACATGTCTCAATATTTGCAAAACTATAAGTAGGCCTACTACCACTAGCAATGCCAACTCCCCTACTCTGTTACCGTCTCCATACTTCCTAACTTCTTGTACCATGTATTTTATTTTTGCTTCACTTTTGCTTATTCTGAGATTGATTTCCTTGTTTTCTGATCACCATTCTTTTAGGTATCTATATTCCTTAACTGCTTCTATCCTTCCATTTCTAACCACTCCATTCACCTTTTTAAACTCTTTTATGTGTGTGTGTGTGTGTGTGTGTGTGTGTGTGTGTGTCTAATTACTAACACTGCAGACTTCTGTGAATTTGTGCTAAACGTAAATTTCTTTAGTTCTCCCAAACTGCGACAGTTGCTTATAGCTCTTTCTACTTTGTACCGATTGTTACTAGGAAACATTATATCATCTTCGTAAATTAAGGGTTCTATTCTAATGTTTTTAATCAGGATTATCGTCTTCTCATTTATTGAATTAAATTTGTCCGTGACTATTAAACAAACTTTGGTCCAAATAATGTTCCCTGTTTTACGTTTCCTTCTATCCTAATTTCCTCAGTATATCCATCGAGACTTGATAAATAAATCAACTTTTTCATTTGATTTACATATCATCTTTCTCTACCATCATACTTAATTATTTCATACACTCTTTCAAACAGTTTATCAAAACACTTTACTACATCCCCAAACCATATATACGTTGAGGTTTCTAAGTAATAATAATAATAATAGTTATTATTATTATTATTATTATTATTATTATTATTATTATTATTATTATTATTATTATTATTATTAATTCCTAAGCTACAACCCTAGTTGGAAAAGCAGGATGCTATAAGCCCAAGGGCCCCAACAAGGAAAATAGCCCAGTGAGGAAAGGAAATAAAGGAAAATAAAATATTTTAAGTATAGTAACAACATTAAAATAAATATTTCCTATAAAAACTTTGACAAAACATGAGGAAGAGAAACTAAATAGAAGTGTGCCCGAGTGTACCCTCAAGCAAGAGAACTCTAACCAAAGACAGTGTGACAAGGTGATCTGCTGGTGATCTATCCTCTATCACACTACACTGGAATGTCATAATTTTTTAATTAATCTTATCCTATATTTCATTAGCCTTAATATTTCAAACTGGAAGTGTGGGATTTACCCCAATTGATTTAAATCTTGAAATGTTGGTGAATGCAGCTATTTTAAAAAACAAAAATTTATATTTTCGACAGAAAACTGCCTGACATTTTATCCGATTCTGAGACTTTATATGTTATTTAAGATTCTAACCTTTTTAAGAAGCCCTTGTTTAATTAATCAAAGTTGAATTTTCATCTATAGCAGTTTTTTTATTATTTCCTTGTTTATCACTTAGACTTAATCATTCCTTCTCAAATGTATGGGTCATGAACTATGCGCGAACTGTTCGTGAACTCGATGCGGGAAGTGCGCAAACTATGCGGGAATTCGTCGTGAACTCGTCGTGCCAGTCCGTGTCAATGTGGACAGGTCAAAGTTGAGTTCGACTTATTGAGCTGGATAATCTCTCCAATTTTGATAAGTAATGAATAATGAATAGCCTTCAAGGTCCCAGGTGTTTATAGACAAAACTCATCAATCTGATCCAATCTTAGCCAAACTACTTTGGCAGTTAAAACATAACCATTAAAAAGTCAATTTCTTTTAGCGATACAGATTTGCACCGACTTGCAGCGGTGCCCTTTTAACTCGGAAAAGTTTCCTGATCGCTGATTGGTTGGACGAGATAATTCTAACCAATCAGCGATCAGGAAACTTCCCGAACTAAAAGGGCACCGCTGCGAGTCGGTGCAAATCTGCCTCGATAAAAGAAATGGACTATAATATCAGCAATAGCCTTAGACGGCCTTTGCCTGCGTGATTAAAAATCTCTTGGAAACCCTTATCCTTACAAAAGCAAAACTTACAAAAATTTGGGCCTTTCTGAGTGAGGATACCTTAACATGGTGAAAGGGTTTATGTATCGCCATGATTAGCAAGGCTGCACTAGTCAGGGCCACTCATACTAGGTTGGTTTGCTGTGAGCCATCAGACTAAAGACGACCACCATCACCGATCCACAGTGGCCAGCAAGTTGATGAAATCTGGCCAAATCCAAGACACGAATAAGAGCATGTCTGAGGCCTTTGTCCTGCTGTGGAATAGAAACGGCTGCATTTGTTGGTGTTTTAGGTGAGTAAAGGTCTTGGATTTGTTTTTTTAAACTCACGTAACAGAACAGTGGGACATTACTTCTGCAAACATCACAATAGCGATGCCACATTTAATTTTTACTAGGTATGGGATTGGAAAATTGGTTTGAAATAAAATACCGTAAAAGGATAAGTTTTTAATTTTGCTAAAATGTCATACAAAACCCCATTACATGAGAGATGTACAGCCATTGTCTCGAAATAATGTGATTTTAATCATGCCATCCTTAAGAAAAATACAGTAACTTGCATATGCTGTAAGTTGCATCTTCCTAACATTATCCATTATCACACGACCAGTGTGGCGCCTTTTAATCAACTTAGACTTCTAATGTGGCACACTTCAAATTGATCAAATTTATTCTCAAAATCAAATCACTATAGAACAGTGGTTCCCAACCTGGGGAAATTTCCCCCTGGGGGGAAATATGAAGCTTCCAGGGGGGAAATGATTACGCTATCTACTAACTAAAACAAGCGGAAAACATCCTCATGGTACGTGCGGTAATTTGTTATTGGCCATTCAATTGTGATATGATCATATCAGTTCTCACTGACATGATATTTAAGGGGAGAATTAGAGTATCATGCCCATTTCTGAGGCAGGCGAGTGGGCATGAGGGCTGGGTGGGGCATGAAGGGGGATATCTGGATGGTTGAACTGGGTGCAGGGGGGGAATGACAGAAAAAAGGTTGGGAACCACTGCCTGTTTCCCATCGTTCTCACTTGTATATCACATCAAACCTTTCACTGAGAAAGGGTTATGACTGTACAGTTTAAAAGCAGTCTACCAAGCACTAGTTATTTCATATATGTGGATATGATGAATGAGATGTGAATGCTAAACAATGATAATAAATAAAGGATGAGGGATGATCGGATGTGTTTTGCGTTCGATTTTGATTTAGTGAAACTACGAGAGGATAATTGTGTTCAATAAAGAGAGAGAGAGAGAGAGAGAGAGAGAGAGAGAGAGAGAGAGAGAGAGAGAGAGAGAGAGTCTCAACAGTATAAGAATGATGCAATGAAAAAACTCTGTTATTGGGTATAGGCCAACAGTTACAAATCAATTAGATCAAGGATACCTAAACATTAATATTTTACCTGAGTATTCTTTTAAAATTTCCTATGATCTTAATTATAGTCTACATTCTCCACCGCAGACTCGCTAATTATATTATAAAATCTGCAAGTAAAGAAAATATCAGAATGGGTTGCTTACAGCGAGGAAAATTACCAAAACTAGGATTCTTCTTCTTCTTTGTCTACATCTTTTCCCACTTCTATATGGGGTCGATGTTTCTGGCCAGCTTTCTCCATCTACCTCTGCCCCACACTTCATCACCGGTTATTCCCTTTGATCGAAGGTCCTCCTTGATACAGTCCATCCACCTTCGCTTTGGTCTCCCTCTCCTTCTCGTTCACTGTTCCCTGTACGCACCCTGTATTGGTTTATATATATAACCCTGTATACCTTAAATGCAATGTTCATTAGATAACGTGACTATAACACTTCACTTTCCTTGCGGATAGATATTTGTGTCTTGAGGCGTGTAAGACTCGTGAGGGCCAACAGCCCCATGGCTGTAGTAATTACTAGACGGAGAATATTTTCTATCTGGACGGTACTGAGGTGCTGGAACAGTACCACGCCTGTTACTATATCTCCGATATTGATATTGTGGTCTAATACCGCTCTTGTGCCTATTATTGTAACTTCCATGGTGATAGGCATATGGTCTGGGAACGTTTTTATATCTACTTTGATCATAGTAGTTACTGTAGCCATTGTTGTAGTAATTATGATGATTGTAAGGGTCTCTTCTTCTGGTATTGTCAACTCCTTGTCCTACGTTTAGAAAATTTGGAGGTGGTTCAGCCTGCTGCCCAAAATTAGCTTGCTGACCCTGCTGTCCAAAATTAGCTTGTTGGCCTTGCTGCCCAAAATTAGCTTGCTGACCTTGCTGTCCAAAATTAGCTTGTTGGCCCTGCTGCCCAAAATTAACTTGTTGGCCCTGCTGCCCAAAATTAGCTTGTTGGCCCTGCTGCCCAAAATTAGCTTGCTGGCCCTGCTGCCCAAAATTAGCTTGTTGGCCCTGCTGCCCAAAATTAGCTTGCTGATCTTGCTGGGCAAAATTACCTTGCTGGCCCTGCTGCCCAAAATTATCTTGCTGGCCCTGCTGCCCAAAATTATCTTGCTGGCCCTGCTGCCCAAAATTAGCTGGTTGATCTTGCTGTCCAAAGTTGTCTTGTTGACCTTGTTGCCCTGGCTGTCCTGTGTTACCTTGTTGTAGGTTATCAGCAGGTTCCATAGGGGGCGGTTGCAGGTCGTCTGAAAGTTCCATGCCGGGTGGCTGCATAGTGTCTGCTGGTTCTTCAGGTGGCTGTAAGTCATCTGCAAGTTCCATGTCGTCTGCTTGTTGGTCTCCAACTCCTGGATCACCTTCATCATCCTCCATATTCCCATCTCCACCATCTCCAGCATCTTGTTCCCCTTCGCCTGCTCCCTCTTCTCCATCTTCTCCTCCTCCGCCTTCTCCCTCTTCTCCGCCTTCCCCTTCTCCTTCGTCTTCCATATCATCTGGTAGATTTACATCATCTTCATTGTCGATGTCAGCAAAGAAACTGGCATAGGACGATACAGGTACGAAGACTCCCCCTGAAGCAGAAAAGATGGGTGATGAGAGTCCAGCTAGCATTATTTGGTTGCATGAAATAGCTCAATGAAATTTAAATATTCAAATGGAATATTAAAAGAGAATTCCATGTCTTTTTTCTTTCCTTTACCGGAAAAGTCAACAATCAAATAATTATATATTCATGTTCCCTAAGAACTATAACCCTTTTATAACTGCTAAGACACTCTAATTGTTACTATTATTATTATTATTATTATTATTATTATAATTATTATTATTATTATTATTATTATTATTATTATTATTATTATTATTATTATTACTTGGTAAACTGCAACCCTAGTTGGAAAAGCAGAATGCTATAATATAAGCCCAAGGGCTCCAACGGGTAAAATAGCCCAGTGAGGAGAGGAAACAAGGAAATAAATAAACTACGAGAGGATTAATGAACAATTAAAATAAAATATCTTAACAATGGTAGCAATATTAAAATAAATCTTTCATATGCAAAATACAAAAACTTAAAAAAAAACAAGAGGATGAGAAATAAGATAGACTAGTGTGCCCGAGAACTCTAACCTAAGACAGTGGAAGACCATGGTACAGAGGCTATGGCACTACCAAAGACTAGAGAACAATGGTTTGATTTTGGAATGCCGTTCTCCTGGTAGAGCTGTTTACCATATCTAAAGAGTCTCTTCTACCTTACCACGAGGAAAGTAGCCACTAAACCATTACAATGCAGTAGTTAACACCTTCAGAGAAGAAGAATGGTTTGGTAACCTAAGTGTTGTCAGGTGTATGAGGACCAGAGGATATGTAAAGAATAGACCAGACTATTTAGTGTATATGTAGGCAAAGGGAAAATTAACCGTAACCAGAGAGAAGGATCCAATGTAGTACTATCTGGCCAGTCCAAGGACATAATAACTATCTAGCGGTAGTATCTTAACGGGTGGTTGGTGCCCTGGCTAACCTACTACATATAAACGCAAACCTGGAAAAAACAAAACACAGAAATCGTTTGGATACAAGAAATAAAAGCTAACTATAGTCCATTTCTTTTAGCGATGCATATTTGCACCGACTCCCAGCGGTGCCCTTTTAGCTCGGAAAAGTTTCCGGATCGCTGATTGGTTGGACAAGATAATTCTAACCAATCAGCGATCAGGAAACTTTTCCGAGCTAAAAGGGCACCGCCGCGAGTCGGTGCAAATATGCATCGCTAAAAGAAATGGACTATAGACAGACTTAAAGTGATGGGCTGTGAAAACATCAGGGAAGAACAAATGTTTATTTTTTTGCTAAAGCCTAAATTGGTAACAGTAAATTATTGAATACTGTCATAAGAAAATTAGGCTATTTTGATATTAAATATTCATGACATGAGTCTTCTTATAGTTTATATATGACATATCTGTTTTGACGTTGTTACTGTTTTTAGAGTGATTTATTGATAATTTGTTCTCATCATTTATTTATTTCCTTATTTCCTTTCCTCACTGGGCTACTTTTCCCTTTTGGAGCCCTTGGGCTTATAGCATCTTGCTTTTCCAACTAGGGCTGTAGCTTGGCTAATAATAATAATAATAATAATAATAATAATAATAATAATAATAATAGTTGTTGTTGGTAATGATAATATTACCTGCATACTATAAAATTATTGAGAAAAACTTGCAGGTGTAATGGATAAGTTTAGCCAACCACCAATGCGTTCATTGCCCTGACGTTAAAAAGTTGCAATTTCGGCGTACAAACACAGGTTTGAAACTACCTGGCATGAAGTGTGGGACAGAGGTAGATGGAGAAAGCTGGTTAGAAACATTGACCCAACATAAAAGTGGGAAAAGATGCAGACAGAGAAGAAGAAGAAGAGTATTCTTTAAGAATTTATCCATTTGAGATAAAGGTTTTTAGCACAAGTCCTTGTGTAGAAACTTTCACTCACGTGGTACTGTACTTACCTTATCTGAAGAACTAATGGATATGCCGACCATTTAATTATTGTTTTACAAGCATTTCAATATCCCAGGATAGGTTAGATTATTATTATTATTATTATTATTATTATCATTATTACTAGCCAAGCTACAACCCTAGTTGGAAAAGCAAGATGCTATAAGCACCATTTAATTATTGTTTTACAATCATTTCAATATCCCAGGATAGGTTAGATTATTATTATTATTATTATTATTATTATTATTATTATTATTATTATTATTATTATTATTATTTTTACTAGTCAAGCTACAACCCTAGTTGGAAAAGCAAGATGCTATAAGCACCATTTAATTATTGTGTTTTACAAGCATTTCAATATCCCAGGATAGATTATTATTATTATTATTAATATTATTATTATTATTATAATCATTATTATTATTATCATTATTATCATTATTATTATTACTAGCCAAGCTACAACCCTAGTTGGAAAAGCAAGATGCTACAAGCACCATTTAATTATTGTGTTTTACAAGCATTTCAATATCCCAGGATAGGTTAGATTGTTATTATTATTATTATTACTATCATTATTATTATTATTATTATTATTATTATTATTATTATTACTAGCCAAGCTACAACCCTAGTTGGAAAAGCAAGATGCTATAAGCCCAAGGGCTCTAATAGGGAAAAATAGCCCAGTGAGGAAAGGAAATAAGGAAATAAATGAATGATGAGAACAAATTAACAGTAAATCATTCTAAAACAGTCACAACGTCAAAACAGATATGTCATATATAAACTATAAAAAGACTCATGTCAGCCTGGTCAAAATAAAAACATTTGGTGCAACTTTGTACTTTTGAAGTTCTAGTGATTCAGGGAATAATAAAGTTAGCTACTATACTATGATTGGTTTTGTAGCAGTCATTATACCATTTTTCACAAAAATAGACGATTTCATCCAAAATGACAGAGAGCAAATCCATTAGGAACACACAATCACAAAAAAATACATCTCGAAAATACGCCCGCCATATAACATTATGTCGTATTCAACGAGGCTTTAAAATTTATTCAGTAATTTACACACATAAAAAATTACTTACTAAAACTCATAGCATGACCTGGAGATAATAGGTTAATGTAAAAAAGATATTTTTTACTTACAGAAGAAAAGATGGAAGCCGACGAATAAAAGAGCGTTGACGCCAATTGCGAAGGGATCGAATCTAGCAATCCTCAGTACACTGGCTGGAAGAGGAAAAGCTACCACTCCTCCAGCCTGTAAGGCAGCGTCTGCCACGCTTTGGTCTATCTCACTCTTGTCGTTTACTTCCTCTGTAAAGGCAGAGTAATTTTTAATTTCTTCTTCAAGTTTATCCATCCAGTCATAGATGTTTTCATAACCTGAGTAGTATTTAAGAACTTGTAATATTCCATTTGCGAACTGCCCGATGGGATCGAATTTGATCGATGTGTATTTGTTTTCAATTGTGGGCGTTGCTTCCGTTTCTTCGTCTTCTGCATCAGACTCCTCGTTGGCATTCGTAACGAAGAAACCTCTTACAAGTTGGAATAGGAGCTGGTCCCAAATAGTATAAGGCGCATCTTCATTGGGATTTTC
>NC_090743.1:8277856-8282856 GCF_036898095.1 Palaemon carinicauda
CACTACCCATATACAGTATTACTGATATGTACTGTAACAATATATATCTAGTTATGCATATTATCTTTCACTTAGAATAATGATTTGTACCGATACACATTAAGATTTACGGGGACAGGGCGACATGTCTTATAACTATTTTATATATATATATATATATATATATATATATATATATATATATATATATATATATAAATAATGTGTGTGTGTGAGTGTGTGTGTGTAAACATATATATGAATATGTATGTTTTAATGTATGTAGCCTATGTAAGAATTGAAACAAATGATCGAATAAACGTAAATCAATTTCTATTTGTCATTAGCAATCTAGGTGCTTTTTTTCTAGAAAAAGAAAGAAAATTAGGGTTATTTACTAGTTCCCTGGAGTTTGTCTGTCTGCCTGTCTGTATGTCTGTCTGTCCTCCGTTCGTCAGTCCATCAGAGTGTCTGTGAAGAGTCTCTGATTCGTTAATGAATCTCCTATTTGTAGTAACAAAACTTCTTTTGATTTGTGTACATGGTGAAGCACCGGTTTTACTAATGTTGGAAGTAGCTGTAGAGAATAAAAGCTAATATCTCTACCAATCCGATGATAATAGACCAAGGAGGAACACATTGTACAAAAGACAGTAAAATTGAATATTCTTGTTTTTATTAACATTAAACAAGAAAATAAAAACAACGCCTAGTCCCAGTCATCTCACTCTTATTTTCCCTTTCTGCCTTACCTTCTGAAACTCCCACTATACCGTTAGCAGAGCGGGAGAACCGGTTTCCTTGTGTCCTTACAAAAGGCCATATCTACATATTGATGTAGTGGAAAGTGAATGAAGTTTTTTACCATACATATTTTAGAGTTTATGATGAAATCTTATTGGTAAGTAATTGCCCCAAATAGTGTGAGCAACTGTTGTCAGGTCACATTGAGCTGAGATTCATTACACAGTAAGAAGACGCGCAATGGGTATGACGCTCTGAGGAATAATGAGTCCCTCAAGGTATGACGGTCTTACTAATTGGTGGGTGTTTAGGAGTATTTGGTGGCTCTCCTTCCGTTCGTTGAATATGAAATACATATGGGTTAGACCGAAAGATGGTTTACACACGTACACACACATACACACACTCACATCTCTCCTATATAATAAAGAACAAGTGCCTAGCTATATATATATATATATATATATATATATATATATATATATATTATATATATATATATATATATATATATATATATATATATATATATATTTATATATACATATATATATATATATATATATATATATATATATATATATATACTGTGTGTGTGTGTGTTACATGAACACCGCGCGCGTGCACACATATACTCACTGGGCGACGTGTTGTTTAAATGAAAAAGGGTTGGTATAGGCTTTCTGTCTAAAGTTCAACAATCATTTTGGGATGAAGTTACGCTCTTGCCTTTCTGCACACTACCTTTGACCCATCACAGTAGATTAGATCAACATAGGCGATATAGTTGTTAAGAGAACGTTTCTAAATGGTCCCATCCAGTCCGGTCCCATCTATGTCGGGAATCGAATCCTAGCTATTTCACCGGTAGGCGGGTGGCATAACCGTTGTGCGCGTATGTGTGTGTGTGTGTGTGTGTGTGTGTGTGTTTATCTTACGTATGTAACATACACATCCTGTAATGACACTAGTGTTTTACAAGTGTGTTACATTAGGTCTGCATGTCTAATTTTTGGGATTACTTCATTTGAGTTTCATGTTTGACTGTCTGTCTCTGATGTAGTTTCCTTGTGTGTATTTTTTCCTTCAATTTCCCGGGAATTTAAAATTCCTTGTTTTAGATACTATTCTTCCTCACATCCAAATCTTTGACTTTTTAAAGACCTTTCTTTGTAATGTTTAAACTTCCACCAACTTTTGTGAAATATATACATTTTACAGATTCTCAAGTTCTCTGATTTTACACTCGTCAGAACTTATGAACAACAAACACATTTCGCTTGCATTTGTTCAGTGACACTTCATCAGCAATTATTTTGGAAAAGATAACACCTGTTCATATTAAGTAACTTACCCTTTATTTCACTATGTATATTATCTTGAGTTGGTTCTCTAGAGCATCGAAAACTTAACCGTTCAATTACAACTATCCACGAGGGGCCCAAAATTAACTTCCGCACTCTTCGGAAAAGCCGGTAATGGCGGTTTGGCTCTCTGTGGTTGGGCGTGGTCTTTTTCAAATCTGAATTTCCCTTTAAGCAAATTTCCTAGTATTTCAGTAAGAGACTTACCTAGCTCGGAATGATGGAAGTTTCCAATAGCTGATGAATGTAATTTTCGGAATATTTCCCTAGATAACGTTGAATAAAAACATCACAGAGGAATTAACATTAATCTACTTTCCGCTTCACGGCTTGAGTCACATTAGGTCTGTTAAGAAATCAGCTGCTGCTCTCTTGTGAGTTTCTCTTTGGTGGGTTTTATCTTGAACTATTTTGACCTGTCTTTGCTACGTAGCTCAAACTAGACTTTTGTGTTCCTTTCTTCTTTTAAAGGTTTAAAGGTCACTCATGAATGGCAGAGGCAAGGGACTGACAGTGACAGTGCCCCATCAAGCAGGGTAATGTCATAGAGACTGACCATATCTACATATGATCAGCATCCAGCCCCCTCTCCACCCAAGTAAGCCCCAGGGAGGGCCAGGCAATGACTGCTGATGTCTCAGTTGGTAGATCTATAGGCTTCCCCAAACGACCCCATTAGTTCACGAGGATGGTGAGGTTGCAAACACTAAAGAAACTTAACGAGTTTGAACGGGACTCGAACCCCAGTCTGGCAATCACCTGGCAGGGACGTTTCCAGTATTATTATTATTATTATTATTATTATTATTATTATTATTATTATTATTACAAGCTAGGCTATAATCCTAGTTGGAAAGCAGGATGATATAAGCCCAAGGGCTCCAACAGGGAAAAATAGCTAAGAGAGGAAAGAAAACAAGGAAATAAATAAAATACAAGAGAAGAATAAACAATCAAATAAAATATTTAGAGGACATTAACAACATTAAACTAGATCCTCCACATATAAACTACGAAAAAAAAAACAAGAGGAAGAGAAATAAGATAGAAAAGCTTGCCCGAGTGTACCCCCAAGCAAGAGAGCTCTAATCCAAGACAGTGGAAGGTCATGGTACAGAGGTTATGGCACTAACCAAGACCAGAAAACAATGGTTCGATTTTGGAGTGTCCTTCTCCTAGAAGAGGAGCATATCATAGCTAAAGAGTTTCTTCTACCTTTACCAAGAGGAAAGTAGCCATTTAACAATTACATTGTAGTAGTTGGCCCCTTGAGCGAAGAAGAATTGTTTGGTAATATTAGTGTTGTCAGGTGTATGATGATAGAGGAGAATGTAGTAAGAATAGTCCAGAATATTCGGTGTATGTGTAGGTAAAGATAAAATGAGCAGTAACCAGAGAGAGGAATCCAATATAGTACTGTCTAGCCAGTCAAAGGACGTAATTACTCTTTAGCGGTAGTATTTCAATGGGTGGCTGGTTCACTGGCCAACCTACTACTTATAGGCCACCACAACCGTAAAGAATAGCTGTGTATCATAAAATTTATAATAAAGAAATGTATCAATGTACTCAAATGTTGTCATAGCCAAATTTAAATCATAGGACAAAAATATTATACTGGAAATGTTTAAAATTTCCCCAGCGGGGAACCTCAGCAGCAGCCTGAATATATGCTATAACTGCAATTATATACACATATTTTGGAGTACATGAAGGGTACTATACTCAATATATTTTAATGAAGCGCATTTGCACTGACTCGCAACGGTGCCCTTTTAGCTAGGAAAAAGTTTCCTGCTATCTGATTGGTTAGAATTATCTTGGCCAACCAACCAGCGATCAGGAAACTTATCCGAGCTAAAAGGGCACCCTTGCGAGTCGGTGTAAATCTGCCTCACTAAATAGAATTAACTATAGTTATTGCATGAAGTATAACTATAATACACACAACAACAACAACAATTTCACCCGTTTCTAGTCCACTGCATGACAAAGGCCTCAGTCATGTCAATTCGTGTTCGGGGTTTGGCCAGTTTTCACCATCACGCTGGTCAATGCGGATTGGTGATGGTGGGAGATTTTTGTCTGGTCGCTCACAGCAAACAACCTCGTATGGGTGGCTCTGATTAGTATAGCTTTGTTGATCATGGTGATACGCAAACCCTTTCACCACGTTAAGGTAACCACACTCATATATATATATATATATATATATATATATATATATATATATATATATATATATATATATATATATATAATCGTGTATGTGTATACTGTATTCATATGCTGCCTATGTGTATGGGAAAATGAGTGTAATATTCTGAAACCCTTTGGCCTATGGGTCTAATGAACTCGAAAGTTCGAGATACCGTAGATTAGGCAACACGGAACAGAAACCGGTTCACCACACCCATTCCGCTTTCTCTCTCTCTCTCTCTCTCTCTCTCTCTCTCTCTCTCTCTCTCTCTCTCTCTCTCTCTCATTACCTTGAACCAGTTTGCAGTGATACTGAGGAAATAAATTTCTCGAAAATGAGGTTTGCGGCTGCATCTTTTTCCTTTAGGGGAATTTGAGAAATTGTATCGCTGCTACATTAAGTTCATTAAACGTATGGGAGTTATGAATGGGAATTGGTTCACTTTTACCTGCATCTGCTCAACAAGGGACATCTATGAAGGACGTCAATAGCAAGAGCATAAAAATTCCTTTAAAAATTTTCCATTTAAGTGTAGACCTAGTCATTCGTAACTTTCTTTATCTTAGCAAAATGTTCCCTTCCCTATTACTTACTATTTGAATCTTCTTCGTTGTCTGCATCTTTTCCCACTTCTATGTTGGGTCGATGTTTCTGGCCAGCGTTCTCCATCTACCTCTGTCCCATACTTCATCACCGGTTAATCCTTTTGATCG
>NC_090743.1:8295356-8297856 GCF_036898095.1 Palaemon carinicauda
ATATATATATATATATGTGTGTGTGTGTGTGTGTGTGTGTATGTGTGTGTACCTCTATATATATAGATATATTTATTTATTTATACACACACACACACACATATATATATATATATATATATATATATATGTTTATATATATGTATACAGAATAATAGAATCCATAGTAAGGCTAAAAATTTTTTAGGATACCATATTGACACAGCCAACACAATCACAGAAGCGCATATACTTACACTTACACACGCAAAATGATAAGAAAAAACAGCATTTGTGCACAAAGAACTTACAGAAAATGGAATGAAAGATAATGGCGAGAATTGCGTTGACGCCCAACGAGACAGGATCATATTTTGAGATAGAAAGAATACCAGGTATGGGAAAGGCGACTACACCTCCTACTCCGCCAACATCTTCCTTGGCGGGTTCTTCTACTTCCGGGAAAAGAACTTCTTCCGGGTTTGTGATGTATTTCTGGAACTCCTTCTTTGTGGTGTGCCACCAATGGCTGAGGGCGTCGTATCCTGAGTAATCTTTGATGGCGTTCAAGGCCATGTTGGCTAACTTTCCTATAGGGTCGACTTTCAAAGATTCATAATAAATGTTGAGGTCATTCTCTCCTTGGCCATCTCCATTTATGTCCGTCGAGTCCTTCTCCTTGACGAAAACTCTTTTCAGAAATAGCTCCCCCAGTTCTTCCCAGATGGAGCTGGGTGCATCGTCTGCAGGATTTTCTATATCATTAGCATCTACCGTGCTCTTGATGATGGGCAGGATCTGTTGGAAATAACCCAGCCATTCACTCCAGGAGTCGTCTAAAACGTCAGTCGCTAGAGCATCGTCCTTGTCGACAACCCTGACGAAATGGAACTGTTTTTCCAGATACTTCAGTAAGTCAACCATGCTATTCTCGAACAACTGGGGCGTCACATGCTTGTATGGATAGTCGTGAATGTGGGTTTCATACGCGACGTCAGGCTTCAGTAGGTCAAGAGTACTTAGGGACTCCGACTTGACGAAATCATCTTTCGTCGGTTGGAATAAAGGTTCAGCCTTTGGGCCCTGTTTTTGGCCCTGTTTTGGGCTCTCTCGGGGCGCTGCTTCTAACCCTGGCCGCATCAATATCGCAGTGAATAGGGCCCAAAGCAGCTTCTTCGTCAGCTGCTTCATGCTGTGCTGAAAGAAAATAGTGTGAAACAGTATTTGACTTTGAACATTTAATTAGTAAGGATTGAAGAGCCACAAACAGGCTGTGATAGAAGGTGAGATATAGCTCAAACATTTGTAAAACATTGACCAAACATTCAACATCTTACTCATGAGGTGTATAAGATATTTATCTATAAAAATCTAGCAAGAGTATCTTTGGTAGTTAACTGTAGCTCTCCCAGAACAGAGCTCAGAACCCAATTAACATTTGTTACATGTAGATTAGATTGATCTATCTCCTGTTATATGGCATGTGAAAAAAGGCTTAATTTTAGGTATTTAATGTTAATGTGAAGATAGAAACATTGTAATGATTTGTAACTTAAAGATATCGTTGTATTCTAGAACAAGAACTAATGGATATTTCTCATAACTTATTCTACGCCACCACTGGCCAGGCATGCGTATTGCGTAATATTAGCCTTGGACATTGAAGAGTTCATCAGGAATTTTCCAGAGAAAATGGGTCCCAATATAAGAGGATGGCAACGGGTTAGAGAGAAGAGACTTGATTTCTTTTTCTCCGATGAACATTACTCTGAAAGAGACATTTCTTAGATACCATCTGTGATGCTGCTAAATTTCTTCCATTATATCAACTTCTTCTTCTTCTTCTTTGTCTGCATCTTTTCCCACTTTTATGTGGGGTCGATGTTTCTGGCCAGCGTTCTCCATCTACCTCTTTCCCACACTTCATCACCGGTTAATCCCTTTGATCGAAGGTCATCCCTGATACAGTTCATCCACCTTCGCTTTGGTCTCCCTCTCCTTCTCGTTCCCTGTACCTCCATTTCCATCACTCTCCTCCCAATATACTGTTCATCTCTTCTCAGGACATGACCATACCACCCATTATTTCAACACTGCTCATATACTAAATAAGGAAACCCTGGAAGATTGAATATCACCAGAGGTTGCGTTCCTATTTTTCATGTTTTATATATGAATCTGCGACCTGGAAAATCCTCCAAAAAATCGGAGCTGAGTTTTGTAGTCATCTCTCTCTTCATTATTATTATTATTATTATTATTATTATTATTATTATTATTATTATTATTAACTGTTAAACTACAACCCTAGTTGGAAAAGCAGAATGCTATAAGCCCAGGGGCCCCAACAGGGAAAATAGCACAGTGAGGAAAGGGAAGGAAAAGAAAAAGAAAATATTCTAAGGGCAGTTACAACATTAAAATAAATAATTCTTATATAAACTATAAATACTTTAACAAAACAAGAGGAAGAGAAATTACATAGAATAGTATGCCCAAGTGTACCCTCAAGCAAGAGAAC
>NC_090743.1:8305356-8325356 GCF_036898095.1 Palaemon carinicauda
GGGATAATTTGTGTACAGCAAAAAAAAAAAAAAAAAAAAACTTATTTATATTCTATACGAAAGGAAACCAATAGTATTTTTTAAACGCAATATCAATACTTTAAACCAATCCACTGATAGGGATAATTAGTCTACAGGAAAAAATACTTATTTATATTCTATACGCAAGGAAACCCACAATTCTCTTAAACCCAATATCAATACTTTAAACCAATCCACTGATAGGGATAATTAGTCTACAGGAAAAAATATTTATTCTATATTCTATACGAAAGGAAACCAATAGTATTTTTTAAACGCAATATCAATACTTTAAACCAATCCACTGATAGGGATAATTAGTCTACAGGAAAAAATACTTATTTATATTCTATACGCAAGGAAACCCACAATTCTCTTAAACCCAATATCAATACTTTAAACCAATCCACTGATAGGGATAATTAGTCTACAGGAAAAAATATTTATTCTATATTCTATACGAAAGGAAACCAATAGTATTTTTTAAACGCAATATCAATACTTTAAACCAATCCACTGATAGGGATAATTAGTCTACAGGAAAAAATATTTATTCTATATTCTATACGAAAGGAAACCAATAATTTTCTTAAACCCGATATCAATACTTTAAACCAATCCACTGATAGGGATAATTAGTCTACAGGAAAAAATATTTATTTATATTCTATACGTAAGGAAACCAATAATTTTCTTAAACCTAATATCAATACTATAAACCAATCCGCTGATAGGGATAATTAGTCTACAGGAAAAATTATTTATTTATATTCTATACGCAAGGAAACCCACAATTCTCTTAAACCCAATATCAATACTTTAAACCAATCCACAGACAGGGATAATTAGTCTACAGGAAAAATTATTTATTCTATACGCAAGGAAACCCATATTGTCTTAAACACAATATCAATACTTTAAACCAATCCACTGATAGGGATAATTAGTTTTCAGGAAAAAATATTTATTTTTTATTCTATACGTAAGGAAACCCATATTGTCTTAAACCTAATATCAATAATATAAACCAATCCACTGATAGGGATAATTAGTCTACAGGAAAAAATATTTATTTATATTCTATACGTAAGGAAACCCATATTGTCTTAAACCCAATATCAATACTTTAAACCAATCCACAAATAGGGATAATTAGTCTACAGGATAAAATACTTATTTATATTCTATACGTAAGGAAACCAATAATATTTTTTAAACGCTAAATAAATACTTTAAACCGATCCACTGATAGGGATAATTAGTTTACAGGATAAAATACTTATTTATATTCTATACGAAAGGAAACCTATAATTCTCTTAGACCCAATATCAGTACTTTAAACAAATCCACTGATAAGGATAATTAGTCTACAGGAAAAATTATTTATTTTATATTCTATACGAAAGGAAACCAATAATTCTCTTAAACCCAATATCAATACTTTAAACCAATCCACTGATAGGGATAATTAGTCTACAGGAAAAATTATTTATTTTTTATTCTATACGCAAGGAAACCAATAATATTTTTTAAAAGCAATATCAGTACTTTAAACCAATCCACAAATAGGGATAATTAGTCTACAGGAAAAATTATTTATTTTTTATTCTATACGCAAGGAAACCAATAATATTTTTTAAAAGCAATATCAGTACTTTAAACCAATCCACTGATAGGGATAATTAGTTTACAGGATAAAATTATTTATTCTATATTCTATACGCAAGGAAACCAATCATTTTATTAAACCCAATATCAATACTTTAAACCAATTCACTGATAGGGATAATTAGTCAACAGGAAAAATTATTTATTCTATACGCAAGGAAACCAATAATTCTCTTAAACCCAAGTTCAATACTTTAAACCAATCCACAGATAGGGATAATTGGTCTACAGGATAGAATATTTATTTATATTCTATATGAAAGGAAACCTACAATTCTTTATAACCCAATATCAATACAATAAACAAATCCACTGATAATCTTTTCATTGACTTAACTTGGCTCTTCGACGCGCTTGCGCTCTCGTGCGTCTAAAAACAAACAAATAACCCGACCCGGTGAGACCCAAATGGACATAACGCAATGCAACGTTGCAAACTTACAGCGATCTCGGTAGGTGAAACTCATCGGTATTTCCGAGTTCACATAACACTTAGAAAAACTTATAGATTTTTTTTCTTATTTTGGAAAAACTTATATACACTGTATAGATTTATTTTTTATTTTTTGAAAAAAAAAATATAAACGGTATAAAGCAAACTAATGAGTTACTCAAGTTTTAGTCGATAAACGAGTTTATACTTATATATATATATATATATATATATATATATATATATATATATATATATATAAATATATATATATATATATATATATATATATATATATATTTATATATGTATATATATATATATATTATATACATATATATATATATATATATATATATATATACAAATATACATATACAGTATATATATATATATATATATATATATATATATATATATATATATATATATATATATGTATATATATATATATATATATATATATGTATATATATATATATATGTATATATATAATTATATATATATATATATATATATATATATATGTATATACATATATACATATATATATATATATATATATATATATATATATATATATATATACAGTATATATATATACTGTATATATATATGGGTTACACCAGTATACAGGAGGCCAGTAAATATCTCTATAATTGAATAATAGTAAGAAAGAAGAGTGCATACTCATTCTAAATGAAAACCTGTTAGAAAATATTCAAGTAAATGAACTACAAGAGAAAACCCCTGTGAGCAATCTGATAATTTATCTCGGGAAAGTCCCAGGAGTAAAAGGTTTAAGGTTTTTAAAACAATAGGAATACCCCCACTCTCTCTCTCTCTCTCTCTCTCTCTCTCTCTCTCTCTCTCTCTCTCTCTCTCTCTCTCTCTCTCTCTCTCTCTCTCTTTCCATTCATGATTCAACCCTCAGGTCTCCTCTTTAACAATATATTATGTTTCTCGGTCCTAAGAGAGACCTATTTTCTCGAACATTATATTAGGCCTAATGCAAACATTTAGGCTTTAATCATGTGCAAGACGTTGCTACCCTTCGCCTGTTGGCAGTTTACTATCTTCAGTAAGGTCAATTTCCTATATAGCACCAGTTCTCATTCACATACTCTATTATTATTACAAACTAAGCTACAACCCTAGTTGGGAAAGCACGATGCTATAAGCACAAGGGCTACAGCAGGGAAGAATAGCCCAGAGAAGAAGGGAGACAAGGAAACAAATAAACTACACGAGAAGTAATGAACAAATTAAATAAAATGTTTTAAAAAGAGTAACAGAATTAAAATAGATCGTTCATTTATAATCTATAAAAACTTGGAAAAACAAGAGGAAGAGAAATAAGATAGAACAGCATGCCCGAGTGTACCCTCAAGCAGGAGAATTCTACCCCAAGACAATGGAAGATAATGGTACCGAAGCCATAGCACTGCAAAATACTAGAGAGCAATGGTTTGATTTTGGAGTGACCTCCCAGAAGAGCTGCTTACCGTAGACAAAAAGTCTCTTTTACCCTTACCAAGAGGAAAGTAGCCACTGAACCAATACAGTGTAGTAGTTACCCCCTTGAACGAAAAATTGTTTGGTAATCTAAGTGTTGTCATGTGTATGAGGAAAGAGAAGATAGTCGGAAGAATAAGCCAGAAATTCGGTGTACGTGTAGGGAAATGAAAAAAATTGCCGTAACCAGTGAGAGTGGCCCAATGTAGTACTATCTGGACAGTCAACGAACCCAATAACTCTCTAGCGGTAGTATCTCAACGGGTGGCAATGATAGAGCTGGATCTGGCCATTATGATCGTCTTGTCTCTATCCTAAAACTTGATGCATTTAAGGTAAAAAGGTCGAAGGTGTCTGGTTTCCAATGTCTTCTAACGAAACACTTGTCAGAACGTCAGCTGGGCTAGCCCGAACCCTCACTGTTGTCACCACACCAGTAATCTCCTCCTTCAATAGCTTAACCCTAGGGGCCAAGGCAGGACTCAATTTGCAGTCCATGCGAATACAGGTTTATCCCGTCTCGTATTTATAAGAAATCAAATTGTTAAGTTCACACGAAATACCATTCAAATTACCAGTTTGACTCCGAGAATCAATAAATGAATATACATCATTAAACGAAGAAATATAACTTCACTTATATACTAAGTGATAAAGTAGTAAACAAATTATAGCCTCAATAGCACACTATTCTTTTTAAGATAGGTATAGAAAACCAAAAAAAAAAAAAAAAAAAAAAAATGCCATAAAGGTCACTCATAAATGGCAGAAGCAAGGCACATTGAAATTGCCCTAGAAACTTACCACACACAAACACACACACACACACACACACACACACACACACACACACACACATATATATATATATATATATATATATATATATATATATATATATATATATATATATATATATATATATATATATATATATATATATATATATATATATAAAACCAACGCTCCAGCCCCTCTCCATCCAAGCTAGGACTAGGGAGGGCCATGCAATGGCTGCTAAGAAGACCTATAGACTCCACTAACCTCCCCCCACCTCCTTAGCCCACAAGGATGGTGAGGTTGAAGTCATTACAAGAAACAATCGAGCTAGAGCGGCTCTCGAACCTCAGTCCAGCATATCGCCAGACAGAGACGTATCTAATAGGTTACCATCACCCCTAAAAAACTCTTGTAATCATAAAAGCAAAATCAACTTTCTGAAACACATATTTCAATAGTCTTATTTGTATAATTACTTGAATTACTTGAGGACTGAATTGTAATGCATTTGATACAAGGCATTGTACTACTTGTACTACATTATGCTACTTCATAAGAAAAGTACTACATCATGCTACTTGCATAAGAAAAGTATTTGTCAGCAGCCTAAAAGAAAAGTCATAGAGAAAGTAGATTTCTGAATTGACCTCCTAGAAGGAAGAGAAAACTTCAAGAGGGAATAAAAAGCAAAGAACCACATTTTCAATAACACTAAATACAACCCTGAAATTTTTATCTATCATTCTGCCTAGACACAGGTTCCAGTATATTAGAAATCAGCGATCATTAGTACGGATCCATGTGGTATGTATATTTACTTGCTTGTTCTATTCTAGTTTTAGTTTACAGTTTCCATATTACAGTTGAATAACCCAAGAAAGGATTTAGATGAAGGCAAGATGACGACTGGTGTAATCTAATATTTAAAGTTCTGTTCAAACCATTAAAGTACGAAACTACAGGGGTACTCAGTAAAGCGCAGACCTCTACCAGGACAGCTTATTTCTCGACATTTTGCTCGTCCGTATCCTTGGCCTTCCAAAATTCAATAATTTCCAGCTCTTTATATAGCAGTTAAAATCCCTGCAAGTTTCATTACTTTACTATTAAAATTGTATCCGTATGGTTGACAACTGGAATTTGACCTTTTGCTTGACCTTGGACTCGACCTTGACCTTAGACCTTAACATGTATTAATTGGCGTGGATTTTCATACGCTCAAATATCAACCAAATTTGAAGTCTGTGACAACGATGTCTAAACTTATAGGATTTTAATTTACTTCGCCTTATAATATGTGGTTTGGGTAACCGTCGGAAAAAGTTTAAGTCCAGTAGAAGTTGAAAAATAAAAATGTAGAATTTTTGGCGGGCCAGATAAATAACCAGTTGGGCCATCATTTGCCATAGCCGTAAAGACAACTCAAATAAGTATGCACTAAAATGGTTAATTTCATTAACTTTGGAAGGTTTTCTTTAATGAAATCAGAATTAAAAGTTGGGACAACGTCAATATCATAACTAAATAATAACAAGTTTTATCTTGGCAACTGGCAACATCGACTGACTGGTATGTAAACAAACGCTAGCTCCTGCATATGGTAAGCTACTGAACCGCATAAGAAAGCGTGTATTTTCATTTTGTTCCTTCAAGTTAACTCCGATTTGAGGACAATTTTACAAAAAAACATGATAGATTTCTACAATTTTAACAATTTACATGTTGTTTTTCACCAATCATATTTTCCCTCCAATTTTGTTTAGGCTCGTACCTCATTATCCGGAATTTGACTGCGGAAGTTTCACATTGTTCTTTCAAGTTACCTCCGATTTGAGGACAACTTAAAAAAATATATATAGCTTTTCAACAATTTAAACAATTGATATGTTGGTTTTCACCAATCATATTTTCCCTCCAATTTCGTTTAGACTCGTATCTCATCATCCGAAATTTGACTGCGGAAGTTTCATAATTTGTTCTTTCAAGTTACCTCCGATTTGAGGACAATTTGAAAAAAAAAAATGATAGTTTTTCAACAATTTTAACAATTGACATGTTGGTTTTCACCAATCATATTTTCCCTCCAATTTCATTTAGACTCGTATCTCATCATCCGGAATTTGACTGCGGAAGTTTCATAATTTGTTCTTTCAAGTTACCTCCAATTTGAGGACAATTTGAAAAAAAAATGATAGTTTTTCAACAATTTTAACAATTGACATGTTGGTTTTCACCAATCATATTTTCCCTCCAATTTCGTTTAGACTCGTGTCTCATCAACTAGCCCTCTGCCGGGAATTCCGGAATTTAACTTCAGTTTCCTCTGGTCGGGTGTTCGCTGTTATTGTGTTGCAGGTTATTTCAGTGTTACAGCCAATATCTGGATTTGATTTGATGAAGCCAGTCGTTCTTGCATTAAGGACAATGTATATACTTACGAGTACAAGTAGAGTGCAGTTGACCATTTGGTACGATCATGTGGATAATCAAAATTCATTTCGGATTCCAACCGTTTGTTGTCATAGGTGTGTTCTGGAATATCAAAGGATTTGAAACCACACGAACGTGGAATGGTTATCGTAATGACATCATAACTGTATTTCCATAATATTGAAAGCCTTCCAACTCATTACACTTTTGAAATGATTAGGCTACGGTGATAAAATGTCATGCAGTTCCGAATACAGTAGCCTACGCCAAGATTCCGGAATTGTTGCAGCTACCGATGGATTTCTCCTACGTCCCTTTTAAATTTCTGTAAGACATTATGAAGTTTTTAGACAGGATTCTTATTTAATGTTATTGGTGTTAAAATATAAGAGGATATACGTGCATTCACTTTAAAGTTGCCAGATCGTGTCGTTCGTAAGTAGAGCTGGTGTGAGAAGCCAGTGAACATAGGCCTAGCATAGAAGTCTGTAATAAGTTATTCGTATTTCCAAGTGTCTTGATCCAGTCATTTCGGATTGCAAACATGAGTGGTTGTTTGATTCAATGCACATACCACGGGAAAGTAACCGACAATGTTAAAACAATGGAAGGAATACTTAGCACCTTATCCCCAGAATTTCTTGTGGATATTGAACTACGAGTAATCTCGCTGGTGTGAGATGCCAGTGAACATAGGCCTAGTATACAGTAGATGTCAGTCGTAAGTTATTCGCATTTCCAAGTGTCTTGATCCAGTCATTTCGGATGGCAAACATGAGTGGTTGTTTAATTCAGTGCACATAACATGGGAAAGTGACCGACAGTGTTAATGGAAGGAATACTTAGCACTTTATTGAACTACGAGTAATTTCATATTGAACTACGAGTAATCTCATCTTGGTCATAAAAATCAGATTAATATGGCTACGGGCGTATACAAACTCAAGCCATCGATACCGAACTCCTGGGAATATGGAATAGCATCGGGTTAATGGTAAGTGAAATATTTCACACAAATTTTACTTTAACATTGTTAGACCTATTTTCATCTCCAGGATCCATCTGTATCAGTTTCTATTCGTAATAAAGTTTGTCGTTCATAAACTTTCTCGTGGATGGTCGTAGTAGTATATATGATTTGCCAAATGTAACTTAGAGGGGCACTTAGTAAAACGTATGCCTTTACTACACCAAGAAGTTTTATTTTGCTCTTAACTCCACTGTGTACTTTTACTTCGTTGAATCATACCCACCATAACTAAGGTTTGGTCAAAATCGGTACGGTAGTTTCTGCGTAAAGTTGCTCGTAAACAAATAAATATAATTAAACTAACAAACAGGCGAAACAGACGGGTGAATACATACTCTTCGCAAAATCTTTTGATTTTGACAATAGATTTGTACTGCTTGTCGTGTATAATTGTATCTGACATTTCACTGCTACTGTTCACTAGTTATTTTCCTCTTGTTTATTTTTATTTGTGTATTCTGTTGCAATTTTTTTCATTAGTTTCCCAAGACCATTTTATTCTAAAAATAGTTATATATATATATATATATATATATATATATATATATATATATATATATATATATATATATATATATATATATATATATATGTATGTGTATATGTATGTATATATATGTATATATGTATGTATATGTATGTATATATTATATATATGTATGTATATGTATGTATATATTATATATATGTATATATATATGTATATATTTATTGTATATATATGCATATATTTATTTTAGGTAAAGTTTTAGATTCAACTAAATTGGGAAATGTATTATATTAATATATTTTCCTAGTAAAGCACGTGATAACAAAAAACTTTCTCTCAATACATTATTGACGCTGATGTCTACTTACAGAGATAATTATTCAGTTATTGTAGGTCTGCATTTTATTTCTAAGTGTTCTGTATACCTTTACGCTGCCACGGGACCTAGCTCTTGTTCGTTTGTATGTCTGTTTTCATCTTACTTGGCTCCGCCCCATTGCGTAATGTGACAATATTTGCTTGAATGCGCATTTGCTCCTCCCACTAATGTCGCTCCTCCAATCTAAATACTACTGGGTTCTTTTCAAGGGTTATTATTGGACGATTCATTGGTCTCACAGTCTTGTTTCAAGGATCTGTTTTTCGTGCAATATAACATTGTAAACGATAGTATTTTGTTTTTTTCCCTATTTCATTATGGGAGAAACCCGTGATTGTCGTTTGTTTTCGGTTTTCAAAAGTTCCGGTTTCTATATTTTCAGCACACGTCACTTAACTGTCATGGATCCTCCGGTACGGTTGTGTGAAATATGTCGTTATTCCTGGGTTCTTTTCAAGGGTTATTATTGGACGATTCATTGGTCTCTCAGTCTTGTTTCAAGGATCTGTTTTTCGTGCAATATAACATTGTAAACGATAGTATTTTGTTTTTTTCCCTATTTCATTATGGGAGAAACCCGTGATTGTCGTTTGTTTTCGGTTTTCAAAAGTTCCGGTTTCTATATTTTCAGCACACGTCACTTAACTGTCATGGATCCTCCGGTACGGTTGTGTGAAATATGTCGTTATTCCTATTTTGATGTGATCGGCTGATTTCATGGGAATTATAATGGAACTCCTGAAGTAGTGAATCGTTTTCTAAGGGAGCATTCCGTATTACCTTTAAGTGTCCAGTGTGGTAAATGTGATTCGCCTTTTAATCAGAGGCTGAACGTATTCCAGTACTTGATGATTCAGAAGAGGGTCAACCACAACCTTCCACATCTTCATCGTCATCTTCCGTTTAAGGTAAGAAGTGATTTAACAAAATATATATATTCAAATTTACCCCTGGTTAAAGGGGGGGTCGCAGGGGGGGCGAAGCCCCCCCCCCCCCGGTAGGGGTACAGGGCCCCTAGGTTAGGTTAGGTGGGTTTGTTAGGTTCTGTGGTGCCCTGAAAATTACTGTGGCCTTAAGGGGGGGTCGCAAGGGGGGCGAAGCCCCCCCCCGGTAGGGGTACAGGGCCCCTAGGTTAGGTTAGGTGGGTTTGTTAGGTTCTGTGGTGCCTTGAAAATTACTGTGGCCATAAGGGGGGTCGCAGGGGGGGCGAAGCCCCCCCCCCCCCCCCCCCCCCCCGGTAGGGGTACAGGGCCCCTAGGTTAGGTTAGGTGGGTTTGTTAGGTTCTGTGGTGCCCTGAAAATTACTGTGGCTTTAAGGGGGGGTCGCTGGGGGGCCCTACCCCCCTTCCCCCGGTAGGCCTAGTTAGGGGTATGGGGGAGGGGTGCTGGAACATTAATTATTCATTTATTGCAAATATCATTCAATGCCCCAACACCCTCCCCCCCCCTTCCCCCACCCAAAACCCCGGTTCCCAAAGGGTGTCCCCCATAATTGGTGGGATGAACTAGGGTATACATAGTAAATCTCTAAATCGGTTGGTTTGCAGTCAAAATAAACGTTAAATTCATTGAAACCACACTATTTCTGATGCAACAAATATATTTTTATTGCATTTTTCCAAATTTGGCTGAAACTAAAAATTTACCTTATTTTATATATATGCATATATTTATTGTATATATATGTATATATATATTGTATATATATATGCATATATTTATTGTATATATATATGTATATATTTATTGTATATATATATATGTATATATTTATTGTATATATATATGTATATATTTATTGTATATATATATATATGTATATATTTATTGTATATATATATATATGTATATATTTATTGTATATATATGTATATATTTATTGTATATATATGTATATATTTATTGTATATATATGTATATATATATATATGTATATATTTATTGTATATATATATGTATATATTTATTGCATATATATATGTATATATTTATTGTATATATATATATGTATATATTTATTGTACATATATATGTATATATTTATTGTACATATATATGTATATATTTATTGTACATATATATGTATATATTTATTGTACATATGTATATATTTATTGTACATATATATGTATACAGTGAACCCTCGCTACTTCGCGGTTCGACAATCGCGGATTCACCACTTCGCGGGGTTTTTCCATAACCCATATATATATACATATCGCGGATTTTCCGGAAAATTCGAAAATACTGCGAAATCTGAAGAAGCCCAAATACGATATTTTGTTACCTGTAATTCCATTAATACTGTAATTAGTAATATCTGCTCTTACTGATTGTTCATTGCATTACATATGATATATAATTCAGCACAGAAAGAAATAAAACACGAAAAGAGAATGTGATCATACGATAATTCAGTACGTAGTAAAATTAAATCGAACATGAAACGCAAATCAGATGCAGTCATACCATATTAGAATGGTGTGTACTGTAATGGATGTGCTTCTTTTCCATGAATCTTTTGTATGTATACGTACGTAATATTCTTTGTTGCAAAAATCACATTTCGAATAAGCGTACGAGAGAGAGAGAGAGAGAGAGAGAGAGAGAGAGGCGTAAAATAGCGTACGTAAAGTGTGTATTATTATTATTGTTATTATTATTATTATTGTTGTTGTTGTTAATAAAATTATTATTGTTATTATTATTATTATCATTATTATTATTATTATTACTGTACAGTATTATTATCATTATTTATTATTATTACGGTATTGTACTTAATCTACGTACGTTCAGTATGCGCGGGGCATCTTCTATGAGTAGGTAACCAACGCATCATAGTTCTGTAAGACGGGTTGTGATTGGTTCAAGCGCTGATAGATGACGAATCAGAACTCAAGTTTTGTTATCTAGCCTGTGATTGGTGTTTTGCCCGCATCTTCTACCCGCAGCATCAAAGTTCTCGCGGGGCTGGATCGTTCACTCTCTGTTACCGCGTATCGCTGAGTAGACGTTCTTAAGTTTGTGAAGTTTAATCTGTGCTGTGTGCGACCTTTTTAAGTTGAACTTTTTGTTACAGTACTGTACGTAAATCCTACTGTAATGGCTCCCAAGCGTTCTGCTTCTCTTAAGGCTGGTAGTGAGCCTAAACGCCACCGAAGGATGATGACGATAGCTGAGAAGGTTACGCTTCTCGACATGTTAAAAGATGGTAGAAGTTACGCGGCCGCCGGCCGCCATTTTGGCATCAACGAATCCACCGTTCGCTATATCAAAAAGGACGAGGCGAACATTAGAAAGACGGCTGCAATCACCTTTAGCAGATCAGCGAAGCGAGTCGTTACAACGCGTAATAAAACGATCGTACGCATGGAAGGTGCTTTAGCTGTGTGGATTGCCGACTGCCGGAAGAAGAACATAGCGTTGGATACGAACACCATCCAAACAAAGGCTTTGAGTTTATATGAGAATTTTGCTGCAAAGGAACCTAAAGACGACGACGGCAACCATGCTGAAGATGATGATGATGCAGATGATCCTCAACCAGGGACATCCACTGATTCCCAGCCTCAGAAACGTTTTTCTGCAAGCAAAGGATGGTTCGCGAAGTTTCAGAAACGCTTCGCCCTGAAAAGCGTTTCCCTGCATGGGGAGTCTGCTTCCGTTGACACTGCCGCTGCTGAAACTTACGTGAACCAGACGTTCAAGAATATTATCGCCGAAGGTGGATACAAGCCGGAACAAGTCTTTAATATGGATGAGACTGGCTTGTTTTGGAAGAGAATGCCGTCGCGAACTTTCCTGTTCAAAGAGGAAGCCAAAGCCTCTGGCTTTAAGGCATTCAAGGATCGCGTTACCCTCGTGATGTGTGGCAATGCTGCTGGATTTTTGTTAAAGCCGGGGTTTATTTATAAGTCGAAAAATCCTCGCGCTTTGAAAAATAAAAATAAGAATCTCCTTCCCGTGCACTGGATGCATAATCAAAAAGCATGGATTACGAAGATGCTGACCTCCAACTGGTTCCACCAGTGTTTTATCCCGCAAGTCAGTAAATATCTCTTAGAGAAGGGCTTGCCATTCAAGATCCTTCTCCTTATGGATAACGCTGGTGGACACGCAACTGACCTGTCGCATGAGGGCATTCAGGTTGAGTTCCTGCCACCCAACACCACGTCATTAATTCAACCGATGGACCAGGGGGTTATCAGGGCGTTCAAGGCCCTCTACACGAAGAATACCTTGGCGGACCTCGTTGCGTGTGTGGATGCTGCCCAAGATGACGAGGATGAAGATTTTAACTTGAAGGCGTACTGGCGGCAGTACACCATAGCCACGTGCCTGCAGAATATTCAGAAGGCACTTCAAGAGATGAAACCTGCAACCGTGAATGCGAGCTGGAAGAAGTTGTGGCCCGATATTGTTTACGACGACAAGGGATTTACTCCGTCGGAAATCCAACACTCTGCAATACGGAAATCTGTGCAGTTGGCTGCCATAATTGGAGGTGACGGGTTTGGCGACATGACGACTGAAGACGTCGACGAGTTGTTGGACTGCCATTCCCAGCCCCTAACTGACGCAGACCTCGAAGACCTGACGAAATCGGCAAGTGAGGAAGAGAGTGATACCCAGGAAGAGACCCAAGAAAATGTCGAAGAAACGGGCTTAACATTAGAACGGCTTGCCAAGGCCTGCAACCACGCGAAGGAGTTGAAAGAAATGTTGCAAGAGTGGGACGAGGATATGGTTCGCTCGATGCAATTCTGCAACAAGGTTGATGACATAATGACTCCCTACAAAATGCTCTTGGATCGAAAAAAGAAGCAGCGGCAACAACTTCCGATCACAATGTTCTTCCAGCCTCGCAAAAAAGAGCCAGTTCCTCCTGCTAGTACGCCTCCGGAAGAAATTGAAGTTTCCCAGGAAGAAGTTGAAGAGGTGTCCCAGGAAAAGACACCTCCGTCTGAAGAGACGTAAAATACTATCATTGGCTGCACAGTAGAACACATCATCAGCTTCATCATCATCATTTCTACTGTGCAGCAAATTCATCGCCATCACCATTCAAGTTTTTCTTCAACTTCTTTCGTGGTGAGTACAGTAACAATCTTTATTTTTTACTTTAATATTCTTACTGCCTGTTTTATAGTTTAGTAATGTACGTACTGTATGCATTAAGTTAAAGGGAAGGTTTTAAAAGTCTACATGTTGTAACCTATCATATTTTTTTTGTTTAAAATTTACATTTACGTACGTAAAACAATCTCTCTCTCTCTCTCTCTCTCTCTCTCTCTCTCTCTCTCTCTCTCTCTCTCTCTCTCGTAAATTGTTTTCCTGCTTTGCTACGTACAATACTGTATAATTTATATTTGTAAGGTAACATATTTTGTAAATGCTTTTACTGTAAATACTGTATGTACTGTATCATTATTTATCACTATCATCATGCGCGTTAAATGCCTTGTTTGTTCTGAGCGTGGTTGTTTACTGAGCGTACACGCCGTCGTTTCAGGCGGCGTCATAAAGAAAAACATTTCATTTGGAAGTCCTAAGAAAAATACGTAAACTAAAACATTGGTAATAAACAAATCAACATACAGTACAGTACTGTATAATCAAAATAATCGATGCAAAAACTAACCTATACATATATGTGTACTGTACACTAAATGAGTTTGTTTCTTCATTATGATCAGAGATGAACATAAACAAAACATTGGTTGCCATTTTTTATCGTGCTTTTTAGGTGTTTAGGAAACGCATGATATAAAATCGCCTTTAATATTTGTGCCTGTTTTAGTTTAGGGTGCTGTAGTACATGCATTAAGTGTTCTGTACATTAAAGGGTGGTTTGTTAACAGTACTACGTACAAGGGAAGGTTTTAAAAGTCCGAATATACATGTTAAATAAATAGGTAAATATGATGTCACTACTTCGTGGATTTTCACCTATCGCGCCCGCGTCTGGAACCTATCTACCGCGATAAACGAGGGTTCACTGTATATTTATTGTACATATATATGTATATATATATGTATATATTTATTGTATATATATATATATTTATTGTACATATATATGTATATATTTATTGTATATATATATGTATATATTTATTGTATATATATATATATATATGTATATATTTATTGTACATATATATGTATATATTTATTGTATATATATATGTATATATTTATTATATATATATGTATGTATATATTTATTATATATATATATGTATGTATATATTTATTATATATATATATATATATATATATATATATATATATATATATATATATATATATATATATATATAATTTTTGACAGTAGAATTGTAATAACGACCAACCTATTGCTAGAACAATATGTTTTCGGGAAAGTAATGAGACAGGGATAATTACAAATGTATGTGAAATATAAATTATGCAAATTCTCGGAAAGGATAGATATGAGTTGTGCATAACTAGCTATGGTGCATATGTGTCATGATGCAATTTTGCAACTACGTTTAAAACACGAAAATGTAGTCTTATTAATCACAATTATGAGATACCTAACCTAATTTAGTATGCTTGATTAGGAGATGTACTGTAGAATTTATGACTAGAGGGTTAGAACTCAAAAGATACGGGGGCATGTTTAAACTTATTCTGATGTGTCAGACTTATAATAATTATTGAACTACTTTACTTACGTTTCTCCTCGGCAGCTTTTCTGGTTCTATACTGCAAAGTGCCCTACTCTCTACAGGACCTTCACAGTCATTTTATCACATGCATTCTATGGGCATTCAACATTTCACACCACACGTTGACCGTTTATTATCAAATTACAAAGCATCGAAGCAACAAGAGTGCCTTAAAAATCAGATATTCAACCAAACCTTGTATAGTACATTGCATCCTCCCTGGTATAGGAACCGTACCCTAATTCCTCTGGCACTATTTTTTTTCCATACTGTAAGTTTGTTAAGTATGGCTAGAGGCCACGCGTATGTTTATTGGTATATTTTACTTTGGTAGATATAGGATTGCGGCAGATTATGTTTAGCATTTGAAAGCTGAAAAAATTATGAATTTCAAGCATTTATTAAACGTGCCGCAGACCTTTTATGACAGGATTGAATTATTATTATTATTATTCGGTAGTAGACCCAATTTTAAACAAGTTTCTTTAAAAACGTAACTGCTTCAGTGGCATTTATCTTGAAGTTGGGCTTCTCAATAACAATTGTGAAGCTCAACTAAAAAATAAATGCCACTGAGACTGCTATTATCATTATTATTATTATTATTATTATTATTATTATTATTAGGTAACCTTATAACCTTAGTTTAAAAAGCATTTTGTCCACACGACGAGCTTTGTTCGTTGAACTTTAAAAGTCGTTAGAAGCGTAGAAGCAACGAACAAAGTTCCGTGCAAGGCCTTGGTTCGGTGTATTTTTTTCCGCATGATTACCGAAGTAACTAGAGATGTGCTCTTTGGTGGTTAAAGAGTGGGAAGAAGTCGTTGCCCATCGGCTGACCTACAAAGATGCGTTTCTCACCAATGCTAATGATATACCATTTCTGTATCCTCTACTTTAAAGTTTTATCCAACTTGTTTTATTGGTCCCGTGAGTAACTTTAAACTTGATTGAGGAGTTTAAACAACACCCTTCAGCCTTTGGGATGTGAGAACTGGTGTGTATAGAGAGGTGCAGAAATGTCTAAGAACTCTGGCTACTAATATCAATAATGCTATTGAAGAAGAGTTGAAGTTGATGTGCTTTTTCGCAGTCAACATAGACGAGAAATGCTACAAGTTTCGGGTATAATTTTACATAAAATGTGCTTGGAAATCTTTGCTGTATTGTGCATTGTAGTCCTGTATAATCGTATCCTATTGACAGATGAAGTAATGTTGCTTGTAATAGGGATTCGGCACTAAAACTCGACTCAAATTAGTACAGTATCATGTTTGGTGATTGCTCGTTCCAGTTTCGAGACTATATGGTAAAATGTATTTGGATGTAATTTATGAAATCGAGTTTTGATTCACAATTACAATTCCTGTAGTATTGTAACATGACTTCCAATTTCTTTTTCGTTTTTGCACCATTTTTTAGCGCAGCAATAACAGCGCACAAGAGAATTATCTTTTTGCGCGAACGACTGTCCATTTTCTCGTTAGGGTTACTGTAATATTAATCACTGGCTGCTCGTGTCATCGTTTGGAAGAAGTATAAAGACCTCTGCCGAACTTGTTCGTTGAGAAACAAAAGTTCACCGAACAATGGTCTGTCATGTGGAGGAGCCTAACATGGAAAGTAACCCAGTGTGGAAGGAAACAGGGGAATAACAAATAAACTACATATAATAAGTAAGGATTAAAAAAAGTATTTAACGATCAATTATTACGTTAAAATATTGTAGACTGTCATTTATGAACAATGAAAAGAGACTTATCTCAACTTGTTTAACATGAAAGCATTAATAACAAGTTTGAATTATTGAATTGCCTCCGATTTAACAGCCCGTTTAGGAAGACCGTCCAAATAATGACTGAAACATTAGGTAATGATTATGTAACAAAAAAAAAATAAATAAAAACTGATATTTTTTTTCTTTGTTTTTTTATTCTTTTTTAAAGAAAATCTTAACCAGAGCCTTGTAGTCTAATGATAACAATTTATGCATGTGGAAAGTCAGTTTATTACTTAATTTTGCTTATATCGTTTTGTGTATGAAGCAAATGTTAAGAATTCTCTTGCTTGAGGGTAAACTCGGGCACACTATACCATCTTATTTCTCTTCTTGTGTTAAAGTTTTTATAGTCAACATAGGAAATATTTATTTTAATGTTACTGTTCTTTCTGTATTTTATTTTTCCTTTTTTTTCCCTCTCCTCTGGGCTATTTTCCCTGTTGGAGCCCCTGGGCTTACAGCATCCTGCTTTTCCAACTAGGGTTGTAGTTTAGCAAGTAATAATAATAGTAATAATAGGATAGTGATTTCAAAACTGACAATAAATTGTTATGTTAAATCTTAGGTTTTAGTCAACGCTACCTATATAGGTCTACTCTCTCGATGGGTATCTTCAGCTTTAGGAAAAATTATAAATAAATAAGTGAATGAGCGAGGTTTTGAAGTATCTTTGCTATCAGAGATCCAATTAATTTTACCTCTATTATTTTACTTTTACTTATTTTACTTTTACTTTTCGAAAGGAAGACTATAATCAGGTCAGGTATATTCCCTAACAACTATTATTTGCAGATTCTACGGAAAGACAATAACAAAGCATCTTGAATAATAATAATAATAATAATAATGATAGTATGGCTCGGGAGTCTAGGCCTATGCGATTGGCTTCATAGCACTTTTTTCTTATAAAAATATAATTACATTTTATTCATTTACATTATTTGTGTAACGATTCTATTTCAAATATAACAGAAGTATAACAAAATATAGATATGAACTCATTTTTATAAATATGAATAAATCAACATAAATCAAAATCATAATACATAATCTAAAAATTCTTTTGTTACGTACTTAAATATACTGTCAGTGTTTACATTTAATATATATCCTATGGGATTTTAATTTATCTTTCAAAAAAATATTACATCTTGGTAGCTTTGAGGTTCACTACTACACTGTATTCTAGAAGTTTTATTCCATCTGTGACCTAGTTGTGGAATGATGATCTTAATCTGGTAGTTGAATCAGTGGAACTTCAAAAGTTCAAACTTGCGACAAATGTTATTATGTTGAACAGACTGACATAAGTCTTTTTATAGTTTATATATGACATATCCGTTTTCACGATGGCTGTAATTTCACCCAATAAGCTGCGCGTTGGCTGACCTGGTGTATCTGGACCGTGGGTGGCATTGCGAGCCTAGCGTGGACAATAATCCGCAATGCCGCAAGGTTTTGTAAAGTTGGCTATTTTGCTTAAGTGCACGATCGAATGCATAATTTTCCTTATGGTGACTGGGTCATTTGCGACTTGATATACTTAGGTGAGAACAAATACATCAGACGGTTTTTCTGTGGTCAATGAAACAAAAAATAACAAACAGGAAAAGATTCTTTATTCTTCGATTTTATTGAGACAGCCAAAGACAGTGGTAGAGTTTTAAATGGCACCAATATAGATATTAATGCCGATCAACAAAACGAAGCAATTAACATTCGAATTGACTCAACTATTTACCTTTGAATACTGATATTGTAAGATGGCAAAGTACATATATACGCGGGTACTAGCGTTTGGTCTTTGGCCTAAATTTAATAATGTAACGCTGTGAGTTGTTATAATCATAGATTCTATTACTTCTCATAAATGCAATTATTTCATGAAATCAATTAGTTTTTATTGCAATTAAATATTTAGCATTTATAAGTTTCTTGAAATTTTCATTTTGAAACATTTCCTTTGAAACCTGTTACCGTAGGAGATTGAACACTTTGAGCCTTTTTTCCTATAGTCAACGCAAATAATATTATGCAAGAGTAAAAAGATATCCAATAACACAACATAGCAATAGGCTGCAGTAGATGAAACTTGCAATGCCTTCCTTATTCTTTCAACAATTGCTAAGTGTAGCAATTGTTGCATTGATATATCTCTGCCTAATTATAGAAGGGGGATAATTGTTTGCCTAATATAATGCGAAAATTTATTAATATATATTGCTGCAGAAAATGTGCTGGAACTCGATGTTTAAGGCTACCCAAGCTCATGTATTACATGAAATGTGTAATTACAAGCTTCACTTAGTAGCTTCTCCAATAACATGTGGTGCTCCAACTTTGAATAGAGTATACAGAATTGGAGCGTACAAGTACTTGGCCTCCACTTGGGAGAACCCGGCTCCTCTTATGATAGGAAGAGGATCTCGGTTGAGTCTGCAACCCACGAAGAGAAAAGGCCATATTCCGGTGATTGTGAGGAGAGACTGCATGAAACGACGTGCTCTGTGTTTCTTCGTGTCCCATTCACGTACATGTTCCATGAAGAGGAATTTCCCACCCTGTCGATGTAGTATCATTGGATAACCTGTCTTTAATAACTTATTTGATGTATAACGTGCATATACTAATTGCTGTGTACATAAATAGGCAATTCATTGCCTTGTGTGGTACTAGGGAGACCTATTAACAAGATGCAAGTTTAATATCATTTGAAATTTGAAGTTCATTAATAAATAATTTTACAAAACCGTTTCTTAAGTGGCCAGAGAACC
>NC_090743.1:8330356-8402856 GCF_036898095.1 Palaemon carinicauda
GTCAATGACCTTAGATGTCAGGATGCCTGAAAACTATAAATCAATAAATCTCTCTCTCTCTCTCTCTCTCTCTCTCTCTCTCTCTCTCTCTCTCTCTCTCTCTCTCTCTCGGCGTCAATGACCTTAGATGTCAGGATGCCTGAAAACTTTAAATCAATCAATCTCTCTCTCTCTCTCTCTCTCTCTCTCTCTCTCTCTCTCTCTCTCTCTCTCTCTCTCTCTCTCTCTGAAATGGTTTTCTTACAGTAATGGACTATGAAGTATATGGAGTTTTAATTAAAAGTCGTTCAAGACATTGAGTGGTTACTCTACTTTTTAAAGGCTTGATTGATACTTAGGATTTTATGATAACTACGAATCCCTCTTGAGACTTGTCTGGTACTTATACATTCGTGGGTAATAATCCTTAATTCTTGCTTGGTACTTTGGACATTGAAGAGCATGAACCTCTCAAATCTTGCTTGGTGTTTAGGTGACTAATGACATCGAATTAGTTTTTCAAGCAGTTTGTTTTGCTTTAAGGACTTTTTGAAATATTGTCACTGAAGGTTTTACCACCAGGAAATTTTTTTTCTCATTTTCTTTATTAGATAACCATTGACAAGGTACCATTTATTTATCGTTGTTTTTTAGATATATACATAAGATATTTATTTTCAGAATTTTAAACGTGTACTCCCGATGTTTCCTCTATTTTTGCTTAGGCTAATCATTTGGATAAAAAACCCTTTGTTATTAATCAAAGTTACTTTTTGGGATGTCACATAGCTATTGTGATTATCTGAAAATTGGAGAATTAAATATGAAGTGAATCATATCTCTGTACATTATTCATGAACACCTTTTTTATTCAAGTATTGTCTTGGTTGAGATCATCAAGTTTTCAAGTATTGTATATATAAAGTATTGTCGCTTTACTGGAAAATCCGTGAACTAAGTAGATGTCTAGATAAGTTATCTGTTATTGAATTTGTATATACTGTGGAGATTACCTGTTGTTGAATTTATATATACTATGGAGATTACCTGTTGTTGCATTTATATATACTATGGAGATTACCTGTTGTTGAATTTATATAGCCTATATTGTGGAGATTGTGTTGTTGAATTTATATATACTGTACTATGGATATTCCGACCCTTTTGGTTTAAAGTCATCAGGAATTTACAAATTCAAATAAGCACTTGCTATTTTAAAGTCCATTAGTTTTAGTCTTTTTTTTTTTTTAAATGAAAGTAGTAATAACAAGCTGAACTCTTAACAAATCCGGAAACTGTTTATTCTAAGATTAGGTCGTTTGTATAATCTGATAAATCTGATCAAGGTGAAGATCTCTTGAATATAAGTTCCATCGATATAACTTGTTTAAAAATGCCAGTACAGTAGCCTTACTACAGATACCTTAATAGAGAGACAACGAAGCCATGTTAACCATATTCATTTGACCTTTTGTACGGAATGTATCGCAACAAAACGAGTCCTTAAATACGGGGTTGGGGCTGCAGTAGAAAGCCGAACAAAAAGTAGTCCTTCGAAATGAGGACAAGGAAAGGAGGACTTAAACAAGTACAGAGAAAGCAGCCATTCTTGTCCTAAATGTAAAATCCTGCCCTGATAAAAAGTACTGAGAAAATAATGTGAATATTGAACCATTTCATCTATTTATTTTCATGAAGTTATTTTTATTCCATTTTGAAGTCATTCTTTAATTATCGAAGAATAAGCACGGACTGAATTTGACTGGAAGCTGTTTTTATTTTGATATTCGAATCACAATTGTTATAGAAACTTTAGTCATGGTGACTCCCTTACAACCATTGATTTATAGAATGACCACCGTAGCAAAAATTTGACGGAGAATATTGTTTGGAAAGTGTAAATAGAATATAGGTTTAGATAAAGATAAGAGACTTTTTATGTCAAGTGAAATGGAATGTAGTAATGTGTGGCAAGGAAGGAAGAATCCTTAGGGTATAGAGTTGTAATATATATGTTGAGTTATAAAGTTAAGGATCAGATTTTGGTGGTATATTGAAATAAGGCTGTTAAAGTTAAAGCGCCATTTATTTAGGTAATCCTGACGAAGAAATTTCATAGTATACCTAAATGCTGTTTGCCGTTGCCTAAAAATTAAAATGTGTTGTAAGAAGAAATGAAAAAGCGTCTATCGAGAGCCAAGAACGATAATTCTTTGACTGGAAAAGGTAAATTTTAATGGCATATCATAAAGAAAAGTAAAAAAAGAACAATTATAACAGTGATTGATTGATTTGAGTTTTTTCTGGCTTATAACGGTGACGGTTCAGAAAGATTAGTCTAGAGAAAAGAGATAATTAAGAAAATTGAAGGTGTGTCCTATAAGTACTGCAGGAGTATTAAAGTAATTTTAAGCTATCATAATCATATTCTGACCAGAATAAAAATGAAACTATCTTATCCAGAGTAAAAGGGTGAGATGATGATGATTAGTGATAGAAACTAAAGTGAATTGAGATTCTAAGAAGGTTGCGTATGAAGAGACAAGAATTAGAAGACTTGAAGAGCCGAATGATATGAAAGGTATTCAATGCAAAATTGAAGTGATTAAATAATGTTAGCATTAATCTAGGGTGTTGAAATATTGATGCAAACCAAAGCCAGGACCTCTGCAGTCGTTGTATCATGTTCGTTCGAGAGCATTCAACATTTCACATCGCGTATTGCTCACTTCCTGTTAAATCGTCACTGTCGAAGCACTCACAGAATAAGAAAGTCTTCAGTTTCCTCTTGAAAGCCTCAATATCTTCAATCATTCGGATGTCTCGTGGGAGCTTATTGCGTAGTCTTCGGGCCGCATATTTAAAGGATCTAGATCCTGCAGTAGACATACTGTATATCTAGTTTCCAATTGTTTGAAACCATCTGTAACTATTCTCGTTTCAACACGGTTTGTTGGCTGCACAATATGTAGCAATTCTCTTAGATATTTTGGTCGACCGGTTCTGATAACTTGGTTATTGTACATATTTTATATTCAGTTTTCGTTTTAATTGGCAGTCAATGTAAATAAATTAGCATAGGAGTGATCCTTTCTGTAGGTGGGACAACTTTTATCAGTCTTGCTAATCTGTTTATTATCTTTTGTAATTTTTTAAGTTGTACTTTTGGTAAATTGTAATAGATGGAGTTACAGTAGTCAATTACACAGTTTATTACAAGTTCTTTACTGAATATTCATCCGGGTACTTTTTTTTTATAAAAGCAATGTTTCTGAGATGATAACCAACAATATTTACTACATTATTTATTTGACCATTGAGAGAGAACTTACAGTCGAGATACGCCTAGGTCAAGAACTTTATTAGATATCGGGACCGAGTCGTTATTTATGTTTATTTGAATATCACCCAAGTTTCTTGCACATTTTTTCTTTCCCACCACCATAAACTCAGTTTTATTTTAATTTAATTTTAGTTGTTTGATTTTCATACATTCCCTAACACTATCAAGGATTCTCTTATAGAGGTTCAGAAGTGTCGTCTATATCAGTTATGGAGAGGTAAAATTGTGTATCATCCGCAAATAGTTTGAACTTCACACCATGCCTTTGTAGTATTTTCGATAAACCAATAGTATAGATTCAGAATAAGATTGGGCTCAGCACACTCCCCTGAGGTAGCCCTCTGTCTCAATGTTCATATGGTAAGAGTTTCCAATTTGCACATAGTAATTTCTGTCATCAAGTAGTCTGTCAGATATTTGAAAGCTTGATCTTCAACACCGGTGGACCACAGATCATTTAGTAGCAGTTCATGCACAACTGTATAAAAAGCAGCACTAAGATCGGGTAATATTAAAATACCACATTTATTTTCATCCATGATTTCCAGCATATCATTTACAACAGAACAGATGGCTGTCTCCGTAGAGTATAATTTTCTGTAAACAGAATGGTTGTCTGGCCAAGCTTCTATTTCTTCTAAGTGACTGACTAGTTAAACTCGTACGTATATATTCTAGCACTTGAAACAAGGATAGATTCGAAATAAGTTTATATGAGTTTAATACATGATAATCCAGAGCACTTTTGAGAACCAGAGTGGCTAAAGCCATTTTCTAATTCAACTTACACTCATCGATGGTTGCATTTTCTATTCTCATAATTATTTTGGCTAGGCTAGAAAAGTTTCTTTCTCCAGTTACTTCAGATATTAGCATAGGATAGATCGCACAGTTAGTTTTCTTCGCTCTCTTGATAATCCTGATGATATCTTGTGTTATGTTGTTAAATCTCGTTAATTTTATCTCTGTATCTGGTATAGCATTAATCTGGTTTTGAATATTTACAAATAACCTTGTTGTATTTTCTATTTTATTTTTAAGGAATACTAGAAAATTATTTGCTAGTTCCTGGTTACTGTACCCCTCTGATAGCCTTTTTTTATTTACATTTCTCATTATACGGTACCATTTAGGAGACGATATTACTTATTTATGTCTGTTGCTGCTTCGCGAATCTTTCTCTTAGAGCATTCACCTTTTTCCCTTCTTAGTAGGTAGGTGTATTGGCACATATCTGTTTTGTATTCTACCCATGTACTTTCAGTTTTTAAGGATCCCACTTTCTTTCTTTATATCTTTTCCTCTCTTCTTCTCTAAAATCTCTCCATCAAACCAAGGAGATTGGGCAAGATGCTGTACTCAAGACCCCAGGCTGGGTCAGGTGGTGATCAGCTGGACATCCTTGTTGGGATTCAATCTCTGGTAGACTCTCCTTGCATTGCGGTCGGTCGGTTTGTATTAAACCAACACTTCTTGTTGGCACGGGCCTTTCCCTTGATCGGCCCGTAATTTGCATTGCCGCTACTCATCCTTTTTATTTACCCCTTCGCTGGCGTTTTCCAAAATGGCAGCTGTCACTAATCGTCGCTGGGTCACGTGATATTTTGACTTCCTCCCAACACTCGTTACAAAGGGACCTGCTTGCTTACAGAATTTGGTGTGATGGCTAGACCTTTGTGATCTGAATTTCCTCTCTTAGCAAATTGTTACGGCTTCAGTACTGCATAGTTTATCATTTTATATCAAACCTACATGGCATTCTGGTATGTTTCGATTTCTTTGGCTGCTAAGTGGATGTTGTGGTTTGATATTGCTTAGCTTAAATCAGTAAGTCAACTTTACAAAGCTATGCTTTGTTTGCTTTGTCTCTCCTTTTACCCTTAACATTTTATGTTAAGATAAGTATTATGTTTGATACATAATCATTACAACATTTCTAATAGGCTACTACAACCCCAAGGTGATATTTTTATTGTGGTAATTCACAAACCCCGCCGTTAGTGCAAATTACCGCAAGGTTGAAATAAGCTGGCAGAAATAGTCACATTTTTTGTTATGCCCTCCACACCTTTACATAGCAAGTTTAAGTTACTTATTGCTGGTTTATGGAAGACTTATGTCTAGGCAAAAGAAGAGTCATGCGTAGTAATATTGAAACTATTGGCTAATACACTTGATTATTCTTTGAGTAAATTAGTGCAAATTATTTTGGTTTCAATTGGTTCAAATCTCCATCAATAGCATTAGTTGCCTGGGAAGGTTTATGAAACGGGGAAATGAGGAATAATAAAAGATTCAATTCATATTATTTAGTGTATATTTAGTTGAGATGGCGATTTGAATATTCTAGAAGATTCTTACACATTCAGATTAATGGGCTTGAAATTTAGTCTGCGGTTTAGTGCAAAAATGGGAGGCAGATTTTAAATGAATTTGCAAGGTGTTAGCAGTACCATGAGAACTTAAACTTCCAAGCTGTCAGTCAAAGGTTTCCGAAATTATTCTCTAGCTGCATTTCCTGAGAGTTTAAGACACTTATCACTATGCTCTGAATGAAGATTGAGACTTACAAAACTAGAAGATTGTGTAAAAAACTCTCTAATAGTAAATACAAAATGTTGCCACATGATAACTTGCCAAATAATTTTAATGGCAACCAGTATACACGTAACAAAGATATTGCAAGATACTTCTGAAGTCATTGTTATATGGGAAAAGGAAATACGAGCAATCTTGAAAGAAAATCACAAGAAACAATGGTAATTGTTATTAGACCTATATGATAGAAACAACAGTTTTTACAGCAACTTTACTTAAACCTAAAGCACCCCAAAATTAATCCTGAGTGTCCGTTTATAACATGAATATTACCAATTTTGAAACATCTTAACGACAAAGAATCAACAGAACTTCATCACCTTCACTTTGTGGCCACACCAATGACATGAGGAGAGCATAATTTGAAAACAGTATAAAGAATCGGTGCATAGAAGTACTCTTCCTCTACTCGCGAGAACCCAGCTCCTTTTATGATTGGGAGCGGATCTCGGTTGAGGCTGCAACCCTCGAAGAGGAAAGGCCATATTCTGGTTACCGTCAGAAGAGACTGGATGAAACGACGTGCTCTGTATTTCTTTGTGTCCCATTCACGTATGTGTTCCATGAAGAGAAATTTTCCACCCTGCCGTAGAGAAAAAAAAAGGATTATAGAATTCTAGAGAAACTCCTCTCGTGGGAAATAGTAATGTGGAAATGGTCCTGTTCTTATATCAAATACATTATGATACATTATGTTCAGAATATTGGTAGCATTACACATGAAAAAAACCACATTGATTTTTTATAAAATAAGGGTTTATAGGTAAAACGTTTGTATTAGCCTTGGAAGAACTGTACACTAATCATTAGTGGCTTTAAAGGCAGTTGATTTTTTTTTTCATCTAAGTTTGTAAACTTCCAAGTAAACAATGTACTCTTGAAAATGAAGCTAACAATTTTTATGAAAATAGCACCGAAACTATTAAAAATAGATATGGATAGAAAGCTGAGAAACTGAATTTGTGGCGTAATGTTTCTGAAAGAAAGAAAACCTTAGTACACAATCCTTTTGTATACTTACAGGCACTAAGACCCTGTACACTTGCTGTGTAACTTTGGCAATGTCACTGACGCTGCAAAGCACCAAGGACACAACTACTGCATCCACACTCGCGTCTGGTACCATGTCCATTTCTTCCCCTATAGGCAGTAAAAATTGTATTGCCTAAAACATAGTATTAGATATTCTAAACTTGAAAAATCAGTAAAATTGGATTCAAAACGTAAATCGTATGTTTCTACAGAACTAAAAACTCATGTAGCCTACAGTTCTGAACTACAGGATTGTTAGCTAAGGGAGTTTACTTCTACTGAAAAAGAAATTTGACTAGATTATAAAATTTAGGCCAGAGGCCCGAGCACGGGAATGGTAAGGCAATGATTATGGAAAAGAAAAATAGTTAGAATTATAGATAATTCATGATGGAATTAACTCCTGTAATCGAGATGATTGTTATATGAATGTCTAGTTACCAAATATGTCAACCCAAAGTAATATATATATATATATATATATATATATATATATATATATATATATATATATATATATATATATATATATATATATATAGACATACTTCTATACACACCTGTTGACACAATGATATCTTCTGGTTTTATCTTGAAGTCTCCTGTCAGCTTCTCAGTGAATTGCTTGGCAAAGTGTGGATTAGGATCGACTAAAACCAGTTGAGAGCCCTTAGGGTAATTCTTGAAGTTGCTACCTGTAATTAACATGATATACCCCGAGTTATCATATGATTGCATGCTATTGTAAAACACAAAATTTTCCTTACAGACTTGTAATGCTACTGAAATTTTAGTAAACGTTTTAGATCATCAATAAGCAAAACATCTAGTTTAAGACCTTATTTTATAATTATTTTTCCATATAAAATGAACCCTCCTATAATGTGATAGTCTATTTGTGCCTGATATTAGTCACTAACTTGAGTTGTTACTATAAAAAATACCTTAAATAGTAAATTGCCTCCTTCTCCTAGGCTAAATCCAATAATATTCATAAGACATGTATTTCGTTACCGCCTAGGTTAAACCCAACCATATTTTGTTACAATTAACTAGGATTTCTTTAAGAAAGGGCGTGATAAGGATATTATGTTTTTCCCATCTCGTAGACCTTCCCATGATAAAACCAATTCCAAATAATAGTTTTGTTTTTCAAATTTTTCCTATTCAGTGAAGGATTGCTAAGTAATTTTATGGGCTTCCTGCTCATTTCATAAACTAGGCCTATGCTTGTTATGAATAACTAGTAATGAAAATCAACATTTGTGCTTACCACATCCCACACCAATTTCTAAAATCTTGATGCTTTTTTCTTTCCTAAGCTCTGGATCGTGAGACTCAAGGTCTCTTAGAGGAGCAACTAACTTCTCGCGATACTCGTTATATTTCGAGCCCTTGATCTTGTCAGATTTGCTGTTGATCCAGACGAAGATTCTGTAAATGAGGAATATTCTATGTGTATTTTTGTTATTCATAATGTGTTACAGCTTAATTTAGAACCAATTTTGTTAAATAGACAATTTTCCTTGGGTGTTTCTTTCTTATGATGCATCAGCAACTGGGGGTCCGTTGGGTTACCCTATCATTTAAATGTTTGGCATTTTTAACAACGCAACCTGTAATAAAACAGTAACCTAGGGATGGAGGAGACCAATATGGCGGTTACAAAGGCCTTTCATTTCATTTTACGGTCAGAATCATCTGTTGGTACCAGATATGTCATTTTGATTTTACCTGTGCCATTCAATCATTGCCAGTCGTGCATTGAGAACGATTTTAGGCCCATCCTAAAGACTTATTACTACAGTTTGTTTGAAATCCTTAAAAAGCAAATTATTTTGATGTTAAAAATGTATAGTGATCATAATCGCGCTTTGTTAATCAGATATTACCTTAATATGCATGGCCGTAATGTACATATAATTTAGCTGAACAGTGAATCGATTAGGCTGTGGTTTCGAATTAATTTCTTATAAAAAATGAACGTGCAGCAATCTTTTATATGGATGAAAGGGAGAGGTGGAGATGGTTTCATCCCATTCATTTGTCCCATATTTAAGCAGTGTACAGATTGAGCAAAAATTCTCTGCTGTATCGTTTTTTTCTTTAAGTCAATGCTACAGTTTGCCAGATTGGAATTTTTGAACAGTGAGAATTCAAAACAAGGTGCAAGGTTGTCATAGCAAAATATTTCAAAAGGTTGTGTGATGAAAGCAAGGCAAACTTTTCTACAAAATTTCAATTGACAATACATGGCTTCATTACATGGTTTATAGTGGGAAGTACAATAAGGAAAATAGATCAACCAAAGGCATCTTTGACGCAAGTCGTGGTCTTACAAAACACCTGAAATGATCAACAATGATCTTTTGAATGGGTGCTACCATTACTTTGGTAATTTACCTCAACTTTGGTCCTTTGATACCTGAATAAGGTAATTAGACCCATGCCAAAGCTTAGCTTGTTCCTCTTTTGATCTCAAACGCAGTTACTTGGTAGAGCACTACACGATTAACCAAGTGGTTAATACGAGAACTTGTAGTCGTGCAGATCTGGGTGATTTCAATCATTTACCAATATGGACCTGAAGCATTTACAGAGGGGCTTCTACTGCTCCCTGACTTGGACTGATCCAGGGATTCGTCATCCCTGCTATGAAGAAGAATTCTTTGGCAATGGTTGCTGCTGCCCTTGTAGCTTCATGCTGTGGCCCCAGGTGTTAGTGCTTAAACATAGAGTTGCCACAAATGCTGCACTCTCTTTCAAGGTGGTCTTGGTTGAATCCATGTAAGATCTTGTAGGCCTCAAAGTTGAAGAAATCGCGGTCTTCTTCTATCCCCCAATCTCCTCCCGAAGCTGCTCCTCCGCCGGTCCTCTCTTGGGAACGTCTGAGTACCAGCACAGCTCTGGTTACTCTAGATCAACCTTGTAGGTCAAGGGACGGTACTGACTTCTTACACCTACTCTTCTCCCCTAAGGGCTGGGGCAGGGCTTTGTGCTAAGTGATGTTTCCTTCTGGAGAACAATCCTCTCCCCTCCGGAGAGGAGTTCCGAGCTTGAGCAATCTCCCCCTTGAGTGGTTTCTGCTAGACGTTCCCCTTCATAGGTTCGTCGGGTGGTGGAGATTCTGACCCCTCTTCACCCTGGGCGTGCTCCTCCCCCAGCAGTAATGAAACGCCTCTTTGAACCCTTGGGTTCAAGTCATGATGTCCCTTCGGGATCTCGTGATGGTCACGCATTGGGCTTGTGTGACCCCGGGCCTTCAGGTTTCCGTAGTGTTAACCCTAAGGGCTCCCGCAAACCATGACCATCGGGTCCTGGTCTCGTTGAATCCTCTGTGTTGTGGGACTCTGTGCCTTCGGGCCTGGTTAAGTTAAGCCTTCGGGTTCTTGTAACACAGGACATTCGGGTTCAGGTTACGTTGAGCCTTCGGGCTCTCATAACATGGTACCTTTGTGTCCTCGTCATGTTGAGCCTTTGTGTTCTCGCGGCCCGGAACCTTTGGGTTCCATTTGTGCTGAGCTCTAGGGTTCTCGCAACACTGGTTACGTTGAGCCTTCGGGCTCTCGTAACAAGAAGTCTTTGGTTTCCCGTTGCGTTGAACCCTCGGACTCTCGCAACCCCGATTATGCTAAGCCTTCGGGTTTTCGTGCCACCCGAAATGCTGTGTTGTTCTGCCCTGGAGCTTCTCCCAGTTTACTTGTAATTTCTGCTTGCTAGCTGTGTAGTCTGCTTTGTTCAGAGGCATTTTGCAGGGTGGAGATGTCTTGATCCCAAATATCAACTTGTATGCAATCCCAATACGATCGCTGGCTCCTAAAGGGTCAAGGTGTCTTAATTGCCCGTATAATTTTCTGTTTTAATAATATTGAAGGGCAGCTAGAGGTGGTGTCTGGCCTATACAATATCTTGGCAGTGGGCTGTCTTCTCTTGTGTTATCTGGTAGTTCAGGTTCGGGTGTCCAGAGTATTGCTGGGTGGCAGAAGTCGCCTTTGAGTAATCGGTGTGAGAAGTTTCCCGTGGATGCCTACCTCAAGGAGCTGTATAGGGCGTTGACGCACATTTCTGCTACTGACGTGCTTCCACTGCAATATATGCATCCCATGAAGTCTTGTGTTTTATGTGCCATGTATGGTCACCCATGTGCTGTCCACGACATATATAATAGTTTCAATCGCTTGTCAGTTTTCAATTTACACTTGTATGTCTTGTCATGGTTGCCCAATTTTTTTTTTCAAGACACAAATGTATATAGTAATTGGGGTCTTCGAGGCCGTGTTGCACATGTTTCGGAATGAATCAAGACTAAGGTCTGAGCTTTAAATCGCGACGAACAGAGAAAAGTCGTTTTATTTATAGAGCTGTATTTATAGAAGGTAGAGGAGCTGGAAAAATACTTAAAAGCCCTTTGTGATAGGAATTAAATGTCGTCGTCGGTAATGATAAACTGCTACTTATTAGTCAATTAATTCAAAATAAACCTTTATGTTGCAATAAATTTTCATAGGAAACGGATATTTGAAAATAGACAAAACAATGATGAGAGCAGATTTGAAATGATCTCCAGTTTTTGAAAATGTAATTTGACCTTCATGAAGATTATCATTAATTGGAAAAAAAATGGAATTTTCATTCCTTCACAATGTCTTTGATGACGCGTTACACATGGAGGAAACTTGTAATGAGAGAGAGAGAGAGAGAGAGAGAGAGAGAGAGAGAGAGAGAGAGAGAGAGAGAGAGAGAGAGAGAGAGAGAGCAATTTTGTTATATAGTATATAGACAAGGGAATGATAAGAATAGGTACGGCCCGCTTCACACGAGTGGTTTGAAATTGTGCTGTTTAGAAATCAATATAGATCAGTTTGGCCCTTAACCTGCTGCGGAAAATATCCGGACGATAGTGATTTGCAAACCACATGCACTGCTAAATACTTGAGAAGTTTATGGCGCCCTTCAGACGAGACGTTTCCCCCGTGTGCGTGCGGTAGTCACAGTGGTTCACATGTTGCAAAGGCAGACGTTACTCTTCTGCTGCTATTTTTGAGTGATCAATATGATTTGTCTTCTTCTTCTTCTTCTTCTTATTATTATTATTATTATTTCTATTATTGTTGTTGTTGTTGTTATTGTTGTTTTTATTATTATTATTTTCTTCTTCTTCTTCTTCTTCTTCTTCTTCTTCTTCTTCTTCTTCTTATTATTATTATTATTATTATTATTATTATTAATATTATTGTTGTTGTTGTTTTTATTATTATTATTATTATTATTATTATTATTATTATTATTATTATTATTATTATTCACTGTACTAGCAGAGGTACACTAAACGAAATAAGATCATGATTATACAAGTGATTGCTTTCCTTTTCTTATGTTACGTAAGATAACTTCTCCTCAGTTTAAATAGCGATCGACAGAGAGGAGAGAGAGAGAGAGAGAGAGAGAGAGAGAGAGAGAGAGAGAGAGAGAGAGAGAGAGAGAGAGAGAGAGAGAGAGAGAGAGTGAGCTGAGGGTGGGGAATCGATCAGTTTTGCGTTGATCCCGTGAAGTTAAAAGAAATGAGGGTGATTGTTGCTGAGATATTTGTTGTTGTTATTATTATTATTATTATTATTATTATTATTATTATTATTATTATTATTATTATTGTGGTAGTTGTTATTATGATCATTATTATTATTATTATTATTATTATTATTATTATTATTATTATTATTATTGTGGTAGTTGTTATTATTATTATTATTATTATTATTATTATTATTATTATTATTATTATTATTATTATTATTCATAATAATATCATGATTATTAATATTGATTATTATTATGTTTTTAGGGTGGGTCCACCATTTACGCTAGTTGCTTCTTTTTCGACCCTGTTTATTATATACCCAAGGACCACTTATTTCTTCACGTCCTCCATCTCTAACAAACACCGAATGGCTAGTATTCAGTTCCCTGATGCAAACAAACCGCACGGAAAATAACCGCTCGTGTGAAGACATGCTCATTGACAAACGGAAATCTAACCTACGATTTCAAACCGCGAGCTCGTGTGTAGCGGGTTTAAATCTGGGATACGTTATCTTTTGAAGGTGATAGCGTGATAGTCCGATACTTTATAGATTACCAAGAAAGGCAAAGAAGAATATTAGATGTAATGAAGTAATCATTTAGACTGGGGCATAACTTTCTGAATTTATTCAAATGTCGAATGGCATCCTTTTAGTGAATTTAGAAAAATTACAGTTATTATTATTATTATTATTATTCTTCTTATTATTATTATTATTATTATTATTATTATTATTATTATTATTATTATTATTATTATTATTATTATTATTATTATTATAGAATATAGTTAAAAAATACACCTTTATATGATCCATTATGGCAAAATTACCAATTTGTTTCCAAACGAGGTTTTTTCCTACACTTAACGTGGATATCAGTCTCAGCAAAAAGGCCTTTCTTAGTGTACGAAATTGGCAAACAAAACTATGGCTTTAATTATTCATTTCTTGCGTTATTTTGGAAATATTTATTAGTTTATAGAGTATCTTGTTATTTATAAGATATTTTCTCTTTATCTTATGTTTAATCTCTTATCAGCGCGTCCCAAATTTGAGTAATGATAGGTAGATATGTGCACGTTGGCATAAATAAAACTTTTAAGATACTGGTAAATAGTAGCCTATAGCTTCATTGGTAAACGGCACTAAATACTAAGGTTGATGTATGGTACATTAATACTGAAAACAATGAAGTACCGATGCAACACTAGTTAACGAGTACATGTACATAATTGAAATCTTAACGTAATTATGATTGAGTATCATTGTATTTCATATTCATAGCCTCAACAAGAAAACCACGTTTTCTATGATGTCATTTGAGAAAATGGTCCTGTCTATGTATTAAGCTGCTGTGTGCTAAACCGATATTCCTATAGTGGTAGTTCTAAAAGAAAATTTCCTGAACGCCTCGAGTCTTTAGTTAAAGGTTTCTTTAATGAGTTGCTTTATAACAAAGTCATACTGTATTAGAGTATATTTGTGGAATCAGGTGTAGTGACGGTATTTTCTGTCGACACAGTTTGAATGACAAACAATTAATACTTCATATTGTGAATTTCCTTTTTCCATTTAATACGCGGGCAAAATAACTTATGAAAGAGAATTACACAATTTGAAACGTACCTTTGTTTCACATCTTTCCCGAAAGCACAAGAAAGCACAGTAATGACAACGGCTCCTGCGCCATAGAAACTAGTTCTGGGATGTGTTTGTACGAAATCTGCAACGACGGCCACATATCTTGCAATGTCTTCTGAATATGGGTTTCTTTGTATGAGGGATTTGAGAGAGTTTATTGTTGACATGGTTCTTGAATGACACCTCTGTCGTCACGAGATTACCATTACCAAGGTCACTCGGCCTTGTAATCAGCTGGGTAGACCGATAGTGTCTTCTTCCCTGTGATTCAAATAGACGGTCGGAGCTAACGGACAACTGAATCCCTACTACTACTACTACTACTACTACTACTACTACTACTACTACTGACTTTCGTAAAGGGATGACTGGACTGTTTGCAACATTTCCTTATTGGGGGTTAAGAGCGAAAACAAGAATATGGCCAGTTGAAAATAGAACTGAGTATAAAATAGTGATGCTGTTTCATAACATCATTACACCAGATGATAAACGGTTAGTCAAAGAAATAGTGGAAGACCAAATAAGAAAACCATATGGCGAATGCTGGGGAAGAAGTCTGTTAGAAATATGCCAAAAATAGGATATAAAAATGGAAGAAGAAAGAAAGTATAAAAAGCAAGAACTCAATAAAAAATTAAATAGAAATGGTAAATGAAATTGAAAGAAAAATGGAAGGAAAGAACACGGAAGTCTAACCTGATATTTGTAAATAGTAATAACAGAAGAGGTTACATAGATGAATGTAAGACTAAAGAAGCAGTAAAAGAACCGAAGACAAGGTTGAATATTATAGATTTAAAAGAAATTTATAGCATCAGGAAGGAAAATATCAGGTTTTGTGTTTTGTGCAGTGAGACAGGTAATACAAGAGCATAGGTTCATCTCTAAAGAATTAGTTTAGAAGCAGTGGAAGAAGATTAAGGAAGTTAGAATCATCAACCGAAGTTGTCCAATATGTTAGTCAGGCTATGGAAGTCAGAAATAAAAGTATGCCCGTGCAGGGGATAAATAATAACAGTGAGCTTTCTGCATATTGCACCGCTTGTTTGCACCCACACATCTAGTCTTGTGGAGTGATCAACGAGGAACCTGGAACATGTCTTAGATGAATCACCAATATTACAGAAGTACGTCGCTTACAAAATACAAGTTGATACAAAATAGATAGAATTACAAAGCCGATACATTCGAAGAGTGTCCAGAGAAATGGAAAACTGGCAGCTAATGAGAAGATGGTACCCTGCACCCCCATCCTCCCTTCTTATGGGGAAAGCAGCAGCTTGGGTCCTCTGCACAAGCTGACCTCAACCACTGTGGGACCCTTGTGTACCTCACTCAATCCCTTGATATGGAAGTAGCAGTTGATGCATATGCAAAGTAGTCATGTCTCTGCAGTAGTGAAAAAAGAACGTAATAAACTACCTTTTCACAGATTTAACTACCTATTGCCAGTAATCATACTCTATAGAGGATGCATATAAATTTTAAAAAGTTAAAATGAAAGCCAGTTAGAAAAGGCCAAGTTAAAACGACCTGGCTAAAGGTAGAAAAAAAAAGTTATTCATAACTGGTAATCTAAGGGCTCCGATTATTTTACTTTATTATATATACAGTATATATATATATATATATATATATATATATATATATATATATATATATATATATATATATATATATATATATATATATATATATCAACAACCCACTGCAGGACAGAGTCTTCAGACATGTCCTCGACTATGTCTGGGGTTTGGCGAATTCTCACCACATTGGCCACTATGGATTGGTGATGTTGGGAGACTTTGCTGATCATGGTGATACACAAGCCCTTTCACCACGTTAAGGTATCCCCTCTCAGTAAAGATATATATATATATATATATATATATATATATATATATATATATATTTAATATGTATATATTATATATATATATTATATATATGTATGTATGTATGTATGTATGTATGTGCGTATATGAAGAAATTATTTGCGGTAGCACAGCACTAGCAACTTTCCTATTCCCAGAACAAAATGTTAATGGGAAACTAATGAAAAGTATGGCTGTAAAAGCCAAAAGTGTACGCAAGATAAATGTATATACATGAGCTGCCTACGTTGAGAACAGTGAATATTGAATTATAGCAGTGAAATGTCATACACAATTATGCACAACAAGCAGTACAAATTTGTTGAATATTTTACATTTACGGCTTAGCTTTAAGAAATGGAAATTGCCTTGTGTTAAACGGTTTTATAGGCAAACAGAACTTGAACTGAAGACAAACTACTTTGCTAAATATAAAAGAGATTGGGTACACCTAATACCCCGATCACACCTATGCACGGATGGAGCATAGAGAGTACGGAATAACTACGGAATGTTGTCTATTTTACCACGGAGAGAGTACGCTGGCAGTACGGAATCTGCGGATATAGTATGGATGTTTTAATAGTACGGACACATTGATTGAAAATGAATGAGGTAAAAAAAGGGTACTTTTTTCTATGCGTATACCAGCAAACATTACTGCTAATAGCATGTTAAAAAATTCTGTTATCTATTCTTCATATATGTTTATCACAACTCGCGTAGTATTACTGCAAATATAGGCTAATACTCTTATACTCTGTGTAAATTGGGTAAAATTTTCATCAATAGGTTTAGTTACCAGGGAAGTTTAATGAGTAAGGAATATATGGAGTAATAAATGATTCGATTCATATCTTTTAGTGTATATTAGATTTAACATGCTGATTTGAATATTAAAGAAGTTCCCTGTACATTCAGCTTCATGCTTAGAATTTAGTCTTGGAGCTTAATGTTAGGAACAACCTTTCGAAGGGAGAATTCTTATGCACGTTTTAAGAGCTCGAAATCATTAGGGTGTACAGTGTTGCGGTATGAATAGTAATAATTTTCATATTTATTATTATTATCATTAAGTTCTTGCAAGTATTATGCAAGCTTAAACTTCTAAGCTGTCTGTCAAAGTTGTCAGTCACTTCGATTTGATTTTAACCTTGATACTTACAAAACTGAAAGGTTGCATAAAAACTGTATCGGTAAAAGCAAAATGCTGCTACATTATAATATACCAAACAATTTTAATGAGATCCAGTGTAAACTTAAAATATTGCAAGTTACTTATCAAGTTATTATTGTAGCCTATGTGAAAGGGAAATAAGAGCAAGCTTTAAAGAGGACCATAAGGCGAGAATAATTGTTATTATATGATAGGTAAAGAACAGTTTTTGCAGCAAGTTTACATGAACCTGAAGCACCCAAAATATAATCTTGAGTGTCTGTTTATTTCAGGAATATTGCCATTTTCCTTAATACATTCAACAGCAAAGAATCTCATTCACTTTGTTGCCTCTCCAATGACATGTGGAGAGCATAATTCCATTACAGTATAAAGAATCGGAGCATAAAAGTGCTCTTCCTCCACTTGTGAGAACCCGGCTTCTTTTATGATAGGGAGAGGATCTCGGTCGAGGCTGCATCCCTCGAAGAGGAAAGGCCATATTCTGGTGATTGTCAGGAGAGACTGCATGAAACGACGCGCTCTATATTTCTTCGTGTCCCATTCACGTATGTGTTCCATGAAGAGGAATTTTCCACCCTGTCGGGGAAAAAATGACTTCATGGAAAAATCGCTCTCAACTCTCCCGTCACAAATAGTAATTTTGGGATGGTCTGGTATTCATATCCAATATGATGCTCTGCGTTCTATATTCAGAATTTTGGTGTTCTTTCATATAAATAAAGCACGATATAGATTTGGCAGCACACTGATTTTATATAAAGGGGGTTTATAGGGATATTTTTATTAGCATTAGAAGCACTGTACACTAGTGGCTGCAAAGGCAGCTGAACGTTTTTTTTTTTTTTTTGTATTTTAAATGTGTAAACTTCCTAGCAGTACAATTATAGGCATTCGTTCAAGTATATAATTTACTCTTGAAAATGGAGCTAACAAGCTTATGGGGAACCGTACCAGAACTATTCCAAGTACATATGGATAGAGAGCTGATAAAACTGTGAATTTACGGCTTAATGTATCTAGAAGCAAGAAAGCCTCTGTACACAAAATCTTTTTGTATACTTACAGGCACTAGGACCCTGTGCACTTGTTGTGTAACTTTGGCAATGTCGCTGACACTGCAAAGCACAAAGGACACAACCACAGCATCTACGCTCCCGTCTGGTACCATGTCCATTTCTTCCCCTATGGGAAATTAAAATTGTATTGACTAGGATATAATATTAAACATTTTAAGTTCGAAAAATAAAATAGGATTCGAGACCTTTATCGTTTGTTTCTACAGAACTAAAAACATACAGTACATAGCCAACAGTTCTGAACTGTGGATTTGTTAGCGAAGGGAGTTGACTTTCAGTTGAAAGGGTTGATTGGATTTGGTTATAAAATTTAGGCCAGAGGCCAGGCAATGGGTCCAGTAAGGTAGTTATGGAAAGGGAAATATAATTAGAGAGAATTCAATATTGAATTAACTCATCCATTTGATATGAATATTATAAGAATGTCTAGTTACCAAATATGTCAACCCAAACTAATACATGTAGACAGACTTTCCATACAAACCCGTTGACACGATGATATCTTCTGGTTTTATCTTGAAGTTTCCTGTCAGCTTCTCAGTGACTTGCTTGGCAAAGTGTGGATTAGGATCGACTAAAACCAGGTGAGACCCCTCCGGGTAATTCTTGAAGTTGCTACCTGCAATTAATACGATATACCCGTGTTCATAGGATTACATGGTGTTCATTAACTCAATATTTTACTTACTTTATTGTAATACTACTGAAATATTAGTTAATGTTCCAGGTCATGAATATGAGAAGTGTGTAGTTTCACAGCTTATTAAAATTATTTCTATATAAAACAATTATTCCTGTAATATATTTCACTTGTGTCTCTGACTCAAGTTAATAACTTCAGATATTACTGTGAAGTTAGACAGTATCTTGAATAGTAAATTTTTTCTCCCGTTCTTATTCCATTAATCTTCATAAGACATATATTTCGTTACTTGCTAGGTTAAACCCCACCTTTTTTTTTATTACAATTAACTTGATTTCTTCTGGCAGGGGATTGACAAAGACACCGTTTCCTGTATCTCGGGCCTTTGCATTAATAACTCCAATTCCAAATAATAGTATTTTATTTTGGTTTTGTTTTATGAAGGCGTACTATGCAATTTAATGATCTTCCTGCTCGTTACGTAAATCATGCTTGTTAATAAATATCTAACAGTGAAAATCAATACTGGTGCTTACCACATAAAACAATTATTCCTTTAATGTGATAGTTTATTTGTGCCTCTGATATTAGTCACAAACTTGTTACTATAAAAGAATACCTTAAATAGGATATTGCTTTTTTCTCCCAGTCTAAGTCCAATAACATTCATAAGACATGTATTTTGTTACCGCCTAGATTAAACCCAACCATATTTTGTTACAATTAACTTGGATTTTTTTAGGAAAGGGCTTGATAAGGACTTATGTTTTTCCCATCTCGTAGATCTTCCCATTGATAAAACCCATTCCAAATGATAGTATTGTTTTCCATTTTTTTTTTTTTTCAGTGAAGGATTGCTAAGTAATTTTATGAGTTTCCTGCTCATTACATAAACTAGGTTATGCTTGTTATGAATAACTAAATGAAAATCAACATTTTTGCTTACCACATCCCGCGCCAATTTCCAATATCCTGATGCTCTTTTCTTTTCTAAGCTCCGGATCGTGAGACTCAAGGTCTCTTAGAGGAGCAACTAACTTCTCTCGATACTCTTTATATTTCGGGCCCAAGATTTCGTTAGACTTCTTGTTGTACCAGACGTAGATTCTGGAAATGAGGAGCATTCTATGTGAATTATTATTCATGGTGTATGCCAAAATCTCTTGTATACTGATCTCTGTATTTGCAGTGATGAATGTGAAAATATGGGAACGAATACCAGCTATATTGACGACAGTGACGATGAACTGTAATGTTTTCATATCCTGGATGTTGTCGTTAGACGTTGCTTTTAACTTGTTTTCCAAATCAATTATTTTGATAAACGTATATATATATATATATTATATATATACATATATATATATATATATATATATATATATATATATATATATATATATATATATATCCATCCATATATATACTCTATATATATATATGTATATATATATATATATATATATATATATATATATATATATATATATATATATTCATTCCTAAATCATTATGTAGATGTCAATGATTTTGTCCAATTTGTTATATATATATATATATATATATACTGTATATATATATATATAATGTATATATATAATTATATATATAATTATATATATATATGTGTGTGTGTGTATATATATGTGTGTATATACACATACATATGTATATATATATACTGTATATATATATATATATATGTATATTATATATATAAATATATATATTATATGTATATATACATATATATATATATATATATATATATATATATATATATATATGGGTGTGTGTATAGGCTATATAAATATATATGTATATATATCTATCTATCTATATATTTATGTATATATATATATCATATATATATGTTATATATATATATATATATATATATATATAATTTATATATATATATATATATATATATATATATATATATATATATCTGAAAGCTGCCTCTTTCCGTCAACATACTGTTGAAGAGCCTTTTCATTGCGCTTTAGTGCTGGCGGGTATGGGAGGGGACAACTTCCAAACTCTAGTCATTACCCAGTTATTACCACACTGCCAGGCTTTGTTTCTTCTTAATTGTTTGGCCAAAATTAATTTTTTATTGTTGATTTTTTTATTGTAATGTAGTAGGTAGTAGGTTGACCGGGGCACCAGCCACCCGTAGAGATACTACCGCTAAATAATTATTGGGTCCTTTGACTGGCCAGGCTGTATTACATTGGACCCCTCGCTCTGGCTACGGCACATTTTGTCTTTACCTACACTTACACCGAATAGTCTGCCCTATTCTTTCTACATTCTACTGTCCTCATACACCTGAAAACACTTAGATTACCAAACAATTTTTCTGCGCTTAAGGGGTTAATACTGCAATGTAATTGTTCAGTAGCTACTTTCCACTTGGTAAGGGTAGAAGATACTCTTTAGCTATGGTAAGCAGCTATTCTTGGAAGTGGACACTCCAAAATCAAACCATTGATATCTTATTCTTCGGTAGTGCCATAGCATTTGTACTATGGCCTTCGACTGTCTTGGATTTAAAGAGAATCCAGACATTAATGTATCAAAAATATATGGCTTATTTGAATACACACACACAATATATATATATATATATATATATATATATATATATATATATATATATATATATGTATGTGTGTGTGTATTTGTGTGTGTGTGTGTGCGTGCGTGCGTGTGTATACATTTTATGTAATATATTTATAACAACAACAACAAATGCAGCCGTTCTAGTCCATTGCAGGTCAAAGGCCTCAGACATGTCACTTCATATGCAGGGTTTCTCCAATTTTTATCACCACGCTGGCGAGGGCGGATTGGTGATGATGGGAAATTTTCATCTGCTCGCTCATTGCAAACAACCTAGTATGGCTGGCCCTGACTAATACAGCTTTGCTGATCAAGGGGATGCATGATTCCTTTTATACGTTAGGGTATCCCCCCCGTCAAAAGGCATATATATATATATTTATTTATTCATTTATTTTCTGTAACGCTGAACAGCAACCACACGTAGAGCACAATATCCCACAAATTACCCAAACTGCCGTATGGTAGTTAGGAAAGGGAGAGGGATTGGAAAGGTTGAATAAGTGTGTGCGCATGCGCGCATGTGTGTGCATATCTATCTAAATGTTTAGCCGTCATCTTTGACGGGTCATTTACCCTGGTTAGGTACATGTACTCTAGTAATATTGAGGATGAGGCTCGAGAATCTAAGTCTGCAGTATGGCTTTGTTTTAGAAATAGATTTATTAGTAGAGTATCTGTTGTGGTTTATAAATTTTCTCTATCTTTTTCTCTTTATTAGTGAGTAATGATAAGCGATTTGTGCACGTTGGCATGACTAGACAACCTTGTAAGATACTGATAAATAGGATAAATAGTAGCCTATAGCTTCATGGGTAAACGGCGCAAAATACTAAGATTAATCTATGGTAAATTGATACTAAAAAAAATTTAGTACCGATGCAACAATGGGTTACAACCACAACTACATTATTGAAGTCTTGACGTAATTACGTAATTGTAATTGAGTATCATTGTATTTCATATTCACAGCCTCAACAAGAAAACCACGTTTTCTATGATGTCATGTGAGAAAATGGTCATATATATACAGTATATATATATATATATATATATATATATATATATATATATATATATATATATATAAGTTATATACATATATATATATACATATATACACACACACACACACACACATATATATATATATATATATATATATATATATATGTTTATATATATGTGTTTGCGTGTGTGTATTAGTTAAGCTGTGTGCTAAACCGATATTCTTATAGTGGTTGTTCTAAAAGAAAATTTCCTGAACGCCTCAAGTCTTTAGTCAAAGATATCTTTAATGAGTTGCTTTATAACCGAGTCATACTGTATTAGAGTATATTTGTGGAATCGGTTGTAGTGACGGTATTTTCTGTCGACACAGTTTGAATGATTAACAATAAATACTTCATATGGTGAATTTCCTTCTTCATTTAATACTCGCGCAAAATAACTTTTTAAAGAGAATTACACCGCTTAAAAACTTACCTTTGTTTCACATCTTTCCCGAAAGCATAAGAAAGCACTGTAATGACAACGGCTCCTGCGCCATAGAAACTGGTTCTGGGATGTGTTTTTACGAAATCTGTGACGACGGCCACATATCTTGCAATGTCTTCTGAATATGGGTTTCTTTGTATGAGGGACTTGAGAGAGTTTATTGTTGACATGATTCTTGAATGCCACCTCTGCCGTCACGAGATTACTAATAATGTCACTCGGCCTTGTAATCAGCTGGGTAGTGTTACTAGTGACTACTAGACTAGTGTCTTCTTCCCAGTGATTCTAGTAGACTGGTTGAGTTACGGAGAATTGAATCCTTACTGTTACTACTACTGCTGCTACTACTGACTGTAGTGTCTTAGCTCAAGTACGTTGATTATGAAAATCAAGTTGATGCAAAATAGACTTACAAAGCCGATACATTCGAAGTGTCCAGAGCATTTGAAAAGCGACAGCTAATGAGAAAATGCTAAAACAGCAAGATAAATAAAATTTCACTTGAAAGTATCTGAACGTCTGCAGAGAGAGAGAGAGAGAGAGAGAGAGAGAGAGAGAGAGAGAGAGAGAGAGAGAGAGAGAGAGAGAGAGAGATAATTTCATCAGTGTGCACAAGTTTTTTTCTTTATTGAAAAAGATGAAGGCGTGAGTGGTGTGGCCATACAAATTAAGCCTAATTTAATTAATCTACACATGTAATGAACACATTTTATTAATGACCTTTTAAAAATTATCCTTACTTTCCAAACAATTACTTCGTATAATCCAAGTCTTATAAAAAACAAGATACGTAAGGTAAAAAGTTTTTGTTTTATCCGTAAGATTATTTGAATGCTCTAGTGACAGCACTGTGTTTCTTATTATTGTTACGTAAACAGTTTAATTTCCACTAATATGCGTAAGCATGATCAACGCAACACGAAGTATGTTCTCTTTTTTAGCATTTTGTTCGTTTAGGTACGAGGATCATTGGCTTTGGACTCCTAGACATTCTCCATGAATGTTGAAATTTGAAATTAGCGTTCGTAATTCAACGCTAAAACAAAATTATTTTGTGATTAACCTGTCGAATACTTTTTTATCTAAAGTTATAAACGTAAACGGTATGATAAGATTTTATTATATAACCGGAGTGAATGTACCCAAATGTTCGATAAGCTAGTTGAACAAGCCTTCTTGCGTTCCCGTTGCCTAGCAACGGTGTAAACAACCAGGCCCCCCATGCATTTCACACATGTGTGCTTAGAAGACCACTGCCGCAGTGAAGACCAATAATACTTCTTATTTATCAGCGGCATTAATTCTCACAAAGTAATCACTTTTCTTAGCAAGAGGAAGGTTCTTTTCAGCTGCTTCTTAAGGTAAAATTACTACGTTTCTTGCTGGAATGCTTAAGAAAACTTTTCTAAACTGGAGCGTGTACAAAGCCTGTATATACTGTATATGCTACTTATTTTCACAAGGATGGAGACGCTTATAGAATTTCAATGTTGATATCATAAGGTTTAAGACGAGTTCAAAGAAGTAAAGAAACTTTATCTTGCCAGGTGCTACGTCGAAAGTTATATAACGTTACGAGTGGAAAACAGTAATGAATATAGGATGATATGGTTCTGAGTAATGTAAACACATATGAGGATGGTCATGTATTTACTGCTACACAGAAATATGCAAGGAATAGCAGTACATTAAACGTAGATATTATAAAAAAGAAAACAATCTTATGGATATTGTGTATATGATGGACCTTATTGGAAAAAAACAAAGGGTTTGATGGTAAAAAAAAATGGAATATTGAGTCCCTCTTTTCTCTCTCTATATTCCTATTCCATTTACTCACTCAGGTGAGTAATTACGTTCTATTCCACAAAAGTTAAACTAAGATGGAGGTATGTTCGAGTTAATACAGTCTACAAGCACGCACGCGCAAACACACACACACACACACACACACACACACATATATATATATATATATATATATATATATATATATATATATATATGTGTGTGTGTGTGTGTATGTGTGTGTGTGTATGTATGTATGTATGTATTTTATGATATACAAGTGTAGTCTTTATCGTCAAAAGTCAACTTCTTATGACTTTACGTATATATAAATCTAAAGCGCTATCTAGCACCAATATAGAATCCACAAATTGAATCAACAACGGACCTGGACCTATTGTAAATTATTGAATTGTTTTTTAAAGAAAAGATAACACATCAATATATTTAGCAAAAGATACTGTTATACACTTTATTTTTCTATTGCCATGTAGTAAATCTTCTAGATTCCTAAGTTTGGATTGAAGTTTTTGTAGTATTGTCATTGAAAAAAATCAAAGTTAACTGTAAGTAATTAATATCAATTTGGTGTTTATTTGAAGTGATTAAAAGCCACACATTTCTGTTGTTTATAATAAATTACCGCTGTTTACCCTTCAGGTTTAGTATCAGGATATAGTGGGATTCTAGGAATGATCGACAGAAATATCTTATTTTATTAATTTGTATATTTGATTTTTCTTGCATCATAAATTTTAACCATATGCCATCGTTTATAAAGCAACTTATGATTGTAAAATTTTTTTAAATTATTTTTAGCGGTAATACAAGTTATTATGGACCCGAATATCAAGATAGAATTTTTCATTGGCTTCTAAATGTAGACCTCAACTGAGTAGACTTCTATACTTGTAATGATGGTTTTAACTGGACCATCTTAGATATGTGATGAATTTGTAAATGAATCTCTTAATTGAATTATGAATATACTAAAGTTTAGAAATTTTATGGAATTACTGTTAACTTTGGGATGTTATTTTAATGATCATGTTTCTTCTGAGAAGGCCTGATCCGTCAGTTCCCCCAGGCCTTGCCTAGGCGCTACTGTGCTTGAGACCAGAAAATAATTAGGAAAACTATAATTTAACTCTTCTCACAATTTTTTTAACGCAAATGATTATTTGCAGAACTGGTCACCATGTTGCGAACAGAGATGGGCACCAACATCACGGCCATCGTCAACCGCTTGGCCTCAGAGCTGCAGAATACCCCTTTTTATTCCGATTTCTTAGCTGATGTGCAAGTAAGTTTTTGTTTAGGTCTCTCCTATCTGTGCCTAATTTAGACCAACCACCGCTTTCTTCAAGCTCTCAAGGGGTGTAGTGAGTTTATACGTTGGTGGTCATTCATTCGGGCATTCAAAGATCTGTTTTAAAGAACGGAAGCTGCAAAATAATGAAAGGTAGCAATAGAAATTAATAAGACATTTGGAAATCACCTCAGAAAATAGAGTTAAAGGAAAAATGAAGATAAGGATAGACTGGAGTAAGGTGCGAGTAAAGTTGTCTCTGGTCACTGAAAGAAATATTCAAGTCCAGAAATCTGAGTAGGAAAGCTAAATTGATAAGCTATACAACAATAATCTTGACTTACGGTTGTGAGACATAGAGGTTAACTAAAAAATTGGAGAGAAGGCTTTTAGTGTTTGAGAATGGAGTGTTGAGTAGAATATGGTTGGGGACCAGTATATGACAACAATGAGGAGATTTGGCGAAGGAGACACAACCATGAATTGAGACAGTTGGTTCGAGCAGCCAACATTGCTATACATTAAGACTGATAATATCGAAAGAAGAAGAGTTTGTAAGTTTGAGTGTTCTATGGTGCTCAAGTAGCATGGGTAACATTGTTCATATGAGGCCAGCTTAATCTGTCTAATTACATTGAAATGTAAAAGGAAACGTTTAGGCCAAATACTGTTAGTTTAGGGCCATTATTTTCATCTATTGATTTTCTGTAGTCCAGTTCTCTCATATTACAAAAGGTGGTCCAATTTTTCCTTAAACGTAACCGATTTCGATGTTTTCAAACAACATTGTTTTATATTTCTTAATAGGAAAAAATAGTATTTTCCAAAACTGTGATGGAAAAAAATATGGCCAGGTATCCCATATTTTGTCGGGTTACAAAGAAGACTCATGATAACTATATTGAATAATTAACTATAAAATTCCAGAGCTCATAATTGATCAGGATAATAAGAAATTTAATAAAGATAATACAAAAGAAACCTCAATGCCGTATCAACATCCCCGTGAAGCATATAAAAAGATTATATGTATATATTTATTTATAATAGAGAGGAAAGGAGATAATAGTTGAGAATAGGATGAAAGCAGTCTGGGAAAAGTGGAGGGAGGTAGCAGATAAGAAAATGCCCATCAAGCTTGAGTGAAGATCTATAGCACAGTAATAAGACCAGTGTTAATGTATGGATCGGGAACGTGGGCTCTTGAGACGAAAAGAGGAAGCATAGCTTGAAAAAAACAGACATGAGAATGCTTAGGTAGATTAGGGGAATATTACTGCTTGAAAGATTGGAAAATGATGAAATAAGAATGACCGGCATGGTAAAGGTTACACAGGTGATATGAGTATCACAAATGAAATGGTACGGGCACGTGTTGAGGATGGATGGTGGGGAGGAGTGAGGAGGGCTTGAGAGGAACCTGTTAAGAGCTGGGTGGATCAAGAGGGAGGCAGAGAATTAGATGGCGAGATAAGGTGAAGGATGATGTAGAGAGAATAGGTTTCGTGGAAGAGGATATCTTTGAAAGAAGTCATTGGAGGGTGCATCAGCCACCGACCATTTAATGCAGGGATAACCGTGGGAAAGAAGAGTGATAAACTTTACTGGATAGACTATACTCAAATTTTTTTTTTTTAATGAGGCGCATTTGCACCGACTCGCAGCGGTGCCCTTTTAGCTCGGAAAAGTTTCCTGCTTTCTGATTGGTTAGAACTATCTTGTCCAACCAATCAGCGATCAGGAAACTTTTCTGAGCTAAAAAGGCAACCCTGCGAGTCGGTGCAAATCTGCCTCTCTAAAAAGAATTAACTATAGATAGATGAAAAATTAAAATCAATTAAATAATAAGATTTAATTAAAAGATATGTATACATGTGTGTTACTATAACTAATGGCTGACCTATTATATAATTTCAGACCACAATGGCAACACAGAATCTGAGCACCGAAAAATTTGCTTCAGAGTGTTACGAGTGGGCCCAGGGGAGTTGGCTGGATACGAGACTAAGGAACGCCCTCTACCGCCTCATGCACGTCCAGCCTACCTTGCTGTCCAATCCTGACACACCTGTCCATGTCCTTAAGGAGCCTTTGGCCTACGTCAGGAAAGCTCAGGTGAGATCAGGGTCACAATTCTTATTTCTAACCGTAAATTGTGGATACATTCGTGGAGAATAACTTGCCAGGACCATTGGCTTGTAAGGTTTCTTGGACGAGAAGGTCCATATGTGTAAAGTAGGGTAGTACTTAATGCTTTTTAAAATTATCGCTGCCTTGAAGATATTACCTTAGACTTTTAGAAGGAGTGAAAGAAATCTGTCACTGGATGGGTTGATGCTAAGTTGTTCTTGATTATGAATTATACTTGGTATGTGCAGGTCAGAATAAAACCTTTTCAAGAGTAGACGGGAGGAAAAGTGGTAATATCATAAGCATATTTTTCAGGTACCTTTCAAAATTTTCCTCTAGTAGCCAAAATTTTCCTACAGCGATGCAAAATTAAAGTTGAATAAGTTTATTAAAGTAGTCCCACACAAGCACAAACTTCTGTGATCTAATTAAGGTATGTGAAGGAGGTCAAGGGAAAAAAAACTTCCATATGGATGTAGAGATATTAAGACTCATTAGACAAACTTAAGTAAAACAAGCAATCAATTTTTAGTGTTTACAGGACTTAATCCCATAGTCTTGTCAAGAGAATGGTCCCCCAGAATCTTTATCTATTTTGGCTACTTGACTGAACTAAGAAATAATAAGATTGAATATCTTTAAGTCATTTTGAGATGGAGCTCTAGAATCCAATAATTACTGTAGATTTTACTATCAATCGATATAAAATGGCATATAAAAGTAAAAAACAAATCCACCATCGTTCCATACTATATCTTGATAAAGCCAAATTTTTATTTAATATTGACGGATAAATAGTTTTTTTCAATTGTAATTGAGGAAGACATTTAATTTTGTAGAGCTCGTGGGAACGCCGCCTGGTCAAGTGTGTCAACAGCATGGCCTCTGAGCTAGGTGTCCCTCTGGCTCGTCGAAGAACCAAACAGGAAAGAGAAGATTTGGCCGAACGTTGGGCGAACCTCTCCACTGACGAATCCGGTGAGCTCAATTATACATTATAATATACACACGTTTGTTTATGAAACAGGAACATATCACACTGCAAATATTTTATCAACATATTGGTATTATATTTGGAAACGTTTGGTCAATAGTATGCCAATATTACAATGTGAAAACGTTTAACAATGATAACTACTGATATTACATTGTGCAAACTTTTGGATAATAATACATACAGATATTACTTTGATCAAATATTTCGTGGATAATGATTACAGACACTACATGTAAATGGTAGATCAACAATACATTTAAGTTCACTTATTCAACTGTAAATGCAAACCTTAAAAATACATTCATCTAATCTACGCTGCATGTAAATATCAAACGTGCAAAACCCTTGATCTGCAATACGTAAATGAATTATAAATACAGCTGATTAATCAGCTGTACGTAGACTTCTTACAAAAACTAATTAGTTAACAATTTATTTTGATCATTATCCATGCAAACGTGTGATCACCAATGTACGCATACACCATACAGTAATTTTTATTTAACGGTCCATTGGTCCCGTACTTAGAATTAACGTTTCGTATATGAATATCAATTGCTTTTTAGCTAGGGTAATGTCTTCTTGATGTCTGTCTTCTATATATACGCCTTTGCTTATATAACATACAAACCCACTCTTGTTTATCATTTACTCGATAAGCCAAACAGTAATGTTCCCTGCATCTCATTATATTAAAGGATTACGCAAGAGCAGGTTTTGAACATTTTTTTACTTGTTTGTGCAATTTATCTTTTAAAATACAAAATGGTCTTTTCTCTGAGTAGCCTTTAAAGGTTGCAAACTATCAAAATAAAGCATATCATTCAACTCTTATCATATATTTCTTTTGTGTTTTACTTTGGAAAAGTCAAGTTATTTTTCATCTAAACTTCATAGAATATGGCAAGTTATTAAAAACTTCTCCCCAATAAACAATCAGTTCAAACTTGTTTGCACCAAAATGTATAATAATTTTCTATTCAATATCACACCTAAGGTACTTATCATAAGATATTAATGTTCATCTACCAGCAAGATAGAATAAGTACCCTGTAAATCCAATGAACATTTAAAATTTCTCTCAGAATTTTAACTGAATGTGTATTCAATAGCTACTTGATTGATTTCCAGGAGAGTGGAGTTTTGTGACTTATGGTATAACAAGTAAGCATTTCCTTACAGAGTATTTGTGGTATTTCTGTAAATAATGATACTATCACTCTGGGAACTTTAATCTCGGGGAAATGTAATTGTGACTAAGTTCTAGCTTCTCTACCTGAATATGGTATTATTAGGCTCCTCTTATTGACTTGTCTGCGTATTTGTTATTCTTTCTTGAAAAGTATCAGCCTATTCTGGGTATTAGTTTACTGGCACTTTTGTGACTACTGTTTAGAATTATGATCTTGGTTTGTCTAATACTCAACTGCACAGTCAACATCAGCTGATAGATTTTGTTGTAGCAACTTTCTTCTAATTTAGTTTACTCTGTAATCTAATTACATAAGTATAATAAACACACTAAGTCCCAAATGGTAAAGGATATAATTATATATTAGTTAATTAAACAATGCTCATGTTAATTAATAATTGTCTATGCATGTCGTTTGTTATTTATCAAGGCACCATGTTTGTTTTTGCAATCATCTTTTCTGATAAGCTATCTGCCAGCTCAATATTTTGAGTTGAGCATCCTGAAAAAGATAGCAGAGCTATATAAGGCAATCAAGAGGATTCAGGACTCGCGTGGTATCCTTCCAGCAAACCAACAGGGTAGTACCTAATCTCATCAGCAAGGAACTCCACTTCTGAGCTTGCAGCTGGTGTGAGCATACATCCTGTTTACTTCTCCCGGATTTTGCATTTGATGCAGCTAGGAAGCTCGCTTCTTAATAACAATCACCATTCAGAGTTTTTTCAATTCTTTGTAAAGTATTCACTGTGAAGAAAACTTTGGAGGAATAAGAATTAGACAGTTCTTCACCTGCATGGAGCCGATCAACCGTCCTTCAACTTTAGACAGACCTTTCCATTGTACTTCCTGCCACAGGGGTAAGCTGAGTCACAAATTTGCCTTTGATAACCATTCTTTGTGAATTATAACCTAACTGACAAGTGGAGGAGGACAAAATGCTTAGTACAGGTTACTATGGCCCAGAAATCTTGTCCTTCTACAATCCTAGACCTAAACCGTCTAGCAGCTTGTCATTAAGAAGTGACAGAGAAGATCTAAAATGGTCTGTAATAATTTTCATCCGTAAGAACTACAGCCCTCACATGTGAAGATAGGAGGCTGCCTATAGCACCACTTGCAGGCCTGGAAGGAATTGGAACCAAACCCTCTCGTTATTCTGGTTCTAAAGCATAGGAACAGGATTCCCCTCAGCAACCTCCCCCCTATTGAGCAGGCCAGTAGAAGAGTTAAAAGACCTGTGAATAAAGGGAGTGATAGATTTAGCTTGGTTTCCATCCCTTCCACAGGCTTATGTTTGTCGTCATAATGACATTCATTACTTGGAGACCAATTATAAACCTCTCCCGTCTGAACTATTTCGTAACAAAAATAAATTTTAAAATGGAGACTCAAGTTCAGTCCTTTTGGTAGTCAGATGAGACAACTAGTTCTTCTCACTCGACCTGAAAGAGCATACCTCCAAATTCCCATCCACCCTCAATCTTTCCACCTACTGAGGTTTTGCTGGGAACTGGAGGTATGGCAGTTCAAGCTCTCTGCTTCAGCCTGACGATGGCTCCACAGATCTTCACACGTCATGTTACATGTGAGAGCAGGCCTCTACAAGAGAGGCATAAGGATAGGTTGTTAATTGGACGACTGGCTTTTCCTGTTGAGCTCAGAACAGGAAGCCATCCACATGAGGGATGTAGTCATAATTTTCCACAACAAACTTAGCATCTAGACCAACATAGAGAGGTCAGTCCTAGCCCTCAGTCAAGTTTTGATCTATCTTGGGAGGAAGATCGACTCTTCCATTTTGAAGGCTTTCTTAACAAAGTCGTATCCGGACGCTACAGGAATGCATCACAATTTTTCTAATGATTTATGACTAAGGCACATCCAGCCAAGTTGTTGATGAGACTCATCGGCCTCCTTTTGTCAATAATCCTGTGGGTTCCCAGAGAAAGGAGGAAACTCAGACCACTGCAATACCAACTCCACAACCTTTGTGATCAAGAGGATCATTCTTTTCAGGTTCAATGGACAGAGATGATTAGACAGAACTTACTCTGGTTATCCAATCCAGGGAGCTTGAATCAAGGTCTTCTGTTGTTAACCCTATCTTGTATATCCTGTTGTTTTCCAAAGCTTTGGATTTTGAATGGGGAGCTTTGATAGAGGACCAGATCTTATTGGGTATGTGGATGACACAGGAATCAGGGGAATCTATCAATTAGAGGGAGCTCCGAGCAATCCAGTTAGCTCTCTCACTTGAATCTTCTGTGCTCCTCAAGAGTCTTTGGGGGTGTTTGTTGACAACTCAACTGCTATTTCTTATCTAAGTAAGGAAGGAGGGCCTTGGCAACAGACATTGGATAACCTTGCACAAAAGATTCTTCCCTGGGCAGGGGGAAAGAAAATAACTCTCACGCCATAGTTCATCATGGGCAAGGCAAATGAGACAGCACACTTGAGTTGAAGGGGCCAGATCCTGAATTCAAAAAGGACCATTCATCTACAAGGACCTTAGCAACTGCAATGAGGGTTGGGGAATTGCAAGCACTTTCAGCAGGGGTGGCTATGAGGGGAAGGGATTTTGTTATGAATTATTTGAAATAATGCCAAGCAAAATGAAAGGCATTCAACAAGACTTCCTGGGGAATTCATTCTGATGTCTCTGAGAGAGAGAGAGAGAGAGAGAGAGAGAGAGAGAGAGAGAGAGAGAGAGAGAGAGAGCTCTTAATTACTATCTGGACAGGATGAAGACGACCCAACCACATCCTAGATTGCTTTTTGTCTCTTCTAAACACCCGAACAAGGCCTTGCCAAAAATGTGACATCCTTCCTTCATAAGTCATTGGGTAGGTGTCAGGGACATTTGCACACTTCATTGACTCAAGGGAGAGCATCAAGACCCTACAGAATTAAGGGTATAGCTATTTATGTACATTTTTGGACCAACACTTCAATTCTTCCATCTTGAAGGCCGTGACATGGAGGTTCAACTCTGTTTTTGTCCTCATTTTACTTAAAGAAGTAGAATTAGTATATAATGATGTCCATTCCTTAGGTCCCATTGTGGTGGTGGGGAGAGTCAATGCTTAACCACTGATCTGTTCCCTCTCCTCTACGCTAAATTTGGGTATGGTACAAAATTATGATGCCATTGTCTTCAATATTCACTAGCGATCGAACCCTCATAACGGAATTGACACTATACGGGGCAGAGATCGTTCAGTGCTAGTCATGAAACATCAATAACTGAAGCACTAATATGGAAGTGACATCTTGATGGGCCTAGAGTGTTGAATGCAGGATACCATGTAACACCAATTGAACGCTTCAAAGAAAGTGACACCTGGGAAGGTCTAAATTGTTGATTATAGGATCTCTCTCATAGAGTTATAAATATCCCAGACATAATCAGACAGTTAAGAGAAGACAATACACTGGTGGCTTTGTTTGGAGATCAACCACAGAGGATGCTTTGACAGTAACTTCCTATAGACTTCTCCATGACATGGTGACAAAATGAGGACAGGCTGCAACACACTACATTGTCCTAAATCAAACAAAGTAAGATACAGCTCAGCCAACCTTCCTAGCATCATTCCCCACCCCCCCATCCTACTAAATGTGGGGAATTGGAAGATATTGATTGTGCAGTAAAGTATTAGACAAATTTACAGTAATTTGAATTTAAGATTAGTTTTGTAATACTCACATATAACCTGCATAATCAACATCAGATTCCCGCCACCTACCCAACTATCAATGATGAAAGCAGGATCAGATCTTCTCTACAATTCCAGAAGATCTGAAGTGGCATTTCTTGGTGGTGAGACAAGGTACTACCCTACTGGTTTGCAGGAAGGATACCACACGAGTTCTGAGTGCTCTTGATCATCTTACATAGCTCTGCTATCGCTCTTCATGTTACTCTTGACTCAAAATTAGAGCTGGCAGATAGCTATTGTCAGAATAGATGGCAAGCAAACCAAACATGTTGGTTTGATAACTAGCAAACAGCATGCATAGATAATTACTAGAATGCTATCCACTTACAAATGTCCACCAGTTCATTAGATTAATGGAATCATAGATAATTCTATCATCAATTATTATGAACATTGTTTAATTGATTAATATATAATTATATAGTATATTATTCGGGACTTAGTGTGTATATTATACTTACATAAATGAATTATAGAGTAAATTGAATTCAAAGCAAGTTGCTGCAGAAAGATCTGTCGGCATATGTTAATTATGCAGGTGAGTATTCAAAACTAATTTTAAATTCAAAATTAAATTTTCTTCTCTCAAAATCAAACCAAAGGGGAAGCGCATCTGCACATCCTTTCTTTTTGAGGATTTATATACCTATAAAGTGCCAGATTTTGGGAGCATAAGGATGTGCTTACCTACAAAATGACAGATTTTGGGAGCATGAAGATTTCCATACCTACAAAATGACAGATTTTGGAAGAATGAGAATTTGCATACCTACAAAATGACAGATTTTGGGAGCATGAGGATTTGTATACTGTACCTACAAAATAACAGATTTTGGGAGCATAAGGATGTGCTTACCTACAAAATGACAGATTTTGGGAGCATGAAGATTTGCATACTTACAAAATGAGAGATTTTGGAAGCATGAGAATTTGCATACCTACAAAATGAGAGGTTTTGGGAGCATGAAGTTTTGCATACTGTACCTATAAAATAACAGATTTCAGGAGCATGAGAGCGTGCATACCTACTAAAAGACAGATTTTGGGAGCACGAATATTTACATACCCACAAAATGACTGATTTTGGGAGCATGCAAAATCCTTTGTACTTTTTTTTTAAAACCGCAATCAGTCTGTGCTAGAGAAAATCTTGTTCAAGGGTACTTTCTGCTTTTGTTTTGCGTTTTTTATGCACATCGCCATAAGTCACATACGTACATACATAAATATTTTGTAATTTGTCGATGAAAGAAAAACTTTCGTAAACCCCAATTTTCCTTAAGAGGAATGCAATCACAGTTTTAATTCACAAATTGTGTAGGAAAAGACATATTAACTTTTGAAACAATTTCAAAGGTCCTTGGGAAGTAATGTAGTACAATCATTGTTTCCTTTAATTTTCATAGTATTGAGTCAAAAGTAGAATTTATTTGGGTTGTAGCAAGAAAGTTCAACACTGATTTAAGGACTGTCGCTATACTATCCTTACAACAATGCTTGCTTCATTGTTATTTTCAAATATTTTGCTTGACTTTAAGTAAATTCCGTAGCCAAGTACGGCTTTAGTATGTATTAAACCAAGTTTATAAATCATTTAAATATAGAATGAATAATATTGTTTAGAATTTAGCATGTTTAAAAATATTAACCATTTCTAGCTCTGAGGTATATGGCATGTAAATAGTGAATAATGAATTCATGATAATAAAAGAACACTTAAATTTTACCTAATAAATATAAATAAAATGTTTCAAATATTATACATTCAGTACTACAGCTTCCAAAATAATTTTGTTGCAGGAGATTGGAGTTTTATCAATTATGGCATCACAAGTAAGATGGCGTTTCAGATCAGACATCCATATCAGTTCATTTCTTGCCTTACAATGTGCACCTAACAAAACATAGAAGCACAGTCTTAATTACTGATCAACATTTACTCTATAAGTGTAGATGACTCACAGTTCATATCTAATACTGACGTTTACAAGCATATTTATATAGAAAGATTTGCCTGACACCAAATCAAACTTTCCAGACTCGGCCAATATCTCTTGGTAGTTTAGATAATTTGGAAATGCTTTGGTTCCTCTATACTGGCTATAGTGAGGACCTTTCCACTGGACCACCATTCTCAGTTTTAGCCCTTCCTGGTTGGCTGTAGGAAGAACTGAAAACATTATTTCCTCTCCATTAGACACTGGTTATCGTCTGGGGCTGTTACATTTAAGCACTTCACTCAACTAGCCATTAAGTTACAGGTGAATTCTTGCACTTATTACTGCAAAAAAATATGTTTTTTCTCACATTTGTGTTGCTTCTGTCTGCCAATCAATTTATTACTCGGACGTTTTATCAGATTTAAATATTTAAAGTAAGAAGCAAAGGAATTTAGTGCCTTCTTTCCATTTTCTCTTATGGTGTTGTTAAATAAAGACACTCCTGATTTGTAAAATGTATTGAAAGATATAGCTGCGAATGTTGGACTTTATAACTCTTATAAACTAAGGTTAATTACTAAGTATTTCCGTGGCTGACAAATGCTGTTTAGCGCAATTATCTCCTAAACGAATCGTTGAATCAGTGTGATTTTTCAGCACTCTATTTAACATCCCGACTTAATTTATGGCCAACATACCATATTGCTATGTGTTAGGTTATGAGTTTACTCTTGAATAACACAAAGCCAACTAATCATATTGACACATTCGAAGGAAACTGGCAATTCTATTCCCCCCTTCCCCTAACAGCACCCTCCTAAAATAAAGATAGTGCAGCTATGTTTGCAGTTCAGTAACCACTCCTTTGACCACCTGTTTCTAGCCCAAAGACAGTAAATGGTCTCGCCCTACTTATCTCTCTTCTTCTCCTTATAGCTCCTAGTCTGCCTCAATACTTTTTTGCCACTCTCTCATAATCTCATTGTCCCATCACCATTTTGTCTTAAAATATTCTGTAGTTGTAGATCTACAGCTATTTTCATTTATTGCAAGTATAGTACAAATTTATGATGGCAAGGTGTATTTTGATGTTGTTAAGTACTGTACAACATGATGTTTACATATATCTAGTAGAAGGCCCATGTATGCATTCCTTATGTTCAACCAAATGAATACGATCTATTGGTATTACACGTGGTCTAGACCTGCTGGGAAAAGGTGTTTACTATTATTACATACTGTATATTCATCATAAAAAGTCAACTTGGTCCTGTCAGTATAATATATTGCTCACTTGTCTCTTTCATATTACAAAATTATAAACTATATATTTCTCTCCATCAATTATCTTTGTTTATAATGCTTAATAGTCATTAATATATACATACAGTATGTACATCATGCCTTATAGCAAATCACATACATACATATACCAAGGCACTTCTCCCAATTTTGGGGGTAGCCGGCATAAAACAAATTAAAAAAGGGGACCTTTCCTCTCTACATTCCTTCCAGCCTGATAAGGGACTCAACAGAGTTCGGCTGGTACTGCTAGGGTGCCACAGCCCACCCTCCCCCATTATCCACTACAGATGAAGCTTCATAACGCTAAATCCCCTACTGCTGCTACCTCCGCGGTCATTCAAGGCAACCGGAGGAAGCAGCAGGGCCTACCAGAACTGCGTCACAATCGCTCGCCATTCATACCTATTGCTAGCACGCTCTCTTGCCTCTCTCACATCTATACTCCTATCATCCAGAGCTTTCTTCACTCCATCCATCTACCCAAACCTTGGCCTTCCTCTTGTACTTCTCCCATTAACTCTTGCATTCATCACTTTCTTTAGCAGACAGTCATCTTCCATTCTCTCAACATAGCCAAACCACCTCAACACATTCATACCCATTCTAGCTGCAAACTCATTTCTTACACCTGTTCTCCCCCTCACTACTTCGTTCCTAACCCTATCTACTCGATATACACCAGCCATACTCCTTAGACACTTCATCCCGAACACATACAATTTTTGTCTCTCCTTCACTTTTATTCCCCACAACTCCGATCCATACATCACAGTTGGTACAATCACTTTCTCATACAGAACTCTCTTTACATTCATGCCTAAACCTCTATTCTTTACCACTCCCTTCACTGCCCCCAACGCTTAGCATCCTTCATTCACTCTCTGACGTACATCTGCTTCCACTTCACCTTTTGCTGTAACAACAGACCCCAAGTATTTAAACTGATCCATCTCCTCAAGTAACTCTCCATTCAACATGATATTCAACCTCGCACCACCTTCCCTTCTCGCAAATACTATTACATAATTCCATTACCATTATGAAGTTGGGGAAATAAGAAAAAAAATATAGAATTGTAAGAATAAAATGACGGAAATATAGAACTAATTTTTATTGGATTGGCCAAAACCAACATTCACTCCAGTGTTCTGGTCCTTTAGACTCCTTGGTTATAATGTGTCTATACGGCTATTGACAACGGCATTAGCCATTACTGTAGTTTCCTAGTTGTTTGACCCACTCTGGTTATTATGGGCACATATAACAGTAATTTTATTAAATAGTATTATTAGTAAATGATGTGCATATATATATTGTCATATTTAAAGATTATGTACATAATTAGAATAAACAAAACATTGAAATTCAGAGATGGGAAAAGTACGCGCATGCGCAGATTACCCGAACCTTGTATCCGGGCAGGGTCTTGGGAAAAAGGTGGTATGACTGAGAGTAAAGAGGGACACGAGAAGTGGGAGAATGTGATATTGGGGTAGGCAACGACTGGTCTTGTGGTTTTCCAGGTATTGGTGGAGGAATTAAATAAGTACCCTACACTCTCCAATTCTGTATAATACCTTATATATGATGACAGGAGTAGGCTTACTATCTTTTAGTTAACTTTTAGCATGAGACAGCAATAGTGTAGGTCAGCCATAAATTAAGTCGGGATGTTAAAAGTATTTTGCTGAAATATCGTATTGATCCAAGAATTCTTCTAGGATGTATTATTGAGAAACAGCGTTAGGCCTCCTCTGAAATATATAGAGAAATGTAGATTGAAGAGAGTAAAATGGTTTAATCATTAAGAAAATGAGTCGTGCAGAAATTAATTGTAATGGTGAAAAATGTTTCTAAAATGATTGCCTCAAAGCAAGTTCATTTGACTTGTTCCTAGAGTACATCCTCAAGATAAGTTATTTTTATTTACATTATAAACTGCAAATTATTTCTAGTCTAAATAGCTTCCATAGGTAAGTGATACACTTGTTGCTTGTTACAACTTTCGCTCTTCATCTTAACAGCTGACGCAAATGTAGTTTCTTTTTATGTGGTGCATATTACCATAAGTCTTTGGATTTTACTTGTGTAAACTTTGTATTTAGATAAGAATCTTTAATCAAATTGTTAAAGGTTCTGGTAGGGTTAGCCAAAAACACTAACTACATAAAATACTGTTTTCCAAGGTGTTTCATCCAAGTGTTTGTATTCTTGGCTTTTGCGTTTGTTATAGATCCCTAACTCAGCTAATAAAGTCTTTTTATCTTACATAACAAGGAACACTTTTATTACTCATGTTAAGGATATAGAAATTTAATATTGGTTTTTCTTCTATAACAACAGGTGACTATGTAGTCATCAGTTGTTTTTGTAATTTTACTGAAAATAATTGTGTTCTGAGCTATATGAAGAAAATTATTTTATTCAACATGAAATGAACATATTTGTTATTTAGCTTTGTAACTGAAACTAACAAAGTTACCAAAGCTGTCATCCTTCTTTTTGATACATAATACTGTGATCAAAGAAACTCTTGCCATGTTGGGTAAACTTTCTAACCATAGTTGTTCCTTATGGGGTTAATGCATGAGGTGCACTTTAGTCATTAGTTAAATGTTTTTGGAACGTTTTTGCAAACATAGCTACACTATCTTTATATTTTTTTCTATAATACCTCTATTACTGCTTCCCTTTTTTCTAATTTGCTGTCAAAGTTGCACTTGGATGATACATGGCTTCACAGGCCCCAGTACCACTTGGGTGATGCATGGCTTCACAGGCCCCGGTACCACTTGGGTGATGCATGGCTTCACAGGCCCCAGTACCACTAGGGTGATGCATGGCTTCACAGGCCCCAGTACCACTAGGGTGATGCATGGCTTCACAGGCCCCAGTACCACTAGGGTGATGCATGGCTTCACAGGCCCCAGTACCACTTAGGTGATGCATGGCTTCACAGGCCTCGGTATCACTTGGGTGATGCATGGCTTCACAGGCCCCAGTACCACTAGGGTGATTCATGGCTTCACAGACCCCAGTACCACTTGGGTGATGCATGGCTTCACAGGCCCCAGTACCACTTAAGTGATGCATGGCTTCTCAGGCCCCAGTACCACTAGGGGGATGCATGGCTTCACAGGCCCCAGTACCACTAGGGTGATGCATGGCTTCACAGGCCCCAGTACCACTAGGGTGATGCATGGCTTCACAGGCTCCAGTACCACTTAGGTGATGCATGGCTTCACAGGCCCCAGTACCACTAGGGTGATGCATGGCTTCACAGGCCCCAGTACCACTAGGGTGATGCATGGCTTCACATGCCCCAGTACCACTAGGGTGATGCATGGCTTCACAGGCCTCAGTACCACTTAGGTGATGCATGGCTTCACAGGCCCCAGTACCACTAGGGTGATGCATGGCTTCACAGGCCCCAGTACCACTAGGGTGATGCATGGCTTCACATGCCCCAGTACCACTAGGGTGATGCATGGCTTCACAGGCCTCAGTACCACTTAGGTGATGCATAGCTTCACAGGCGTCAGTACCACTAGGGTGATGCATGGCTTCACAGGCGTCAGTATCACTAGGGTGATGCATGGCTTCACAGGCGTCAATACCACTAGGGTGATGCATGGCTTCACAGGCCCCAGTGCACTATGGTGATGCATGGCTTCACAGGCCCCAGTATCACTTGGATGATGCATGGCTTCTCAGGCCCCAGTACCAGTAGGGTGATGCATGGCTTCACAGGCCCTGGTACCACTAGGGTGATGCATGGCTTCACAGGCGTCAATACCACTAGGGTGATGCATGGCTTCACAGGCCCCAGTACCACTAGGGTGATGCATAGGTTCAAAGGCCCCACTACCACTAGGGTGATGCATAGGTTCAAAGGCCCCAGTGCCACTTGGGTGACGCATGGCTTCTTTTGAAAGTGAATCCGAAATAGTCTCAAAGACAATTTTCATTTGTTTACAAAGAACAGGTCACTTATTTTCCTGAATGATCTGACACTGAGTATGTCTTATATCAAGTTGGGTTTGAAACTTATAACCGGTAGGAAAGAATGAAACAAAACAAGAAAATTCATGATAATAGTATTTCACTTAAAGAGCCATACATGAAATAGTATGTCAGGAACACTACATGAAAGTAACTCTTCAAAATCTCTCTGCTATTCTTATACAAACTTATCGTCAAGGGATATTGACGACAGTGCACTTCACACGGTGCACTGAAGGCAATCCTCTTTGCAGCATCTGTCCGACCCCCTGCTGCATACACATTTTAGCCTTCAAATGTACCTGTGATTCTGCTTCTTTCTTTCATCTTGTTGTCTAATCTCTTAATTTTTATTTCATACAAACGCTGCATTGCTTTCACACAATAGCATGTGTGGGCTGAATATCCTGCCAGACTTTATGGTCCAAATATACAAGTCCAATCCAAAACACACGCACACACTTATTTATATATATATATATATATATATATATATATATATAATATATATATATATATATATATATTATATATATATTATATATATATATATTATATATATATATATATATATATGTATGTATGTATACGTACACACGCATACATGCACAAAAATATACCATATATTCATCACCAATCTGCCGTGGCCAGCATGGTGATGAAAATTATCAAACCCCAAACATGACCAAGGACATGTATAAGGCCTTAGTCTTGCAGTGGACTAGAAACAGCTGAATTTGTTCTTTATATATATATATATATATATATATATATATATATATATATATATATATATATATATATACATGATGTGTATGATGTGCATATAATTATTTCTTAATTCTTGTTCATACCTAAAATATAAACCAATCAACATTATTGATTCTACTTGGGGGTCGAATGGATAATAATATTTAAAATGTTACAATGAACTATCTTGTTTCTGTATAACAGATCTGTCCTTGATACGACCTGTATATGCACCTAAAGATTTCCTGGAGGTCCTTTGCAATTTGAGGAACCAGAACTACGACGAAACAGTGTAAGTGCCTTGAGACATTTCTTCATATTATGTGCATATACTATACTTGCATGAAGCTGTTATGTTTATGGAAATAACTTCCTTGTCAGTTCTCCAAGAAGAAGCAATTATGTTAATTACAGCAATTACATTAAGGAAGTAACATCAAGAAACAATTATAGGCAATAATTATTTCTGTGATTATAGATATCTATAATTTTCCATTAGTTTTAGGTAGACAATTATTATTTCTATGATAATAGGTATCTATAATTTTCCATTAGTTTTAGGTAGACAATTATTATTTCTATGGTAATAGGTATATATCATTTTCCATTTTTTTTTAGGTAGACAATCATTATTTCTATGATAATAGGTATCTATCATTTTCCATTTTTTTAGGTAGACAATCATTATTTCCAAGATGATAGGTATCTATCATTTGCCATTTCTTTAGGTAGATTTGCCATTTTTTTTAGGTAGACAATAATTATTTCTGTGATAATAGATATCTATCATTTTCCATTTTTTAGGTAGACAATAATTATTTCTGTGATAATAGTTATATATAATTTTCCCTTTTTTTTTTTTTTAGGGAAGAGAATCTATGGGGTAGCATTCAACTTCCCTTGAGAGTAAAGGACATTAAAGCTCTGGTAAGTCTGACATGGATGCCTTACAGGATGACATTATGTTTTAAGCCTTAAACTAAAAATGAAGTTTTCCCTTCACTATAATTAGTCACATTACTTGATTTTGATGTGTTATTTGTCAAGTGGTTTTTGAAAAGGCGAACAGCCCTTCAAGGTCTTTTATCGTTGCCTGGGGCGTTATGTACTATAGCTCCCAAAAATAATGTGTGTATGGTGCGAAAATGGGTAAATGAACACAATATGCATGCTGACTGATCACCCATCGTATTGGTATGCATTGTGTTTACCCGTCCTAGGCGCTAGTTATTGTTTGTGCCATGCTAGAACAATGCAGACTTCCTCTGTTATCCCATCTGCATCAAATATATCTACATGATAGGACAAAGTAATTATTTCATCATAAAATAATGTATAATACTATCCAATGTCATAAATGGTATCCACTCCCCAACAATCAAGCCTTGCACTTTTTTCTCACCTTTCGCAACATGTCTCAAATAACATCGCCTGGTGTGTCATATAATGTAGCATATTTTGCTAACTTTATTTTTGCTAGCTATAGTACACCCCTTCTTCCTTACTCCCACCGTGTTCTTTTATTCTTTGGAATTAAGAAAAATAATACCGTATTTCATTGTCTGTAATTAAAGATTTCAATATAATTACACTTGACATAAATTGTCCCTCTTGTATTATTCCATTGTTTACTTGAAGTGAAGAGTCAGTTTTAGTCAGTAATCCACTTATCAGTATTTCCTATTAATTACCTCTGCCAACGAAGTTGGTAGGAGGTTGTGTTTTCGTTCCTGTTTGTTTGTTTGTGAATAAATTCCTGGCCACAATTTTACTCATAAAGTAGTGAAACTTTCAGGGATGAATTGTTATGTTGAAACTCGGAAGTGATTCGATTTTGAAAGACCTAGGTCCAAAGTCAAAGTCGAGTTAAAAGTCTACCCAATCAACCCTAATCTTAAACACAAGATCGCAAAGGGTTGTCACAGAGACTTCAAATAAGCCTAAATAAGTCTAAATTGATTCTGGGGAAGGCAGGCTGGTTTTGAGAAATAAGCTGCCGTGGCGGAAGTCTGCACTCTGAGTGCTTTTCTAGTTGATATTACATGTGTCACCTTTACTTGCTGTTAGTTACACAAAATAATTTTATCTACCACTAAGGCCTCATAAGGTTGTCCTCCATGCGTTTCTTCTCTAAATAAGACTGATTAGATATTATCTTTTAAGCTCCAAATTCGTACAAGCCTTAGAAATTTTCATTGCCATCTGGCCATGGGTATTTAATGAACATTCCGCACGATCCGTCTCTAGATGTACAAATTGTAGAAAACATTAACAAAAAATATTTTTGCACAAATGTCCAAAATTTAATCGACAACATAGGTCAAGTTTAAGAAACAAGTCGGTTAAATTTGTTTTTTCTTCGGATGATCCATCATTTTGAACTTTTCCAAATGCTTCTCTGTTGAACAAGTTGAAATAAGTCTCGTTTCATAGCTTATATATGACCGATTTATTTGGATATTGGTACAGACCTTAGAATATTTTTTTCATTAGGATATATCTTATATAGTTTATTGTTTCTCTATTCCCTTTCCCAATGGTCCGTTTTCCCCGTTGCAGCCCTTGGGATAACTCTGCTTTTCAAATTACTGTTGTAGAGTTGCCAGTAATGGTAATAATGATAACAGCAATGATAGGGCCGTCTTATCACAGAGTACTTGTATTAATGCAGTATTTCTGGTTTGATAGCTGAATACTATAGTATTGTTTTCCTGCAGAAATACTAATTCTGTGATGCCTTTTTTCTCCAGGTCGAATTGTATGGCGAATTAGCATGCTGTTGCAAACACACAGGATTAGAAGAGAATGTGCCAGGAGAGCACAAGCCCAACCTCACATTAGCAGAAGAGAGAATCATCAGTGGTCAGAAAGGTTAGCATTATTAAGTGATATGGTCAGGATTAATGTATAGCCTGCTATTTTCCCTGTTGGAGCTTCTGGGCTTATAGCATCCTTTTTTTCCAACTAGGGTTGTAGCTTAGAAAGTAATAATAATGATAAAAATAACTTATAATCATCTAAGTGTCATGATAATCTGTTTTAAATGTTTGTTATTCGGAAAAATAATCTGGAAAATCAGATGGATTATTATTGCTTATAAAGTTTGGATATTAATCTATATCTTATTGGAGAATGATATTCATAATTTTCATATTCCCGTGTTTGAATACAGTTGTGGAGAGAAACCATGGACCCTTGAGTAAAGAGTTTTGCAAAACTGGTTGTCCTCCAGGCCTCCGTGCTGTCTTATGGCACCAAGTACTGGGACTGGAGATCACGGAAAAGGTAAGAATCTCTTCAAATTCTAGATGATTGGATATGGGAAAATGTCATCCCTATTTCCACTATTTGTCAGATGTTCATGTTGCAAGTTGCACAACGAAAGGGTTGTTTTATCACATTAAATGCATTTTCTGAATTCAAAAGTTCGTAATGTAACTTTTGCTTTTAGTATTTGCAAGACGAATAGTTACGAAGGATGTTTATAAAGGTACTACTAAGTTACTGTTTTGCTTTTTTATATTTATTACATATCAAAAATATTTCAATCTTGATAATGGACGTTGCAGAGATGTGTATGTTGTAAAATCATTCTTATTAAAAATTTTAATTAAGTAATGCAGTCCTACTCTCTTCCAAAAGGTACCAGTAAATTGATATGTTTTACACCTAAGTTATATATATTTCTCATTATATACTCATTTAACATATGGATCACTATTGCTGAATGTGCAAAATAAGTGAACTCCAATTACTTTCTAAATATTTAACTTATTATTTATACTTAACCTCTACTGAATATGAAGCCAATTTTAAAAATGAATTTCAGTAAACCAACCTGGCATTCCGCATTTTTTTTTCTTTTCAGCAATACAAGTATTTCGATGAATTGATGAAGGCAGTACTGCAACATGACCTTCTCGTCGACAAACTGATTATGAAAGTGAGTGAGAATCACTTATTATTATTATTATTATTATTATTATTATTATTATTATTATTATTATTATTGTTATTGTTATTGTTATTATTATTATTATTATTATTATTATTATTACTATTACTAGCCAAGCTACAACCCTAGTTGGAAAACAAGATTCTATAAGCCCAAGGGCCCCAACAGGGAAAAATAGCCCTGCGAGGAAAGGAAATAAGGAAATAAATACATAAGGAGAACAAATTAACAATAGTTCATTATAAAAACTAACAACGTCAAAATAAATATGTCATATATAAACTATAAAAAGACTTATGTCAGCCTGTTCAACATAAAGTATATATGTATAAATATATATATATATATATATATATATATATATATATATATATATATATATATATATATATATATATATATATATATGTATAAATATATATATATATATATATATATATATATATATGTATAAATATATATATATATATATATATATATATATATATATATATAATATACTGTATATATATATATATATATATATATATATATATAGATAGATAGATAGATAGATAGATAAAGTAGATCTCTTGTATCTCCTAAAGAACCTCCCATACAAGGCTAAGTGGAATTACTCTGGGAGTAAGATTAATTTTAAATCCTGTTAATTTTTTTGTTTATTTAGTTCTATCATTGTTTATATTTGTATTTAATTGTTATGCATAATTATGTCACATAGGAAATTTATGTCTTGGACTCTTGCTAGTGAGGTAAATATCACCTCGAGTTCCATATGTACCAGATTGATTTCACAATTTTTTCTTTTTTGTTTATACAGGACATACAGTTGACTGCCTCCAACGACGACCAGTACTTTGTCTTTGAAGACATACTCTTCCAGGTAATGTTCATATTTATTTCAGAGGAATATAAGTTTAGATTTTGAGCTTATCACTTTCTCTGTTACCAGATCAAAGAATAGTGTTGGTATCAGCTAAGCATTTTGAAAACACCGGGTGTTTCTGAAACTTTTAATTGTTTCAACTCATTAATGCATCTTCATATTAAATTATAGATACAGTTTCATTAAGGATTTTATATATAATATAAGTTTACAGTTTAACTCCAGGCAGAATTTCATTCCATATTCTAAAGTTTTTATTTTTTTTTATTTTTTATTTTTTTTTTTATGATAGCCCCAATCAAACACCATCTTTCTGAAATAATTGTAGTCGTACCATTCATATATTGCAACACTTCTTAACTATTTTGATTATTTTAGATCTCCTCAAACATATTCACGATTGTTAATGTAGAATTAATTTTATTTCAGTGTATCTGTTACGGGCATTAGGTATATTACATTGGTTACAACTAAAATTTATTCTATTCTGCACTCGCAAGATACACATACAGCATATATATATATATATATATATATATATATATATATATATATATATATATATATATATGTATATATATATATATATATATATATATATATATATATATATATATATATATATATATATATTATATCTCCTCTCCGAAAACCTAGTGAAGATACAATGTGCCAATTTTTTTTTTTTTTTTTTTTTTTTACATAAGCTTTAAATTGTGAAAAATCCAAATCCAGATCTTGAATCCGGATCCAGATCGTCTCCAAAATGTAATGCGGTCGTCAATGACCTAAGATTTTATGTGGTGAAAATTTCGTTTGATGTAATTCTGTCCTCAGACACATAGACAAAGCGACAAATGAAGGAATAAACCGACTCGATTTTATAACCATCTTGGCGGAGGTAATAAACAAGTTGTAAGATGAGAGAAGACACGAGTCACAGAATAAGTAGAGCAAAAAAGGCTTTTAGTGTGTGCCAAAGATTGGGAAGAGACTTCGATTTCATGTGGAAGCTAAGGTTGGAATGAAAGGTGTGGTAGTTGAAGTGAATTGTTAAATTCAGATGGCAAAAGAATATAGGTTGAAACTTTTGAAGTCTTACTATTTTTGTTGAACATCCGCTTCAAGTAGAAGTGATATGGTAAGAAGTAATAGGATATAAAGGCTGTTAAAGAGGTTAGTGTAGGTGAAAGATGGGTCCAAGTATTTTGAGGTTGTGTTCTTATTATTATTACTTGCTAAATTACAACCCTAGTTGGAAAAGCAGGATACTATAAGCCCAGGGGCCCCAACAGGGAAAATATCCCAGTGAGGAAAGAAAGAACCACAACATCTTAATGGAATTACAGTATAGACCAGAAGCGGTAGGGAGGCATATAAAGGTCCGAATTGATAAAATGAACGACGTATTGGAAAGAAGTGGCTATAACATCCAAGAAGTTTGAGTTTGTATGTGAGAAAGGGTTGAATGTTATAGTGTGAGCTAGGGCACGATGAACTACTGATGAGCCCTCTGTATGAGACATTATTTGGACGTTTCATTTCATAGCGATTTCCTCCACATTCCAGCAGTTGAAGAATAGACATGGCAGTGACAATTTTACAATTTTTACCTGAACTACCATCTGTTAAGGATAATGGCAAGTTTTTAACATATAATTGTTATATTCTTCCTCTAATTGTTCAGGTGTTGTTGTGCTTCTTCCGGGACACAGAAGTTTTGAGTCATTTCGGGCACAGCAGCGCTTCGCCACCACTGTCAGTTGCAAGAGGTCAGACTCCATCTCCAGAAACTATGGTGGCCTATCCTCCCAGTGGAGTAATACCATTTCATGGTTTCACAATGTTTGGTAAGGACCTTCAATCATCGTATTCTAATGACATTTTGCAGTGAAAAAGTGACTACTATTTTTGACAGGTGATTGACAGGAATGTCATTGAATTTTTTAATGTCTTTGATTATAGATCTCCAAGGCAACCATGTATATTAATTAGCAAATACGTCATATTTTTACTACTTAGTTTTTTATGTAATGAAATATTACTTTAGTAGCAGGGAAGATTTTGTATGACTAATGACTTGAATCTCTGAAGATGATGGCTAAGGGAGGACTGAAAAGATCAAGGTATATCTGGGGAGACTTAGATATAAAAAAAACATATGCTAATGATTTCACGTTTTGAATTTGCAATCTTTTTATATGAAATCATTGAGACAATTTTGTTGATTCTGGAAAAGTACGAACACTTCACTTGACAACAGAGAATTCAAGGAAGCCAAACATTATTTTGAGAAAAAGGAAACACAAGAGGCGAGATTTCAGATGTTATTAGTGTAATGAAATTCAAAGTCGTTAAGAATGAATATATTTTGGAAAGCACCAGAAGATGAATTTGTAACAAATGCTCTAGTCTGTTGATTTATTGAATTCTATTAGTTTTTGGTAGACAAATATTTGGTTAGGCTAAATTTTATTTGGGTACTATATAGATTCTTGAAAATTTTTGATGAACACAAGATTAATTTTTGAAGAAAATCTATCCTCAAGTATTGCGTTTGATCCTTATGATATACATACGTTGCTTGTATCTGAATGAGAGACAAAATTGACGATGAGGGAAGGAAGAGGGCGAAGTGCAAAAACCTGTATTAATTGCTTGGCATTTTTCGTACTGTCTCACAAGTGAAAAAGTGTAGTTGCAGCTGTTGGACTAAATTAATTTTCCTGATTATAGTTTTACTGGAAGTTTTACCTTTTGATATAAAACCCATTTACGAAATTATTACAGCCGCACCATTGAGTTGTTTGTATGAGGACCCAGTACACCTTTACTTCACATTTAGGGAGTTGTATTGCCGATATTGGTATCGTCTGCACATTGTTACAAGTCACCCTCAGGTGAGTGTTCTACAGTAGCCTTGAGTATTAGTTTTCATGTTATGGAATCATTCTGTTTTTACGTATTCACATTTAGTATTACTGTGGTATATTCCTTATCTTTATTTGGAAATTTAAATGAATTTCAAATGCTGTATATATTGTGAAACATTTGCAGTGTTCCTTTATTTTGTCTGGAAATGTCATTACGTTCCTGGTATACTTTCTGTAATACTTTCGAATCTTTATAAGCATTAGTTCATTCTAAGTACTTTCTTTATTTTGAAATTTAAATGAATTTCAAATCCTGTAGACAACGTGAAACATTTGCAGTGTTCCTCTATTTTGTCTGAAAATGTCAGTGCATTCCTGATATCCTTTTTGTAATACTTTCGATTCTTTATAAGCATTAGTTTATTCCAAGTACTTTTGCTGTAATATTGTTGGCCTTTAATAGAATTATCTTTACATTATAAGTACATGCTATTACAAACTTGTTAATAGGTCATACATATTTCATGACTCTTTCGTAGGGTGCTGCGGGACTGGCTCTTCAATTTGAGCTGCTGTTACAGAGTTCTGAAACTCGTCTCTGGCAACACTGCGCTGCCATGGGTATACAGTTGTAAGTGTCAGTGGGTCAGTTAATTATAGAATCGCATTTAATAATGTACTATACTGTACGAGCTTTTTAGCAGCATTGGTGATTCATTCAAGTACTCTCTCTCTCTCTCTCTCTCTCTCTCTCTCTCTCTCTCTCTCTCTCTCTCTCTCTCTCTCTCTCTCTCTCTCTCTCTCTCTCTTTCTTTTTTTTTTTCTCCACTCCTCATGTCTGTTCCTTTCAGGTTACCAATTGTCTTCAAGTGGATGGTGAGAGGATTTAGTGGCTATTTGATCCCTGACCAGCTCTTCCACTTATGGGACGTCATTCTGGCCTGGGAATCTGTTGAAGTGCTGTCAGTTCTTGCCCTTGCAATTGTCAGTTTCAGGAGAGACAACTTGATGGATGTTACTACCCAGCAAGCAGCAGAGGTGTGTAAAGTATTTGATATTAATTCAACCATGGAAATCTATTTTTACTACAATAACTTCATTAAATAGATCTACACATTATGTATTAGTAGCATCACCAACGATATAAACGTAACATTTCAATGAATTTATCAGAAATCTACATTCTATACCACATTAGCATCATCTAAAAAATTTCCATTGAATACTACCTTGTTGTGCACTCAGAATGAGAAGAAAATATAGATATCTATGTTTCTTATGGGTATTTAATGAATATATATACATATATATATATATATATATATATATATATATATATATATATATATATATATACTGTATATGTATATATAAATACTTTTTATATATATATACTTTATATGTATATATAAATACTTTGTATATATATATATATATATATATATATATATATATATATATATATATATATATATATATATATATATATATATATAAACAAAGTTAGGGCATTTCTTATCAATAGTTATAAGCAATTTGTTTATGAATCTTTTTCGAAAATTATAACAAGACAGAGAAACTGACTTCACTGTAAATTGAATATATCTTCCCTGCTCTAACTATTAACTCTTTTCCCTTCGCAGGCAGTCCTGGCAGATATAACCTCAATCAGGGTTATCCCTTTACTCAAGCTGGCCCTAGCATCTGATAAAGGCCGCGATAGAGAAACATGAATCTTTTCCTGAAATTCTTTGCTGTTTGGTATAAATGTATGTACTGATTTTCATTGTAACGATGTTTGATTTAGGAATCTCTTTTCAAGAAATTATATATATATATATATATATATATATATATATATATATATTATATATATATATTATATATATATAATATATGTATATATATATATCTATATATATATACTGTATATATATATATATATATATATATATATATATATATATATATATATATATATATATATATATATACATCCATCCATATACCAAAGGCACTTCCCCCAATTTTGGGGGGTAGCCGACATCAACAAGAACAAAAAAAAAAAAAAAAGGGGGACCTCTACTCTCTTATGTTCCTCCAGCCTAACCAGGGACTCAGCCGAGTTCAGCTGGTACTGCTAGGGTGCCACAGCCCAACCTCCCACATTTCCACCACAGATGAAGCTTCATACTGCTGAGTCCCCTACTGCTGCTACCTCCGCGGTCATCTAAGGCACCGGAGGAAGCAGCAGGGCCTACCGGAACTGCGTCACAATCGCTCGCCATTCATTCCTATTTCTAGCACGCTCTCTTGCCTCTCTCACATCTATCCTCCTATCACCCAGAGCTTTCTTCACACCATCCATCCACCCAAACCTTGGCCTTCCTCTTGTACTTCTCCCATCAACTCTTGCATTCATCACCTTCTTTAGCAGACAGCCATTCTCCATTCTCTCAACATGGCCAAACCACCTCAACACATTCATATCCACTCTAGCCGCTAACTCATTTCTTACACCCGTTCTCACCCTCACCACCTCGTTCCTGACCCTATCTACTCGAGATACACCAGCCATACTCCTCAGACACTTCATCTCAAACACATTCAATTTCTGTCTCTCCATCACTTTCATTCCCCACAACTCTGATCCATACATCACAGTTGGTACAATCACTTTCTCATATAGAACTCTCTTTACATTCATGCCCAACCCTCTATTTTTTATTACTCCCTTAACTGCCCCCAACACTTTGCAACCTTCATTCACTCTCTGACGTACATCTGCTTCTACTCCACCATTTGCTGCAATAACAGACCCCAAGTACTTAAACTGATCCACCTCCTCAAGTAACTCTCCATTCAACATGACATTCAACCTTGCACCACCTTCCCTTCTCGTACATCTCATAACCTTACTCTTACCCACATTAACTCTCAACTTCCTTCTCTCACACACCCTTCCAAATTCTGTCACTAGTCGGTCAAGCTTCTCTTCTGTGTCTGCTACCAGTACAGTATCATCCGCAAACAACAACTGATTTACCTCCCATCAGTTGTTGTTTGCGGATGATACTGTACTGGTAGCAGACACAGAAGAGAAGCTTGACCGACTAGTGACAGAATTTGGAAGGGTGTGTGAGAGAAGGAAGTTGAGAGTTAATGTGGGTAAGAGTAAGGTTATGAGATGTACGAGAAGGGAAGGTGGTGCAAGGTTGAATGTCATGTTGAATGGAGAGTTACTTGAGGAGGTGGATCAGTTTAAGTACTTGGGGTCTGTTATTGCAGCAAATGGTGGAGTGGAAGCAGATGTACGTCAGAGAGTGAATGAAGGTTGCAAAGTGTTGGGGGCAGTTAAGGGAGTAGTAAAAAATAGAGGGTTGGGCATGAATGTAAAGAGAGTTCTATATGAGAAAGTGATTGTACCAACTGTGATGTATGGATCAGAGTTGTGGGGAATGAAAGTGATGGAGAGACAGAAATTGAATGTGTTTGAGATGAAGTGTCTGAGGAGTATGGCTGGTGTATCTCGAGTAGATAGGGTCAGGAACGAGGTGGTGAGGGTGAGAACGGGTGTAAGAAATGAGTTAGCGGCTAGAGTGGATATGAATGTGTTGAGGTGGTTTGGCCATGTTGAGAGAATGGAGAATGGCTGTCTGCTAAAGAAGGTGATGAATGCAAGAGTTGATGGGAGAAGTACAAGAGGAAGGCCAAGGTTTGGGTGGATGGATGGTGTGAAGAAAGCTCTGGGTGATAGGAGGATAGATGTGAGAGAGGCAAGAGAGCGTGCTAGAAATATATATATATATATATATATATATATATATATATATATATATATATATATATATATATATATATATATATATATATATTGTATTCTTTGTATGAGAAAAAATGTCTTAAGGGGAACGATACTGAAATGGTAAGAGAGTATAGGAAATTTGCAAAATTCAAGGATCTAAACTTTTTCCTACAGTGTGTACTTGCATAGGTAGGTGTACAAGAAGGAATAAAAGCAGTAAATGGTAAGATAAAGAAATGAGACACCATTAGTGAAGTAAGTCAAAGAAATTTTCAGAAGTATCATTAGAGGACATAAAGAAGACAAACAAATTTGAACAATGTAAAACTAGAATTGGTTGAAATATATTTGAGAATGTTTGTTGAAGTGTGTGATAGAGTATGGTGAGCAGTTAGAATGTTAAAGAAATGAAAACGAAAATGTGAGATGCTTCGTTATGATAGTAATTCTGTAGTCCTACTGAATTGCTGACCAGGGTGTGGAAGGTATTCTAACCGAAGGAAATGTTCCTAAGGCATGGTGAATTGCAATACTTCCTTAGAACTGTATATGGGGAAAGGTGATAGAAGTAATTGTAAGGTTTATAAGGGTATAACAGTACTTTGTAAACCTCTGAAGAAGTGTGATAAGAGTTTTAAAGCTAGAATGCAATATATGACATCATAGGAATTGTTATTATTAAAAGTCAAGCTGCAACCCTTATTGGAAAAGCTGAATACTGAAGGCCTATGCCCCAAACGAGTAAATTAAGCAAGTATGAACATAAAAAGAAGAGTAAAGAATACACTGTGAAACAGAAAAATAACGAAACTGTAATAAAAGAAATTGATAATGAAAAGGCAACTTCTTGATAAATCATGATCAACTTACCATTTAAAAAAAACAAGGAAGAATCAAATGATAGAAAATTTTCATTAAAGGAAGCCTTGGTGCAAAGACACGGTTGCTGTCAAACACTAAAGAACAGTGGTTTGACTTGGGAGTTTCCCTCTTGTAGATAAGCGGCTTACCATATCTGAAGAGTCTCTTCTGCCCTTACCCTTTGGGCTAGTGAGTTATGAAAAGTTGCAGCAGCTAGGGAATACGTTGCAGGTTTAGATAAAGGAAGAAATTGCACAATGAAATAGTTGTTCAAAATAATTAAGATTAAATGGAAATCTGAATATGTCATGGATGGATCTAGATAATTTATGGATGTGATGTGACAGGTGTTGAGGATTATTATTATTATTATTATTATTATTATTATTATTATTATTTTTATTATTATCTCTAGTTATGCTTTAATCCTAATTAACAAAGGAGGATAGTACAATCCCAAGGGTTTCAATAGAGAAAGCAGCTTAGTGAGGAAAGGAAATAGAGAAATAACAAATAACCTATATACAATATGAGAAATAGTAGGAACAGAATTGAAATAATGTATGTTAAGGTGACCAAGAACGTTAGAGTAGATCAGTCATACACAAACTATGAGAGAAGACTCGTGTTAACCTGTTCCAGATAAATGTATTTGCAACAACTTTGAACTTCTGGAGCTCCGCCAATACAACTTCAAGAATAGGAAGATTATTTCACAATCTGATCCCAACTGGAATAGAAGCCTCCAGAATACTGTGTAGTTTTGAGAAGGCAAGACTGTTAGAATTAATTTCATTCCTAGTACTACATATAAGATGGTACGGTCTGGGAAGATCTGAATGGAGAGGATGGTTAGAATTATGAAAGATCTTATGTACCATGCACAAAGACTTAATTGAACAATAGAACCAATTATTAATATCCAGAGCAGGGATAAGGAATTGAATATACCACAAGTTTTTGTTAAAGTTAAAAATGATAGTCAACAGGGGAAGATGAGAGAGAACAAAACTTAAAATGTGGTAGAATTGAAGAGAAGGCATTCCCCCAAATTAGATTGATCACCTAAAATCTTTAAAGATTTCTTCGTTTAGCCAATTGCTTGTGCAATGGAAGATAAAACCGAACTGTCGTGTTTCTCAGTTGTGAATTTGTAATAAAGAAAGCAATTTGGTGACATTTTGAAGTTTTTTTTTTTTTAAAGAAGGTTGTGCTGCAGTACGAGGTTGGGAGAGTGACTGGTTTGATACAAAAGTTGTTCCGAGTCAGGAGGGTTTTATGTCTTCATTGTATGCTTACTTTCAAGGATAAAATAGTAGGAAAATACAGGAAAACAAAAGAATGGGTTGCAAGTTTGTGTTTTTAAAGATTGTCATGAGAATGGTAACTGGAATTTAGTTGGTAATAGTGAAGAGCTACTGCAGATACTGGTGCAAGATATTGAGTATGAATGTGAGTAGGCAGAATTGTAAGTGGTTGTTAGTTGGGTAGGGTTAGAGGGTAACTGAAAGTCATGAAAATAAATGAATGTTGAATTTGGATAGTTGAGAAATTTTATACCCAAGGTCATCCTTGATTCGGAAAATTTGCCAGTGCTTATATTTTACTGGAGACATTCCTATTATGGAAATGGCTCTTTGTTCATTTTATATACTGTATTTTATATATATATATATATATATATATATATATATATATATATATATATATATAGTGTGTGATACATATGTATATATATTTGTATGTTATGAATGATCACTTTAACAATAAAGGTGAGAATGTAAAGAATGAAGAGCAAGTCAGAAAATCATATATCGATTAAATATAAACAAAGTACAAAGGAACTACACAGATCAGGTACTAGTTATATAAACACATACATATATTTATGCATTATGTATATATGCATTTGTGGTTATTTGCTTTTAAGATTTACAGTACAATAGGAAAGACCCCTTATCCAAACTAAAAGAAATATTTTATCACGTAAAGTTAAAGCTAAAGATAAGTCTTGCCATGTCTAGTGAAAGTCAAGTCTAATACAGATATAGTAGATTTTCTTATTATTGTTAGTAGTAGTAGTAGTAGTAGTAGTAGTAGTAGTAGTAGTAGTAGTAGTAGTAGTTATTGTGTAGTAGACATGGGAAGACTCCCTCCAATTAGAAATCTGGATTATCCCCTCCAAAGGCTGAGACAACAGTAGAATATTGAGTATTCCATTAACAACTGTTATATAGATTCCATTGGAACACATTATCTCAAGATGAACATCATTCTCATCTTAGCTCATATATATATATATATATATATATATATATATATATATATATATATATATAAATATATATAATATATATATATATATATAATATATATATATATATATATATATATATATATACATATATATGTATATATATTATATATATCTATATATAATATAATATAATATATACACATATATTGTATATATATTTTTATATACACATATATATTGTATATATATTTATATACTGTATATATATGTATATATATTCATATATATAATATATACAGTATATTGTATGCACATATACATATATAAATTAAGTGATTTGCTAAATTATTTAGCAAATGCCTCGTCCAGGTATCTCTACATATCCCTAAATATTTTCATTATCTGCCAGTCTCTGTCCTCCTAACGGTTTCAAATTATACTCTCTTTTCATTAACCAACCTACCAGCTTGAAATGCCCTAATCCATCGTTTTTACTTTAATGATCTCGTTATATTACTATTAATACTGTAATTTTACAAGTGGAAGCATCATGCATCTTCCTTCTTTCTTTTACTAATATTAAGAATCTTACTTTGAAAGCTTTAAGTGGTACCTTTTATTAAAAAGTTACGTGGCCTTCATTTGAAGAACCCTAATGTGCAAGCGTACACTATCCTTCAAGAGGATATCGACTATGAAATATATAAATGTTGGAGCTCAGAATTTGATTTTCCTTACGACCAAAGTACACTGAGGGAACTCGATCCTCAATCAAAACATCATTTCAGACTTACATGGTTTCATATTTCATTACAATGTATATATATATATATATATATAAATATATATATATATATATGTATATATATATATGTATATATATATATATATATATATATATATATATATGTTTATATATATATATTTATATATTCATATAAATATATATACTGCATATATTCATATATATATAAATACAGTATATATTTATATCTATAGATTATATATGTGTATATAAATATTTTATATATATGTATATATAAATATATATATATATATATATATATATATATATATATATATATAATTTATATATATGTATAAATATTGTATGTATATATATGCATATATATGTATATATATATTTATATATAAATATTATATATATATATATATATATATATATATATATATATACAGTATATATATATATATATATATATATATATATATATATATATATATATATATATATATATATACAGTATATATATATACTTTATGTATGTGTATATGATTTTTACAGCTTATAATATATAGAACATATGGATCACTAACGGGCTCCTTACGTGTTAAAAGGGCATCATAAAAATATGTTGTTTACTCTAGTATCAGTCACATATTTTCACAGTATTACATAGAATGTCAGTACTACTAAAATGACCCAAGGATCTCCAAAAAAAGAAAAAGGAGTGTAGTACAATTAGGCAAATAATTATCGAGATCCTTATATAGGAACAGTATCTCAATCTCCAGTTTCTTGTCTTTTGGCTTTTTTGAAAGCATGACATTCGGCACTGTCTGTTCATTACAAGAACTGAACTCTGAGGCCTCTTGTGATTGATTGATTGATTTATTGATTTGAGGTTTTATGGCATCCTGACATCTAAAGCCCTATCCACCCGATCAAGCATGCCCGACGGGCAAACAGTGATACCAGGACACAATAGTTAGTGAAATGAGGGTTGATGACGTCAAAGTGGGAAAACTAAAGGCAGGGATCTGGCAACACTGTTTGATGCCAGATCCATGTCTGGTTTTCCCGCTTCTGACGTCATTAACCCTCCTTACTAACTATTGTGGTCTGGTATCACTGTTTGCCCGTCGGGCATGCTCGATCGGGTGGACGGGGCTCAAGAGGCCTCGTGTGAAAATAAAGTCGTCTTGATTAACTAGGCATATCTTATAAAAAGGAAACAATGCGCAGTACCTAATGTTAGGTCATAGCCAAGTAGGAAAGCAAAATTATAGTTTGCAATACACAATTTAATGAGGAAGGAATTTTGAAGGTAGACTGGAAAACAAAGCTCCAGAGAAGCTCATCTACCAATAAATAATTGACTGCTTTCTGGTCGAGGACCTAAATGAAAGTAATCAATTCATTACGGTTCCAAATAATAAAAGCTATTACAACAAACCGAATTTTTAGCCGCCGCCTTTATACCAGGTCCTTACTTTCATGTAATTTTTCAGCCTTGTAACCTTAACTTTATTGTGTAAATGCGGGTACAATATTTCCCATCATTTTCGCCTTAAATGCAATCCCCAAAAAAGTTTATAGCTAGGGCATACCCAATAGATTAATGTAGGCGTAAGGCTACTTATTGTCATAGGATAGAAAATTATAGATAGACGTTTTTGAAGTCCTTTATTGATAAAGCTTTTAGCACATTTAGACTTGAGCTGACTTGAAGAAAGCAATTTGAGATCAGAGTCTGGGAAGGGTAAATACTATAAAAGTAAAAATAATGTTAATTTACTTATGGGGAGAATTACAAATTAAAGATTGAGATATTGGTAATCAAAGAAGGTTAAAAAAAAACCAGGAACATCAGGATAAACTTAAAGGTCTATGCATTTTTCCTAAGGTCCCTAGTTGCAATTGCCTCATATTCTTCTTTTCCTCTTTTCCCTTTTTTTTCCATCCTGCTGTCTAACTTTCACTTTTGGCTTCATTTTAGATGTTTGGTGTTACCCTTAGTTTCACTTGGGTAATTAGTCCCATCCATCTGTATTTACGACAAAGGTGAAGCTTCTCAGCCAAGCATATGTAGTAGAATAATAGCTATTTTGTTTATAATGGATGCTGAAATTAATTCTTTCATGATATATTGTGTTTACACTGTTTGATACACAAACAATATATAGATGGACAGGAGAATTCCTGGCACACTTCGCTCAGAGGAAGTAAACAATTACTCCTTTATTGCACGGTAGCCTAACAGCTATAATCAATTCATTTTAGTGAGGCAGATTTGCACCGCCTCGTAGGGGTGCCCTTTTTAGCTCGGAAAACCCTGATCGCTGATTGATTGGACAAGATAATTCTAACCAATCAGATAGCAGGAAACTTTTCCGAGCTATAAGGGCACCCCTGCGAGTCTGTGCAAATCTGTCTCATTAAAAAAATTTACTATAGTGTAGGGAGGGATAGAAAAGGAACCCGCCACGCTGTAAAGGTGTGACGGGATGCACTTCATCAGAGCTATGGCCTATTCTTTACAGATTCTCCTCTGTCCTCATACACTCGACAACACTGAGATTACCAAACAATTCTTCTCTAGGGGTTAAATACTGCATTGTAATTGTGCAGTGGCTATACTTTCCTCTTGGTAAGGGTAGAAGATACTCTTTAGCTATGGTAAGCAGCTCTTCTAGGAGAAGGACACTCCAAAATCAAACCATTTTTCTCTAGTCTTCGGTAGTGCTATAGCCTCTGTACCATGGTCTTCCACTGTCTTGGGTTAGTGTTCTCTTGCTTGAGGGTAGCCTACACTCAGGCACACTGTTCTATCTTACTTCTCTTCCTCTTGTTTTGTTAAAGTTTTGATAGTTTATATAGGAAATATTAATTTTATTGTTGTTACTGTTCTTAAAATATTTTATTTTCCCTTCTTTCATTTTCTCACTGGGCTATTTTCCCTCTTGGAGCCCCTAGGCTTATGGCATCCTGCTTTTCCAACTAGGGTTGTAGCTTGGCAAGTAATGATAATAATAATAATAATCAAGAGATCATAGGTAAGGATAGGCTTCATCGAAGATGTGCTTCGAATCTCGGCAATCTTACTTACTTGACTTTGATGGCTGTTTTTCCGGTCCCATACAGCCGGGAAACCCCACTCTCTACAGGAACTGCACTGCTGTTTTACCTTGTTCGTTTAGAGTATTTAACGTTTCATATTGCCTATTGTTGTGGAATGATCTTCCTAATCGGGTAGTTGAATCAGTTGAACTTCAAAAGTTCAAAGTTGGAGCCAATTTTTTTATGTTGACCAGGCTGACATGAGTCTTTTTATAGTTTATATATGACATATCTATTTTGACGTTGTTACTGTTTTTGGAATGATTTATTGTTAATTGGTTCTCATCATTTATTTATTTCCTTGTTTCCTTTCCTCACTGGGCTATTTTTCCCTATTGGAGCCCTGGGGCTTATAGCATCTTGCTTTTACAAGTAGGGTTGTAGCTTGGCCAGTAATAATGATAATAATAATAATAATAATAATAATAATACTGTTAAATCTACACTGTTGTATGACTGTTGAAATAAGTCTTCAGTTTCCTCTTCAAAGCCTTAATGTCTTCGATAGTCTTGATTTTGCTGGGGAAGTGGATTCTACTGACCTAGTAACACAATTTCAAGGTTTAGCGCCATAATGAGCATTTAAGGAATTCCGAGAAAAGATGAACTTCTAATTAGTTAATTAATGAGTTGTCAGTTACAATCTTGTAATATCCGTCTTGATGCCAAATGGATTTTCAAAATATGGTGAGATAGATATTTTAAGATTTCAGTACATAATTAGAATGTTTTTTTTTTTTTTTTGCTAATATAGATCATATTTTTGCATTTTTGTTTCATGAATTAATGATAGAATATTGTATAAAGGAGGGATGAGGTAAGGAGGGATATGGGAGAGGTGGACGTGAGGAAGAAATACAAAATATAAATGGAGAATGTTGATTTGAGTGGCCGACCTTGCTATACAGTTTGCCTAATAAGGTTGAAAGAAGATGATTAAGAAAAAGAAATTGTAGAATATTACTTGACTTTACTTCCAGTATTAACAGAGAAGAACTTGCAATATTCCATTATTGTTAATTTTTTCTCATTTATTTATTTCCTTATTTCCTTTCCTCACTGGGCTATTTTTCTCTGTTGGAGCTCTTGAGCTTAAAGCATCTTGCTTTTCCAACTAGGGTTGTGGCTTGGCTGGTAATAATAATAATAATAATAATAATAATAATAATAATAATAATAATAATAATAATAATAATAATAATCTAGTTCCGTTTCAAAACACTGGTCCTCTAGGCAATGCATTTTGGTGTCATGCATTTAATGTCCCTTATAATTAGTTAAGGTTTGGATGGCCGTCAGTTTATTTGTATATTTCTCCTATTTCACCGTTGCGATATTAATGTTTCTATAGAGTAACTGCTCGTGAGGGTTTCATAAAGTGGCCCTCCCTAAATTTGAAACATGCTGGAGTAAACAAAATCTTTTTACAGTGCCTCTTTTTGTGTCAGTTTTGGAGCGCATAATTGTCCCATGGTTTCTATAATTAAGCCAATTATGTCTTGATTGATGTTTAATTTTCATCCATACACCTGTATTTACATTATTTCTGTATAAATTCTAATTCGTTTTGGCTTATAATTCTAATTCAAACTCAAAATCTTAGAAGGTCAGCTCAAGAGAAAAATATCCGAAATGAATTTTGGTCTCGTTCTGCCGATTAAGATACGACATTTAAAGTAGATTTAATTACAGCGAGTAATTAAATCATGTAATTAAATCTATAAATATTTTAAACAAAAATAAGACTAGCCACACGTTTGCTGTTGGGGTAACATGACGCCACGTAGCGAAGCAACGAAATGATTTGTTTATTTATATTATGGTCAAGCGAAGAAGCTTTTGGTTCTCAACAATTCTTTTATTACTACCTAAATATATAAATAGATATGGACACGCACAGATTTAACATTTCCGACCCCCTTCAACCTCTCTTTAACTACAACACGCTTGTTTGGCAATATGGCTGAGATTGTGGTTTCAGAGGGTACCTCTCGGAGTACCCCCATCGCCAGGGTATAACTACTCCCTCTCTCCTAAGCGTGACATAAATTATATCTATTCCCTCTCTCTTAAGTGTGACATAAATTGTATCTATTCATTCTCTCCGAAGCGGGACATAAAAGAAATTATATATATATATGTATGTGTGTATATATATATATATATATATATATATATATATATATATATATATATATATATATATATATATATGTATGTATGTGTATATATATATATATGTATATATATATATATATATATGTATATATGTACATATATATACATAGCCTATGTATATATATATATATATATATATATATATATATATATATATATATACACACATATATATATATATATATATATATATATACATAGATAGATACATAGGTAGATAGATATATAGATATATATAGAAGCAGGCACTTGGTTTTTATTATAAAGAGGAGCTGAGGTTGATAGCCTCATGCTCCTTTATCTGTCACCTAGCTGACATGAGACATTAATTCGCCAAACTTTTAACTGGGCTTCACAAGGCACTAGAACACTTGGATGACCCAGGCCTACATGGCTTTGGACTATGAAGTGTTCAGTAGGAGACTATGGATGCAGAAGTGTTGATTTAAAGCACAAGATAAGAGATGGCGTGAAACTAACCGAGGCCCTTTGCGTCAAGAGGCGTGGGAGGAGATGATGTTTGTTATTATTATTACTAAGATACAACCCTAATTGGAAAAGGAGGATGCTATAAGCCCAAGGGCTCCAACAGGGAAAAATAGCCGAGTGAGGAAAGGATATAAGGAAATAAATAAGGTACAAGAGAAATAGTGAAAAATTAGAATAAAATGTTTTAAGAACAATAACAACATTGCAATAGATTCTTCTTATATAAACCATGACAACTTGAAAAAAGACACGAGAAAGAAAGGTAAGGTATAATAGCGTACCCTCAAGCAAGAGAACTCTACTCCAAGACAGTGAAAGACCATGTTACAGGGGCAATGGCACTAACCAAGATTAAAGAATAATTGTTTGATTTTAGAGTGTCCTCCTAGAAGAGCTGCTTACCATAGCTAAAGTGTCTTTTAACACCTGTCAAGAGGAAAGTAGCCACTGAATAAATACAGTGCAGTAGTTAACCCCTTGATTGAAGAAGAAATATTTGGTAATCTTAGAGCTGATAGTTGTATGAGGACAGAGAAGAATGTAGAAGAAAATAGGCCAGACTATTCAGTGTATGTAAAGGCAAAAAAAAAAGAAATGACCTTTATCCAGAGAGAGGGATCCTATGTAGTCCTGTCTGGCCAGTTAAAGAACCCAATAACTCCCTAGCGGTAGTATCTCAACGGGTGGCTGGTGCCCTTGCCAACCTACTACTACTCCTACTACCATGTGTTTAAGTTTGAAAAACGATCTTGTGATTAACACAGTAAAAGGCAGCACTAAGATCAAGTCAAATTAAATGATTTTCCTGGCTACAATCAAGGGAATTCTGTACAACATTGGAAATAGTAAGAGGGGTATTGCATGTTCCATGGCATTAGCAAAAGCCATATTGAAAACTAGGGGACAGATGGTTACTTTCAGCATACCTATTTACACGCTTTGCCAAAAGACAGCCACCTTTAACCCTTCAGCAAATTTTCAGGAGAATCATTCATTTCCGTAAACCAGCACCATAACTATCACACATACTCTTTGGGGATTTTTCTCTTGATAAAACACAATAGTCATTTGAAAATTTAAGATGGCGGCTATTTTTCAGAATGAAAACCATTGAATATACCGATATATTGCATTTCACCATAAAATCATTAAGACTTTTTAAATGATCTTGAATAATCTATGTAGAATCCAAATTTGGAACCATGGTCTAACTCACTGGCTTCCTTGTACCAACAGACTGGGTGTCAATGCACAACCTGGGAATGCTGCTGTAAAACACGGCACAGGGTTCAGTATCAGGTGAATAATTATTTAGTGAACCTAAATCATTAGTTTAATGTCCCAAATGCTGTCTAATAAACCATCGCATCAGTTAGTTACTGTAGATTGCAGATCCAGGACCATATAAAATCTAAACTGACTCGAGCAAGTATTGTTTTTGCTGGAAAAAAACTGAAGAGCTATACTGTAGTCACCACATGCACAATAACCACGAGAACGTGATGCTTACACGATGATTGTGACTGATATTCCCCACTTTCACTCATTTAACGAGATACTTATTGAACTGAATCCAGTCAGACTTGATGATGGTAGGGGAATTGAAGAAACTCTTAGGGGGAATTAGGCGTGATATCACCAAAGTTGTCATGCTATGTTCAACAACACGAAACTGGAGAAAGCCAGAAAAAAAGAGCAGTTTGTGTTTAGTTAGTAGAATACCAAACCAAGCTGCGTAGAACCATCCTTGAAGGAAAAACGTGTTTCATACGTTACAAAGAAGCCCATCCTGAGAAATTAGACAAATGAAACGATAAACCTTTATAACAGACTTCATGAATGTGCCCAAACTTTAGATGACGGGAAACCTCTTGTAAGACTCATTGGTAGAGATACTGTTCCACAGGAGCTCGAATACCATTTTGTCTGGTTGAAAAACCTGTGCAATAGAAAGAGGAAGTACCTCGGAGCCACCAAGAGACTGGAACAGGAATGAGCAGCTAAAGAGAATGTCTACTCACAAGAGCTATTTGCTTATCTGGTGGAGACTATCAGATCTCATGAGGTTCCTGCAGTCTTTTGACTAGCTTGCTTTTTTAAGGATGATAAGTTCAATATAATAGCAGTGAACTCATTATCCTTAACAAAGCAGCTAGCATGTTGCAAAGACGTATGCTGGACTACAACTTCAAATTTGATTAGAACCTTCAATGAGAGGTGCATCGAGCAGGCAATCAGCCCCCCCCCCATTCTTCAGTTTTGGGCTATGCTTGAACAAGGAACAGATAGGAAATCTCAACTGAAGTATGGCACATCAAAGGCAGATCTAGCAATTGCTCTGCTGCTTCAGTATAAGTGGTATGCAAAGAGCAGCAGTTCAAAAATCTCCAAAGACAGAGGCCCCATTTTCTGTTTAAATTGAAATGTCCATCTTCACAAAGACCAGAAAGAGAACGTTAGCGGAAACGCTTTATGAGCATGGCATCAGTGTTTCATATGGCAGGGTGCTAAAGATATCTGCACAGCTGGGAGGTGCAACCATCAACCAGTAAGTGGAGGATGGGATGTTTGTCCACCAGTTATGCTAGGAGGGCTCTTCACCACATCAGCCAGCCATGGACACCAAAGACTACAATCCCACTACAACAATGGTAACTGCTTTTTTTCCATGGAATCAGCATCTCTGTTTCCCACCACCCAACCAAAAGACAAAAACAGTGAAAAGTTTGGACAGGTGAGGTTCAGAGAACAGGAAGTGAAAACAGTTCTATACATTCCAGACTCCTTCCCCAATGTCCAGCCCGTGTTCTTCACCCAGGAATGGTATGGTTCAGCCATACACCAGTCTGGTGAGGACAGAACTGGCAATGGAGCATGGATGGATGGAGAAGGTCGCTGTGACAGATGGATCAGTGGATATATCTTGGTCAGCCTACCATGCTTCTTAGAATAGTGGAAAACCATTTGAAGTTTGCATTACATATCTTTTGCTTCTGCTGTAAGAACAGGCCGACTAAATTGCTATAGTCAAGCATGTGATTGATAAAATCAAGAAGATAGGCACATTTCTGAACTCAGGTCAGTTGCCAGTTTTTGCTGTTGATCAGACAAAATATTCAGTAGCCAAGCCAGTCCAGTGGCACAAGCCTGACATCTAGAGTGAAAATAAGTTCGGCATAATGAGATGTAGCTTTAAAGTCCATTTGAACTCTACTCTAAGGCATAATCACTAGGACGAGGCAAATGCACCAGATAATAGCATGCAGTCTGCACAAGCTTCTAAAGGTAGTTTACGTGGACTAATCGAAAGAGACCGACGAAAAGCCCAAAAAGGTACAGTTTCAATGCTTAAGGTATGCATTATAAACTGCTAAGTCCCCATATGTTGCTCTCACGGGAATTGGTGATCCTTTTGTTGATCCGATCATTCAGGGACCCCAACTTTTTTCTGTACTGTCCATCACTGGAATAGCTGATACCATACCTCTTTGTCAACAACAATGCAGGCAGCAAAGTTATCTTGTTCAAAGATGTCATCATTGCAATCAGTGTTCTGCAAGCACTTCTGGCACTAAGATTTTAGCATTATGGCTTACCTCTGGCCAAGGACAGAACCTGAGATGTCTTAGCAAACTTACAAAAAAGAGCTCTTCTTCCATGACTTCACTGGATACGATGTCCTTTCAGCATTGTGACAAAGGAAAGACCCCTGCTTGGCAAATTTGGGATGTTTGAGATGAAGTCTTCAGCAAACGGCCAGTAACCACCAGTAATTGAAGTGAAAGACCTGGAGACCGTGTGAAGTTCCTGGTCCTGATGTATGACAGATACAGCACAGCTGAAGGTGTTGATGTTTGCATGGAAGCACTGGCCATACAAAGCCCTTCCTCCAACCCCAGCAGTGCTGAAGCAGCATGTGAAGCTAGAGATTGTCAACAATATGCAGATCTATACCAACTGGGGCTGACCAAAAAAGATCTGTGACAGATTATTTAGACAAAGGTCCCACCTATAGCAGTAAGTTGCGAGCACCTAACCAATTGTTGATCCAAATCGAAATGCTGCGGTCAATACAAATACTACTGCTTTGGTCTGACCTTAAAAGCACTGACAGTTACAGGTACGAGGTTTGGAAGCATTGTAGTATACTCATCCAGGCAGTAAGGTAATGTGTGGCAAACAAGTATAGGCCTACTGCCTATATGTACATCCAATAATATATTGGACTGATAATGGCTATGATAAAAACACTTTTTACCCTAATTGTAATTGTGGGACTGATGTCATGAGGCAAGGAAGCTAGTGAGAAGATTCATAGTTCCAAATTCGGATTCTACATAGTAAAAAAAAGTATGAGTTGACATCAAGACCACTCAAATAGGACAAGTCTTTGCAATTTTATTGCAAAATGCAATACTTCTGAATATTGAAAGGCATCCATCCTTAAAGATGGCCGCCATCTTGAATTTTGTTACAGTTATCTCCTCCACTACTACACCTCCATAAGCATCAAGTTCCAGTAAAAGTATTCTAAATTCACGTGACTTGAAAGCTAACCTATTTAGTTTAGCTTCAGGAAAATAGGAATAAGCAAGATTGAGTTTCTCATTGGTCTACTTACTGCCAATCACATCAGCCAGAAGGGTTGCCTTTTTCCTAAGACAATGAGTGACAGCCTACTAGTTTAAGAGGAGGAGGAACGGTTAAGTCTACACCAAAGAGTGCAGATTTATGGGTAGCCCACTATTTATATTCACTCAACTCTCTTGCATTCGCTTTCTGGATGTCATGGCCCTTCCATTCCTATACCTACATAACCCTAATCCATGAATTCAATCACACTCTTTCGAATTATACATATTTCACTACATGTTTCCAAACTACCTCAAAACTTTTTAATTATTCTTTTTATGCACTTGCTCTTTCATAGCTTCTGCATATCTCTGGATTTCAGTATTTCCTAATTCACTTGCTTATTATATATTAAGCAAGCTATTAATTTCTGCATCTTTAATTTTTGTCTAATTTTATCCAACATCCACTGTTCCCTTTCAAAAGAGAGGGGCTTAATAATTCTTTGTCAAATTCCAAGTTTGGTTTCCGCAAACGCTCTTGTATTATAAATCTTTAGAAAACACCTTACTACCTTTCCTATTTCACTTAGTTTGTGAGTTACCTGATCGCTCATGCTACAGGTATACTTGAGAGTACCTTGATGAGCCGGCTGCTTTAATTATACAACAAATTATGTAAACATTTATTGGTGTACTTTTCCTGTTTTTCTAATTAAAAATAAATTCCATAGTTTCTCCTGTTTTTTTTGTTATCTGCAGTAAATGGTGAATCGTCCATTCCACACTATTCCCCACCCATGTTCTTATGTAAAATCTTTTCACCTTCTATAAAGTCTTGTATCTGACTTATTACGGCACTCCATTCACACAGATATCAAATACCCAGACAGATGTATCATGTGCTTACATCAGACTCTAAGTAAGTTTTACACCAATCCAGTCACTCTTCGGTCTGATTGTTCTCAAGTTTTCACAGCGGAATCTTTTGATTGTCTGCAGTGGAATATTTTTCACACCATTCTGGCTTTCCACCCTCTACACTATATTGCTATAAATTAAATTTTTGCAATTTCTATGTCTCCATAAGCCCCATTTGACTATTCTCATGTTCTCCTAATTTAACATAACCTTATCCTGATCAACATTCAACCCATAAACCCTCTTGGCTAAACCAAATAAGAAACTATCATACACTTTCCTTCCTAGGTATATTAACGAAAATTATGTCGCCAAAATACCTCCAATAATCTTGGCCACTTTCTTCTTAATGCTATTTGGGCACCAGCCACCCGTTGAAATACTACCAAAGAGAGTTATGGGGGTCTTTTGACTGGCCAGACTGTACTACATTGGATCCTTCTCTCTGGTTACGGTTCATTTTCCCTTTGCCTACACACACATACACACACACACAACGAATAGTCTGGCCTATTCTTTACAGGTTCTCCTCTGTCCTCATACACCTGACAACACTGAAATTACCAAATAATTCTTCTTCATCCAAGGGGTTACTGCACTGTAATTGTTGAGTGACCACTGTCCTCTTGTTAAGGGTATAAGAGACTCTTTAGTTATGGCCAGCAGCTCTTCTAGGTAAAGGACACTTCAAAATCAAACCATTGCTCTCTAGTCTTGGCTAGTGCCATAGCCTCTGTACTATGGTCTTCCACTGTCTTGGGTTAGAGTTCTCTTGCTTGAGGGTGCACTCTGGCACGCTGTTCTGTCTTGTGTCTCCTCCTCTTGTTTTGTTAAAGTTTTTATAGTTTATATAGGAGATATTCATTTTAATGTGTTTAATCTCCTTAAAATATTTAATTTTTCTTTGTTTCCTTTCCTCACTGGGCCATTTTCCCTGTTGGAGCCCCTGAGCTTATAGCATTCTGCTTTTCCAACTAGGGTTGTAGCTTAGCAAGTAATAATGATGATAATAATAATAATATAACATATTTACTTTTCTGATTTTAATTGAATATTCTTTTAATCTTTATTCATAATAAACGATATCTGGGTCAATAGCACAGAAAGAAATAGATCTCTGTTTGAGGCTCAGGGTGAAGATGGCAGGTTCATCTTTGCCAAGATTCTTGGACATGGTGCGTCGTACAATGCTCATGACATTTTTAAATATATATAAGAAGCAGGTCTTCTTAATGCTATTTAACATCTATAACGTATTTACCTTTATGGTTTTAATTGAATATTCTTTTAATCTATATTAATAATAAACGATATCGGCGTCAATGACCTTCGATGTCAGGATGCCAGAGAACTTCAAATCATTCATTCATTTATATTTACACCTAGGAACTAACACAGCGTATGTACTCTTGTGAGTCATTAAATCTAACTTTCACATTCGTACCGAGTTACTTCGCTTTCAATATCATCGACCTCTGGACTATTTGCATTTTTAAACCTGTTGCCCTCCTTAGTTCCCCAACAGTTACTTCCTTAACATTCTCAAACTTTAAATTTACCCCCTTGTCCTTACATCAGTCGGATGTGCCTCTTTGATCCTTAACATTCCAAATACGCATTCCACATTATTATTATAGTTATTATTATTATTATTATTATCTAAGCTACAACCCTAGTTGGAAACGCAGGATGCTATAATCCTAGGAGCTCCAATAGGGAAAATAGCCCAGTGAGGAAAGGAAACAAGGAAAAATAAAATATTTTAAGGAGAGTAAACACATTAAAATAAAAATCTCTTATATAAACTATAAAAATTTTAACAAAACAAGAGGAAGAGAAATAAGATAGAATAGTGTGCTCGAGTTTACCCTCAAGCAAGAGAACTCAGCCCAAGACAGTGGACCACCATGGTACAGAGGCTATGGCACTACCCAAGACTGGAGAACAATGGTTTGATTTTGGAGTGTCCTTCTAGAAGAACTGGTTATCATAGCCAAAGAGTCTCTTCTACCCTTACCAAGAGGAAAGTAACCACTGAACAATAACAGTGCAGCAGTTAACCTATTGGGTGAAGAAGAATTGTTTGGTAATCTCAGTGTTGTTAGGTGTATGAGGACAGAGAAGAATCTGTAAAGAATAGGCCAGACTATTTGGTGTGTGAGTAGGCAAAGAGAAAGTGAACCGTAACCAGAGAGAAGGATCCAATGTAGTACTATCTGACCAGTCAAAAGATCTCATAACACTCTAGCGGTTGTATCTCAACGGGTGTCTAGTGCCCAGACCAACACACTACCCATATATACGCATTATATTTTTTCTTGACTTATTTCTGGTAATAAAAGCATTTTCATTACACGAATTCCTCGTGATTTCAATATATTTCTGGCTGATATGATTTCCAATTAAGATTATGGCCCACGTCAACTCAAGGGATGAATTTATGCATGAATGCATAACTAATCTTCCTCAAGAGAAAAATGAGTGACATCATACCACCATTACTCCTCTCCGGAAGATGTCACGTCGACTTTGACTTTTTTTAAATGGAAAGACATTAATACCGTTGCACACATGTGGACTCTGGGGTAGAGTGAAAAGAGTAGCATACAATTTTTATCTTATATCTAGGTTAAAAGGGTTTGTCGGGGGTTGGGGATAATTTGAATCGGCCCTTAAATGGAGCAAAGATTGCCATTACCATCTTGTTCTTCATCCAACGTGGACTAGTGAGGAGGTGCTCGCTTTCTCTTTACAAAGACGGATACTAAACCTGGTAAAGATAAGCACTCGATTATCTTGAAGTAAGGTCATTCCAATATTAGTCATGTATATCTTCTCTTCATTCATTGATATGTCAAGTGTTAGTAATGATTTTGTAGGTCCATATTATGAGGTTACTGAAATTAGTACGTGAAGTTCAAGTTCTAGGTATTTGATTCATATGGTTAGCATTTTGCTTTATTTATTATTGAGCAGTGCAATTATTAGATACCTTATTTTGCTTTCCTCTTTTCCGTCTTCTCATCATTTATAGATATATCATGTATTAATAAATTAATGATTTTGTAGGTCTATATTGTGATGTTACTGAAATTTATTGTACGTGAAGTTTAAATTTCAAATATTTGATTCATATGGTTAGCATTTTGCTTTATTCATTATTGAGCAGTGCAGTTATTAGATACCTTATTTTGGTTTTCCTCTTTCCCCGCAGGTATCCCCAATATGCATAAATGGAAGACATTATTCCCCCTTTTGCTTGTCCTGTGGACTGGGACAGTGCTTGCAATTCAGGTAAGTGCTATTTTAGTAGAAGAAATAAAGAATGCGGCTATCAGATATATTGCTTTATTGTCACATTGGTGCACATTCTACTGCACAAGAGATTCCGATTCCTTCTTACAGTGAGGACTCTATCTTCCATAGGTTGCTAAAGAGAGTGAAACGATTCTTGCCAATTTTGAAGGATGGAAACCTTTCAGTGTTGACTGGACGCTTGGTAAACAGTGTTTCATTATGAGGTTATTTATATTTCCCAACTCATTAAAAATATGCCTTTAGCTCAGGTGCCTCTCTGTGATGCAGATGTACCTCACGCGGATGTTGTAACAACAATATTCATATTTCATTA